>NC_056624.2:159829810-160156894 GCF_002870075.4 Lactuca sativa | reverse complement strand
TTTTTTTATAAAAAAAAAAGAAAAAAATTTTGATTTTTTATTTTGTTTAGCGAAATTCTAAAAAAAAGATGCGATTTTTTGATGTGTAAAGTCAAAAAAAAAAAAAAAAAAAACCCACTTCGTCCACTTTCCTTAGAGATCAGCGTTGATATATAAAAAATATTTTTTTTAAAAAAACCCCCCACTTCGTTTTATTGTTATTTTTCAATATTTAAGTTTATTTTTATCCAAAAAAAAAAAAAAAACTAATATACCAAAAATTTTAATTTTTTGTCCTCATTAATTGACATCAACATCAATAAAAAAAAACCTCGATTCATAATATTAATCTAACTTACTATTGAAATTTATATATTAATATGGATTAAAAAAAACTCTATTCATAGTATGAATCTGCTTAGATTCACAATGTGAATCTATATTGAATTTTTTATTTTTTCTACATAAGTATGAATTTATGTTTAAAGAATACCAAAAAATATAAATTTTGATACATTTATTGAAATTTTTCGTTAAAGAATAAGCCTTAACTTTTCAAAAAACAAAGAAATTAAGTGTGATTTTTTTTTTGAAAAAAAAAATCATATTTTTATATTAATATGGATCTCTATGAAAATGGAACAAAAATTAATGAACAATGGTATATTCGACTTTTTTTTTTTGATAAAAACAAGACTAAAAAAGTCAAACGAAAAAAAACAAAATGAGTTTTGTTATAATCCGTTGCATTTGCGTACATTGTAAAAGTCTACACCTCTTCTTTTTTTCGTTAATCGTTTTAAATTTCGATACCTTAGATTAGTTCATTGGATCCTTGATATATATATATATATATATATATATATATATATATATATATATATATATATATATATATATATATATATATATATATATATATATATATATATATATATATATATATATATATATATATATATATATATATATATATATATATATATATTTTCTCGATATGGGGCAACATTTTGGATGGGCTCAAATTAAATAGCTTTAGTTAACCCAATTGTCTTGAGTTTCATGGGTTACCAGCTTGGTATTCCCGAATCCAAAGTCCAAACTACAGTTTACGAGCTTTGGTTATTCCATGAAATCGTTAGTGGTTTCTTAAAATTTCATAAGAAATTACTAAATAAAGTTATTTATTATTTTGCTTTAGAGATTGTGATTTGTTATATTTGATCAAATTAGTTCATGTAATTTGAATAAATCATCAGTTTTCATGTAGTTGACAACTTTTGCTTTTTTAACTAACAAACAAGATAATCCTAAAAAAATGATAGCACTTGAGGTAATAGTAGAAATAGTCATCGAAATAGATTGTTAGGAAAATATAACCCAAAACTGTATGAAAGAACAAAACCCTAAAAATTATTGACTGAGGCCAGTGTTTAACACAGTTTCCTTAAAACAAATTCGCCCTATATGAGTTTTTGTTTCCCAATATACAACAGTAGAAAGCATTTTTTCTAGATTGTTGGAACCCCCACTTGGCCCGGATTATATATTGGTTGTAGCAAGAAAGAAAAGATTAAGCAGAAGCGCAAGAGAGGAAGAGAGTGATTTTGTTTCATTCGGTGTATCGAATCAATCACACAGGCGTTGTATATATATACTACCCAATGTAACCGATGTAATTAAAACGAAATTGTAACTGTCACAATTAAATAAGAAAATTAATCAAGAAATCAAAACCGAAATCTATGATTAATAGCTCTTAATTCGTTTTTGTAACTGTTAACCAAAAGGAAAAAATGCAAAAAGATCCTTGAACTTTTCTGGTCGACTGGTGGTGCATTTGTGCCCGCACACAAGTTTAGTGGCTCGAAGCCAATTTAACTCACACTTGTACCCCCTTGCATGGGCGCGCAAGAGAGAGCCTTGGTTCGAATAAGTCTTACAAAGGTAGCTAGTCTTTGTAGTTATAAACCAATTTCTTTTTCATTCTCCCACCAATGTAGGATGAGTTTTAAAACCCACTTAACTCCTTTATTTTCTCTTCCAATTTCCCTACTTTGACAAGTAATTTCTCATTCATTTTTAATCTGTTTTGGACGTGTGATATATCGAAACGAAGATATCACGAAGGAGAACACATATATGTAATTCATAACTCATTTTGATTATATTTAGAGTCCAAATTTTGTGCTAAAAAATGGAGAAAATCCATTTTTGGAAATTAATAAAATTAATTTTCCAACAATCCCCCGCATGAATGAAAATTGCTTCAGCATCCCCAGTTCCATGTTGCTTTAGGTAAAATCCAGCAGTTGAATCATACACAGGATATGAAGGTTTGACCCTTTGACCTTCCCTTCAGATACATATTTATTTTACTAGCGGACCAGTAAACTAGATGTCCTTGAACTGTTCTGCCATTTTTGTAAATGATCAATACATGTCTCACATGATTCTCCCTGACATAGTTAGGTTCTTATTGATGTGTCCGTTTTGGTGTATCACCGTAAATTTTCAAACAAAATTTTCATTTTTAAATCACCTAAAACTCATTATCACATTTTCTCAAAAACCACAATGTATCATTTGTCAAAACACAACTCAATGAAATAACTAATAATATCCCAGAATCCTCATTAATTCTCTCAAACAGGTGTGTACAATCGAGCCTTTGCCTTCCCGAAATCTACAGAAGTACCTAAAACACATATTACACAACACGGTAAGCACAAATCTTAGTGAGTTCGCCAAAATACCACACGCACAAATAGTTAGCCTCTCATGGCTATGTCTCGATAAGGACCCTCTGGCCATGTGTCTCAGTGAAGACCCTCCGGTCCCACAGCTTGGGTCGGACCCTCCAGTCCTGGTATTTCAGTGAGGACCCTTCGGCCTCACAACTCGGTTTGGACCTTCCGGTCCTAACTCAATAGAAGCATAGAACAACATATCGCATAAATCATAAAGACATAATGCATAATATCACAATACTCAATAATAACATACAAGACCATCCGGTCACACAAATTACCACTCAAGGTAAGTATAGTGAGAAGACTCACGTCGCAGAGTAAAGAAATGTATCCCACACTCGAGCTGCTGGTCAAATCTCCGCCCCTCCATAGCCTCCAAAATCCACAGTTGACCAAAACCCTAAAGTTAACAACAGTCAATAGTCAAAACTGATCCAACTCTAAAAGTTAACAGAAGTCCACACCCAATTCAACAATCCATGTTGACTCAACTCACCGAGTACAACTCATGAACTCGTCGAGTCCCTCGGAACTCAGTAATTCGCAAAAACCCGACTCTACTCGCCGAGTTTCTAGCCAACTCGTCGAGTTTATGCAACGTCCAAAGATCAAGAAAATCCTACCTACTCTTCGAGTTGTCTCATAAACTCGTCGAGTCCACTCTAAATCCAAAGACGGGTAAAACCCTCTCAACTCGTTGAGTTGTCTCATCAACTCGTTGAGTCTTCCGTGCGTCCAAACCATCAGGTAAACCCTAACCGACTCATTGAGTCTATTCATTTTATTTCTTCATTCAGACGATTTTGGACAGAAATAAGGTCTCATCCTCTGGATCTAGCCTCCTAAGGCTGATTCGTCACGTAAAGCTGCAACCTTTACGTTCATGCATGACATATAGGGCTTAAGATACCAAAACAAGCTCCATAAAGGTCTTTGTGCTTGCAGACTTGCCCAAAGCTTGATAAAGCTCGAATCTTTGGGCTCATAGGGACTCATATAACTCAGATCTGTAATCTCAACTTCCATGACCAGCTCAACAACTCCAAACCAAAAGACGGATGGGATAAAGCCCTAAAACTCTCTAGAATAAGATCTAACAAAAGGAATGATCAAGGAGATAGATTTTTAACTCCAATTGAAAGCTAGCACAGAAAGAACACTAGATCCAAAGATTATTATCGTTCTAAACCTTCTTGCTCTTCAACCATCTTCTAAAAATTCACTTAAACACAAGATCTTTAGCCTTTCTTTCTCTCTCTCTCTCTCTCTCTCACACACACACACACACACACACACACAACGACCACAGCTCGTCTAGGGTTTCTCTCAGTGTGTCAAAATGGACAGGGAGGCGGAAATGAGGGCTTAAGGGCCTTTAAATAGGGTGCAAGCCCTAAAATTAGGGTTTTCTCATTACAGACTCAACTTGCCGAGTCCAACCCTTCGACTCGACGAGTAGACTTCATAACCCGCGTGGCCAGCTCAGCCCCTACAGAACGAGTCGAGACCAATCAACTCGTCGAGTAGGTCCTCCAAAGTGCATTATAATTCTTAAATTTCTCATCCAGGATTCGGGGTGTTACATTTGGTCGTGGACACTTGGATGGTTCTGTAAGAGCTCTTAGGAACTTGCCCATTCAATTCTCTTTGAAGCGACCCCACTTCTCTCTCACATAGGTAATTATATCGTAATCATTATGTAACGACCCAATTTTCACGACCAAAAATTTTGTTTTAAAACATTACTTTAGAAAATATTAATAACTAAAAACATTGTTGATCAAACCATAACACAACGTGAACCATGTCTAAATGCCAAATCATACAACCAATCAAAATATCAGAGTACAAATCCCAGTGAAGCTCGTAAATGTGGAAACCAGAGAGTGTGTGTGTGACATGCTGCTACCGCGCCGACTCCTTTCCCCTAGCTGAGGAGGTACCTGAAACCAAAACTGAAAACCGTAAGCACAAAGCTTAGTGAGTTCCCCCATCGTACCACATACCATACAAACACATAACATACATACTGCCAAGCCATTCTGGGGTGCCGACTACCCGGTACGGCCATTCTGGGGTGTCGTCCTACCCGTGTCAAGCCATTCTGGGGTGCTGACTACCCATCGGTCCTAACAACCGATCCTCGGGGACTAGTCCCCTCTTACTACCTTTATCGCATATAACATAACAAGCCAGCATGCAAACATATCATCACGTACTGTCAGACATATCTGGGGTGTCTGACCTACCCTTCGGTCCTAACAACCGAACTCTACAACTATCACATATACATATCATGCCAGCATATAACATATCAGGTAGTAGCAAACCTAGATGATATCATAAAGACAATCATCTAACATACAACTCCTACTGGTGGGCCGGCATTGTGGTCGTAGACCCACCGCTACTGGAAGGTAACTCACCTCGAAGTAGCTGCTGATCTGATCGGGAACTGACTGTCTACTGCTGCTGCTCCGGAAATCCTCCGGCTGCAATTCCCACAACGTACCCAATCAAACACTGCTAACTGTCCTTTGGGTAAAATGACCATTTTACCCCCGATCATGCCCTAAGTCACAGACAGACTCAACTTTCAGTTGACCCGACTCGCCGAGTTGGCTTTCCAACTCGCCGAGTCCCTACCCAAACGATTGTCCTGGATCCCGTTTCTACTCGTCGAGTTAGGCGACGACTTGACGAGTTCTCCTTCTAAACTGATATTTAAGTCCTTCATCCTACTCGCCGAGTTGTATGAACAACTCGTCGAGTTCATCTTCATCCGATGAACACTTATGCTAAGACTCGCCGAGTTGTATGAACAACTCGCCGAGTTTGTTCTTGGTCTAAGGAGATTGCCTTGAACTCGCCGAGTCAGGGCATTGACTCACCGAGTACCTCCAAAGATGAGTTCAGCTTCCGATTCACTGAGTCACACCCCATGACTCACTGCTCACTCGACACTACAAAAAGGGGACAAACTCGGAGACTCGCGAACAGACTTGCCGAGTCACATGAACGACTCGCCGAGTCGTTGCCATGCACCCATTAAATACACAGATTTGCTCGATTCCAGTCCATGCCATTCACAGATCTGGACTTCTAGGACACGAATCACACGTAAAGTTTCCAACTTTACGTGTAGATATTCACCAATATGGATTTTAGGGCTCAAAATGCCTCAAAAGGGTAGATCTAGGGTGGACAAGCAACATGGGGCCATAAAGCTAACAGATCTGAGCTCCTGGAGCTCAATCTTGCCTAGATCTAGAGGCCAATCGACTTATTGCAAACCCTCAAGCATGCATAATCTTGGAAATGGCTCAAAAAGGAATTTAATGGATCTATAAGGGACAATAAGCTTAAAAACAGAGGGGAAACGAGCTATACCTTAGGGGAAACGTTGGAATGACACAGAGATGCTTGGCCTCCTTCTCCTCTTCTTGATTCCCTCTTCTTTTCCTTCAAAGAAACTTCAAGAACACCACAAAACACTTCAAACTCACAAGGAAGCAAGGCTAGAGAGAGATACAGGGCTCTGAGGGTGAATGGGGGCGAGGTTGGGGCGGATAATTCATTTAAATAGGGTGCAAACCCCTGAAACTTAGGGTTTCATCCAACAGCTGTGACTCGCCGAGTCCAGGATATGGACTCGTCGAGTCGCCAACTTAAACGTGTCCCGGGTCCCGCATCCACTCGGCGAGTCGGACCTATGACTCGCCGAGTCCAAGGCTAAAAGAAGGGAAATACTCAAATAAGATTTACGTACCAGGAACCGGGTGCTACACATTAAAAGCTAAAAGTTGATGATTTCCAACTTATCACCAACTACTATAAGCTTCACTTGCATCACTGTTATTTATAGGTGTTATTTATAGGAATGGGTTGGGGTTTACCCCCACAGTGATCCAGATATGTTATATGCAAGTAGGTTGTCCCATTAAACCTAGATCTCGGGTTCTCCAGTCAACTAGGTTGGGTTTTCCTTCAAAATAACTTATTCGTTCATGGGTTTTAATCCCATTCCTTTTGACGATTTTGCAACTAACTCCCTGTTGAACCCTTGGTTAGCGGATCTGCATTGTTATCCTTGGACCTTATGTAGCCAATTGAGATAACTCCAGTTGAGAGTAGTTGTCGAATGGTGTTGTGTCTTCGACGGATGTGTCGAGACTTACCATTATACAAAGCACTTTGCACCCGTCTAATTTTTGATTGACTATCGCAATCGATTGAGATTACAGAAACTGGTTTAGGCCATCCCGATATATCTTCAAAAAATTATCTTAGCCATTCAACTTCTTCTCCACTTTTATCAAGTGCTCTAAATTCAGATTCCATGGTGGATCTAGCTATAACTGTTTGTTTTGAAGATTTCCATGATATAGCTTCACCTCCAAGTGTGAACAAAAACCCGTTAGTTGACTTGGAGTCTTTAATGTCAGATATTCAATTTGCATCACTATACCCTACTATCACCTCGGGATATCTTGTATAGTGCAACCCATAATTGCGAGTGTCCCTTAAGTATTGTGATAATCTTTTAATACTCTTATAATGTTCATCACTCGGATTACTAGTATATCTACTTAGTTTACTTATTGCAAAAGCTAAGTCAGGTCTGGTATAACTCATAAGGTACATCAGACTACCAATAATTCTTGCATATTCGACTTGTGCAACTCCTTCACCTCTATACTTAGATGATGGCTTGTATCAATTGGTGTCCTAGCTACAATAGTATTGTAACACCCATAAAAATCATGTCAAATTTTAACTTTTTAAAACATTTAAAAGCGAATAGTTATTACAATTTTGTTTTCAAAATATTCTATATCATAGTCTCCCAGAAACAAAGTCATAAAAGATGAGGAGTTGTACGATCACGCCTTTGCCTTATCGCGACCCCCTGATGCACCTAAAACAATTAACTGAAACAGTAAACTTGAGAGCTTGGTGAGTTCCCCCAAAATACCCATACACACAATAATACACATACTATGAGTCCAGTCAACCATCGAGTTGGAATATCCCAGGCCCTTAACCATCTGGTCGGAATGCCAACATACTATGGGTCCAATCATCCTCGGGATGGAATACCCCAGGCCCAAAACCAACAGGTTGGAATGCCCACATACTATGAGTCCAATCATCCTAGGGATGGAATACTCACGGCCTACAACCAAAAAGATGGAATGCCTAGGTCTATTGGCTTTCGCACAAAGCATATAAGCCTCAACCGCCAAACAACATGTGCACATATAACAGATAATCACATAACAGTCTATAGACAAACAAACCGATCTAACGGATCATACCATCCTATCTACCAGGATACCGATCTAGCAGATCATACTAGCATAACATATCCAGATAACAATCCAAAGGGTCGGCCTTGGTGCCTTAGACCCTTTTAGTATAGTGAGGATAACTCACCTCACAAGTAGTGTCGAAGTACTGAAAATTTCTGATTGTTATCTCACCGGAAATCCCGAACTATAACACAATAGATACTAATTCAACACACAAAATAACAGTCTTGACTACAGTCCACACAATTCATCATGTCCTTTCTCTCTATTGGGCCAAGGCTCAATGCCAAATCCAAAATCTTGAAAGTCCTTATGTTAAGCCCATTATTGGCCCAATTTTACCAAATTGGGCCCAACTCCCTAATTGGGCCTAATCCCAAGATCCATTGTCAAAATTTGGCCCAAAACATCTTATTCATAAAGTGCAACAAAGGTCTAAATTCAATTAGTCCATAAACAACCCAAACCCGAAGTCCAAATGTCAAAGGTCAAACAGAGGATGTACGCGGGGCGTACTCGTCTAGATGTTTGACCACCATCAGGGTGGTTGACCCAGTACGCTGGGCGTACGCAGTGGTTTGCCAAAATCTTATTAATTGCTTAATGGCTTAAGCACTTAATCCCAAACTTCAGATCCAGTGACCGACTCAGATCGATGCCTGTCGGTGTAGCTCTTCTGCCGACTCTGAGCGGTCTGCAGTTGCTGTCTAATCTGCTGAATCTCCTCGATAGTCTACAAGACTACCTCCGTCCGTCCCATCACCCTGTGTCCAACCTCACCCCAAAAAACCGGGGTGCGACATCTCTGCCCATACAACAGCTCGAAACGCGGGGTGTCAATGCTGGAATGATAGGTGTTGTTGTAGGTGAACTCTACAAGGGGTAAGTGGGAATCCCAACTCCCTCCGAAGTCAGTGACACACACCCTCAACATATCCTCGAGGGTCTTAATGGTCCGCTCACTCTGACCGTCTGTCTGTGGATTAAATGTTGTGCTAAAGTGCAGTCGCGTGCCCAGTTCCTCGTAGAACTTCTGCCAGAAACGGGAGGTAAATCTAACATCTCTGTCGGAAACAATGGAGACTGGAACCCCGTGGCGAGTGATGATATCGCGGACATACACATCGGCCTACTTCTCGGCCGATGAACTCTTCCGTATAGCCAAGAAATAGGCACTCTTGGTCAATCGATCCACGATGACCCATATAGCATCAAACCCCTTCGCCGTCCTTGGCAACTTGGTAATAAAGTCCATCGTGATATCTTTTCATTTCCACATGGGAATCTCCAGGGGATGCAGTTGTTCATGCAGCCTCTGATGCTCAGCCTTGACCATCCTACAGGTCAAACACCTCTCGACGTACCAAGCAATTTCTCGTTTCATGCACGACCACCAGTAACTCTAACTCAAGTCCCGATACATCTTGGTGTCCCTGGGTGAATAGAAAAGTGAGACTTGTGAGCCTCCTCCATAACTGTCTGTCTGACCCTACTAGACTTCGGAATCAATACTTGACCACATCAGGTCAATAATCCCCAACTATCCTGCACAAACCGGGCGTTCTCGCCCCTAATCCTCTCTAGTTTCCAATTCTCTGGTTGCATGCCCTCAACCTGGGCATCTCTAATCAAACTCACAAGTGGAGAATCCACCGCTATCCTTATACATATCGTTGGGATGGAAGACTCAGCTGACTTGCGGCTCAGAGCGTCCGCCGCCACATTCGCTTTACCAATATATCATCAATAAAAACGATTATCGAGCGGTCAAGCATCGGTCTGCAAACCTGATTAATCAGGTCCATAAATATTGTTGGCGCGTTGGTAAGCCCAAACAGCATCACCACGAACTCGTAATGTTCATAACGAGTCTGAAATGCGGTCTTCTCCACGTCCTCTTTTCTGACCCGAACCTGATGATATCCCAACCTCAAGTCTATCTTGGAAAACTAAGATGTGCCCTGTAACTGATCAAAGAGATCATCTATCATCGGGAGTGGATAATGGTTCTTCACCGTCAACTTGTTCAACTCCCTATAATCAATGCACATCCGGTACAAACTGTCCTTCTTCCTGACGAAGAGGATCGGTGCTCCCCATGGGGAACTGCTCGGTCGAATGAACTGCTTGCCCAGTAGTTCCTGCAGCTGTGACGACAGCTCCTACATCTCAGGTAGCACTAGTCGGTACGGTGCCTTGGCGTTAGGGGCCGCACCCGGCACCAGGTCGATCTAGAACTCGACCTGCCTCTCCGGAGGTATCCCTGGTAGCTCCTCCAGGAACACGTCAGCAAACTCTCTAACCACTGGAACCTCTGAAATTGGAGTCTGATCTCTGACCCGCGTATCGACCACATACGCTAGTTAACCCGAACACCCGTGCTGATCCCTGGCAGCTGAACAAAATCCTGATCCAACTTTAGTGCCCTCGACATATACAATCAGTTCTCCCCCACTTGGGGTTCGAACTACCACCCGCTGACCCTCACAATTAATCATGGCACCGAATCGACTAAGCCAGTCCATCCCCACAATCACGCACACCTCCCCCATGGGAATCGGAATCAAGTCTATCAGAGAGGATACCTCGAAGATCTCCAACTCACATCCTCGGTAGACCGAAGAAGCGGAAACCCCATGTTCGTTGGCGATGGAGACTCGTAACAGACACTCTAGCTCGCCTACTGGCACACTGAACTCCCTACTGAATGTATGAGATAAAAACGACCGAATCACCCCCAAGTCAAATAAAACCAATATAGGCAAAGAGTTCACTAAAAACGTACCTAATCACAGGTACAACAGATAAGCATAAAACAAATATAATAAAAGAAATAGAGAGTAGAAACATACCAACAACCATGTATGATTCTGCTCTGGCATCCTCGGCTGTAAGCTGGAAGGCACGCCCCTGAGCTTTCGGAGGCTCTACTTTAACTGGCCTCCCATCCGAAATCCTCAATGTAGTTGGCGCTGGAGCCTGCGCCGACTTGGCGGCTAGTAGATTACATTGAACCTTCATATGGCCCACCTACTCACAATGATAACAAAGTCTGACTCCGGGAGTCGAAGTCTGCTGCCTGCAATCCCTGGCCAGATGGCCCGGCTTGCCACATCGGTGGCACCCACTCCCTGATCGGCACATCCCTGAATGATCCTTTCCGCATTTCCCACAAGTGCAGCATGGTTGTCCCCCAGTCCTGGTATCAGCGGTCTTAGACCGCTTCGGCATCGGTTGCGACTATGTCGTGGCCTGTCGCTGCTCCCTCAACTGCAGCTCAATCTCCAACTCATGTCGCCTCGCAGCCTCCTGCAACTCCAGAAGAGTAGCACATCGTTGGGTAGACACAAATTGTCAGATGTCAGTCTTGAGCATGCTCAGATAACGTATCATCTGGGTAGAACATCACCCTCTGTGTGAACATGTGGGTGATCTCTATCACCGACTCCCCGTCCTGTCTCAAACTCAAAAACTCTTGAGCCAATCGTTCCCTCTCAACCCGTGGAATGTAGCGAGTACGGAACATATCCCTAAATTGCTCCCAAGTAACAGCAGCTCTCTACTCATCAGTGTACGACCCAGTCGTCAATCTCCACCAGTCCTTGGCCCCGGACCTCAGCAGGTTTAAGGCACACGTGACCTGTTGGTCAGTAGGACACAAGCAAGTAAAGAAACACCCCTCCACATCAGAAACCCGCCTCATGGCCTTGATGGGGTCCTGAGTCCCATCAAAAGTAGGGGTTTTTGTGTTATCGAATTCCCTGTACTGGAAGCCCCGATTGGCTCCTACTCCTCCTCCTATCGTTGTTACACCGATGTAACTGCAGCGGCAGCCGTCTCTGCAAGGGTTGCGTATCTGTCATCGAAGTACTTCATCATAGCGATCTTGATAGACCTAAACAACTCCGGAATCAGACCCTGGACAATCTCGACCACCTCCTCGCGGATGATGTCACTAACACGATCCTCTTTCAACACTGGCCCCTCCTGGCCGATAACCTCAGGCGCTGTCGGGGCCTCCTGATCGCCCTGTCTTGATCCCGATCCGGATCCAGTCACAAAACGCCTCGTAACCACCATACTGAAAAATATAACAGGAAGATATAGACAATCTGCATAAATAACTGGGAACCAACTCCCGACTAAACCCTAGGGGTTGTGACTTCCTTGCTGTGCATATGGGTCCTGTGCTTTCAGTAGGACGGACCTATACTACCTTCCACTCCTACCCATAGTGGTCTCAAGTATCACCACAACACCCTAACAATATACATACACATGGTGGTCGCTCAACCCCACTCCTAGAGGAAGGCTAACTGTCTCGCAACTGACCTACCGGCCTCACACAACCCACCCATCCATGAAACTTCCACTAACCCTACAGCACTAGTGTATGCTAGCCATACATAACGCTGGACCCTAAGCCCCCTATAAGACAAGAACAAAACATAAGGCCAAACCAAAAATTCTCAGGCTATAAGATCTTAATTATGTACACCTTTGATGCATACATGAGTAACTACAGTAATGATGTCAATATCATATAAGGAAAACGCTAGGCTAGAAGGCATCATGTAATCAGGCAATTCTATCATGAAATTCCAGAAGATCCCTAGCCTAGTACTAGCATGTTGCTCTAATATATGATAATATCAAATAACCGTATGGTATTTTGGGGTCTACTTACTGGCTCCGGCTGATCGTACACCCTGCATCCTCCTTTTCTCATTTTGAAAACCAATTTAAAATTATTCTGAAAATTCTTCCTTGATTTGAGACTAGATTCACACGAATGTTCCTCCAATTCACTCAAACTGAGGCTCTAATACCAACTTGTAACACCCATAAAAATCATGGAAAATTTAAACTTTTTAAAATATTTAAAAGCCAATAGTAATTACAAATTTGCTTTCAAAGTAGTCTATATCAGAGTCTCCCATAAACAAAGTCATAAAAGATGAGGAGCTGTAAGATCACGTCTTTGCCTTGTCGCGATCCCCTGATGTACCTGAAATAATAAACTGAAACTGTAAGCCCGAGAGCTTAGTGAGTTCCCCCAAAATACCCATACACACAATAATATACATATAATCATAAACAACATACTATGGGTCCCGTCAACCATCGGGTTGGAATACCCCAGGTCCTCAACCATCTGGTTGGAGTGCCAACATACTATGGGTCCAATCATCCTCTGGATGGAATACCCCAGGACCACAACCAATAGGTTGGAATGCCCACATACTATGAGTCCAATCATCCTCGGGATGGAATACTCACGACCCACAACCAATAGGTTGGAATGCCCAGGTCTATTGGCTTTCGCACAAAGCAGATAAGCCTCAACCGCCAAACAGGATCTGCACATATAACAAATAATCACATAACAGTCTATAGATAAACAAACCGATCTAAGGGATCATACCACACAATACCATCCTATCTACCAGGATACCAATCTAGCAGATCATACTAGCATAACATATCCAGATAACAATCCAAAGGGTCGGCCTTGGTGCGTTAGACCCTTCAATATAGTGAGGATAACTTACCTCCCAAGTAGTGTCGAAGTACTGAAAATCTCTGATTGCTATTTCACCGAAAATCCCGAACTATAACAGAATAGATACTAAGTCAATACACAAAATAACAGTCTTGACTGTAGTCCACACAATCCATCATGTCCTTTCTCTCTATTGGGCCAAAACCCAATGCCAAATCCAAAATCTTGAAAGTCCTTATGTAAAGCCCATTATTGGCCCAATTTTACCAAATTGGGCCCAACTCCCTAATTGGGCCTAATCCCAAGATCCATTATCAAAATTTGGCCCAAATGATCTTTGTAACAACGTAAATTTCCAAAACAAATTTTCATTTTTAAAACACACTTTTATTCATAAGATAATATCAAAACATAATGTATCCACTGTTATCATAACAAAATCACATCCCAAAATCTCAAAACGTAAACTCTATGAGTGTGTACGGATCATGCCGGCGCCTTCCCGCGATCCTCGCTAGTACCCGAAACACATAGCACACCAACTGTAAGCATAAATGCTTAGTGAGTCCCCCAAAATACCACATACAACACATATGCCACTCGAGGCTACAGTACGACCCTCCGGTCGATGTGTCTCAGCGGGACCCTCCAGTCTCATAGCTTGTTGGACCCTCTGGCCCGGTCATAGCTCGTCGGACCCTTCGGCCCAATCTATATCGTTTAACCCTTCGGTCCAGTCTATATCGTTGGGCCCGCTGGCCCAGTCTATACAAGACATAGCATACATATAACAAAATGCACATAATCCTTATATACACATAGCATACAAGACCCTCCGGTCTACACATAAATACCGCTCTAGGTAATGTATAGTGAGAAGACTCACCTCGGGTATCTCGGATAATCTCGCACACGAAAACACTGATCTAGAACCCGCCTAATCACATAAACAGTATCCTCAAATAATTAATGGCTGTTAAAGGCTAGATTAAATCCCTTCCTACAATCCCACAGAAGGGTAAAAGACCATTTTACCCCTCCCCAACCCAAAAGTCCAAATGTTGACCAAAACCCTAAAAGTCAATGAAAGTCAACATGGGGCAGTACGCGGCGCGTACTATCTCTGTACACAAGGCGTAAGCCGACGATCCAGAATCGGGGTCTCAACCCCTTACGCTACACGTTCTGAGAGTTACGCCTAGTGTAGGTCTCGGTTTCAATCTTTCTTGGATTTTGGTCTTAAATGGTTAAGACATAAACTCAAACTCCAGATCTGACTTCTCTAAGTCCATTTAATCCATAAAGTCAAGATCTTTAAGCCTTTGCATTGCTGTAAAGGTCCCTAATCACTCCAACTCCTTTGCTCTTTCCTCATAAAGTCTAGATCTCATGCATGGCTCAATGTTCACGTCCAAGATTGGATTTTTATGAACATACAACTCATATTACCCTGAAATATGGCAGATCTAGGCTTATGGAGACCATTTGCTCATAAATTCTCCACCTTGGGACCCACAACCCTAGAAATTGGTCCAAGAAGCATACATAAAAAATGACAAGGAAAGTTTTGAGCTTTTTACCTCAGAAAGAAGCTCCAACCTCTGTAGAACTCGGATCTACTCTTGTCCACCAACTTCTAGCTCCTATAATAGCCTCCTCTTCTCCTTCACCACCTTGAAATGGTACTTTCAAGCTTAGAACACACACACAAGCTAGGAACGAAGGGTAGCTCTCTATTAGGGTTTCACTCTCTGAAATGGTGGCTAAGGATAAGGCCTTAACATTCCTTTTATAGTGCACAAGCCACAATTAGGGTTTGCATATGGTCCCGCTACGTCCAGCGTAACCCTGGGTACGCCCAGCGTACCTAGGCGAGTCCGTTTCCAACTTAAGCGTATGAGTACGCACAACATACTCTTCAGTACACCCAGCGTACTAATTTTCCACATTATTTATTTTAAGGGTTAAACATGACAACTTGGAAAAGAAGAAGGGTTAAAGAGACATACCTGAATTTCAGGATGTTACATTCTTATTCATAAAGTCCAACAAAGTTCCAAATCCAATTAGTCCATAAACAGCCCAAATGTCAAAGGTCCAACAGAGGACGTACGCGAGGCATACTCCTCTGGTACGCGGGGTGTACTCGTCTAGATTTTTGACCACCATTGGGGTGGTTGACCCAGTACGCTGGGTGTACTGGATTTATGTTGGGCGTACACAGTGGTTTGCCAAAATCTTATTAAGTGATTAATGGCTTAAGCACTTAAGGCCAAACTTCAGATCCAGTGACCTAACGTGCTTAGGACCCATAATGTCACGAACTTTATCACTTTGGACGTCCAAAAAGCTCTTAATACTTGGCCTTAATCCATTAAGACCTTCTTACTCCATGCATGGGACACATTCAGCTATTGGGACCTCATTTTTATCACTCAAATCCCCTTCAATAGTCTAGAAGGACAGTTCTTTTTTTCCAAGTCACACCATGCACCATCTTGGGACTTTTTAGGACAAAAAATGGTTCTTTAAAGCAAAATGGCAAGATCTATACATATATGCATAAAGTTTGAATCTTTTTACCTTCTGGAGCTTCTAGGGCACAACCCAACTTCAGATTTACAAGCTTGATCTTCTTTTCTAACTCCTCAATGTAACACTTTCTTCTTAAAACACTCAAGAAAATGGCTATGGTTTGGGGAAAACAACTCTAAGCAGTGGAGGCTGGGGTAAGGGAAGGTTAGGTGGTCATAATATTGCTTATATAGCCCCTAAACCTTAAATATTTGGGTTTCATCCTGACATTAGTACGCCCAACGTACACAAGTTTACGCCCAACGTACTAAGGCGGACCTTTGTATGTTAGCGTACTCTTATGTATGTGCAGCTTACTCCTTCTTGGCCCAAGGTTGCAACTTTGGCCCTTAAACTTATCTTGACTCTGCACTTCCAACCCCAAGGACTATAAATGACAAGGTAATGATAGAGGAAGGGTTCAGAAATACCTGCAAAAATCTCGGGATGTTACATGTATCATCGGAGTTGAACTTCTCAAGAATTTTATCCAAATAATGGGTTTGATTTAAATTAAGTCCATTTACAGTCCTTGTGATCTTCACACCAAGGATGACGTCTTCCAAACCCTATCTTTCATGTCGAATCTTGCCTTTAGCATGTCATTTGTTGATTGAACCATTTTATTGTTGCTACCAACAATAAGCATATCGTCAACATAAACGCACAAGATAACATAACCCTCACTTGTGTTTTTAACATAAACACACTTGTCACATTCATTAATCTTGTATCCATTTTCCAACATCACATGGTTAAACTTTTGATGTCATTGTTTTTGGGGCTTGTTTCAACCCATATAATGACTTCACTAGTTTGCAAACCTTTGATTCTTGTCTTAGGGCAACATACCTTTCTGGTTGTTCCATGTAGATTTCTTCTACTAAATCCCCGTTTAGAAAAGTTGTTTTAACATCCATTTGATGTACTTAAAGACTTCTTATAGAAGTGAATGCAAGTACCAATCTAATGGATGTAATACGTGTGACAGGAGAGTATATATCAAAGTAATTAAGGCCACTTTTCTGTCTATAGCCTTTTATTACTAGTCTTGCCTTGTACTTGTCAATGGTTTCATTCGCTTTCATTTTCTTCTTGAAAATCCATTTATAGCCTAGTGGTTTGCAACCTTCAGGTAAATCTACTAGCTCCCATGTATGGTTTTGCAAGATGGAATACATTTTCGCTTTTAGTTTCTTCTTTCCATTGAGGTCCTTCGGAAGAGGTGACTGCCTCTTTGAAAGTTTGAGGCTCTCTTTCAACCATGTAAGTGTAGAAATCATCTCCAAATAACTTCTCCACTCGTTCCCTTTTACTTCTATGGGTCTCTGTTTCTTCCTCTATTTCTTCTTCATAAGAGGATTCACTGTGCTAAATTGTCTTTGAAGCATTTATCTCAACCTTATGAAGACATGGAAACACATTCTCAAAGAATGATGCATTTCTTGACTCCATTATTGTGCCTTTATGAATTTCTAGATTTTTTTGAGTCATGCACAAGGAATCGATATGCACTACTATTTTGTGCATATCCAACAAATATGCAATCAACAGTCTTGGGTCCTATCTTAACCACGTTGGGTGCAGGTACCACAACCTTTGCAAGGCACCCCCATACTCGAAGGTATTTGTAGGACGGTTTTATACTTGACCATAACTCGTATGGTGTTTTATACGATTTCTTTTGTGGGACCTTATTTAAAAGGTAGTTTGTTAAAAGTATAGCTTCCCCCCACATTGAGGGTGGCAGCCCATAACTTAAAAACATGTCATTCATCATTTCCTTTAAGGTCCGATTTTTCCTTTCTGACATGCCATTTTGTTGTGGTGAATAAGGTGCAGTAAGCTCATGTATGATACCATGAGTTGCACAAAATTCCTCAAACGGTCATACATATTCACCTCCGCGATCACTTCTTAGTACTTTAATTTTCTTATTAAGTTGATTCTCAACTTCACTTTTATACACTTTAAACATCTCTATAGCCTCATCTTTACTTTTAAGTAAATAGACATACCATACTTTAGTGCAATCATCAATGAAAGTGATAAAGTATTTATTTCCACCTTTAGATGGAATTGATTTCATGTCACACACATCGGTGTGAATTAATCCAAGTGGTTCTGTTGTCCTTTGAATGGACTTCAAAGATTGTCATGTTAATTTTGATTCAACACAAGTGTTGTATTTGTATTTTGAGTCAATGTGAAAGTGTGGTATGTGATTGAGTTTAATTAACCGACGAAGAGTATCAAAATTAACATGTCCTAATCTAGCATGACATATATTTGAAGACTCAAGCAAGTAAGTAGAAGAGTTATTCATTTCATTATCATTGTCACTTGGCTTAAGAGCCATTACACAAAGTTTAAACAGACCCCTATCAACATACCCCTTACCCACATACTGTAACATCCATAAAATTCATAAAAATTTAAAGCTTTTTCAGCATCCAAAAACCATTACTTATTACAAAATAGTTTCATATCAAAGTATCCCATAAATCAAAATCATAAAATGCGAGGAGGTGCACAATCAAGACTTTGCCTTCCGGCGATCATCCGAAGTACATGAAACAAAATATAAAATTGTAAGCCCGAAGCTTAGTGAGTTCCCCCAAGACAACAACACAATAAAAACCTTAACCATATCATTACAAACAACATGCATATAGAGTCTATAATGTGATTGGACCGCCCTCACCGGGCCTTTAGTCTGTCTGGCCCGCTCTCAGAACCTTCAGCATGTTTGGTCCGTCCTACCGAGCCTTCATCCTGTCTAGACCGTTCTCCAATCCTTCGGCCTGACTAGTACACCCTATCGGGCCTTCAATTTATCCGAGCAACCCAGGGTATGTTGGCCTACAACACAAAGAAGATCTGCCTCAACCCACCCTCAAGCATACAATCAATACATAGATAACAAATGCTAACATATACAACCAGTCAGGCCGATCTAACAGATCACTAAGCATAACATCATCCTATATACCAGGATACTGACCTAACAGGTTACTAACATAGCATCATTATATATACCAGGATACCAACCTAACAGGTCATTAAGCATATCATCGTGCGATAACCAGGATAACAATTCAAAAGAAGGGCCAACATTGGTGCCTTCGACCCTGTTGATATAGTGAGAAGAACTCACCTCACAAGCAGTGCTGAATCAAGAAGATCAAACCCCAACTCTCGGCTCCAAACTAAACTGCCTATAATCACCATATAACTGATTCCATTAGAATCCCAAATTACCAAAATACCCTCAGAAGTCAAACTTGGTCAACCCTTAGTCAAAGTCAACATCAAGGTCAACAGTCCATACTGACCCAACTCGCCGAGTTCATCTACTGACTCATCGAGTTCCTTCAGAACTCAGAAACTGAAAACTCGAATCAACTCACCGAGTTACCTGAGTAACTCGTCGAGTTCTTCATTGTCCAGAAGACTGGGAAAACCCAAAATCAACTCGCCGAGTCATCTCACCCACTCGTCGAGTTCACTCAAAATCCAGAAGGCGGGTAAACCCTTTCTAACTCGTTGAGTTGGCTATGCAACTCGTCGAGTTCCTTCATCCCTTTTCTCATTCAGACGCTTTTATGTGAAACCAAGGCTCCAAATTGTAGATCTAGCCTCCTAGGGTGTAGCTACCACATAAAGTTGCGAATTTTACGTGCATGACAGGCCTCAAGATGTTAAAACACCCAAAATAGCCTTAGGAAGAGGTTTAGGGCATGGAGAAAGGCCAAAGCTTGCTAAAGTCAAGAACTTTATGTCCATGAGGGCCTAGAGGAGTCCAGATCTGAACTCCTCACTTCAAACCATGCTCAATACCAGAAATGCATCAAGAATAAGCTAGAAATGACCCAAAACTCTTGAATGGAGAGATCTAACAAGAAAATGATCAAGGTAATGACTTTTTACCTTCAAATGAATCCCAAAACGAAGTAGATGCTAGATCTACAAGATCCTTCTCGTTCCAACTTCCAAGCTTCTAAATCTTTAAGTCTCTTCAAGAAATGCACCAAACACACACTCTTTAGCCTCACACACACTCAAAATAGGAGGTTAGCTCGATTAGGGTTTGTTTCTGGACGTGAAGGTGGTAAGGGAGGATGGAGGGAGGACCTAACGTCCTTTAAATAGGGTGCAAACCCTAAAAATTTGGGTTTTCAAGCACAGCCTCAACTCGACGAGTTGGTCCTCCAACTTGTCCCTAAAGTTCACGCGGCCTGATCGGTTTCAACACGACGAGTTGGGGTATCCAACTCGTCGAGTAGGTCTAAATATATGAATATAAAAGCTTCAAAATTATGCCTGGGAGTCGGGATGTTACACATACACACCATTTTTGTTTAACACAAATTTATCTGAGTCAAACACCATGAGAAAACCATGCTTGTTCAACAACCAACCCGACACAAGATTCTTACGAATTTTGGGTACATACAACACATCATTCAACGTCAACTCTCTTCCCGACGTCATCTTCAACACAATCTTTCCAACACCTTGGATATCAGAAGTGGTTGAGTTTCCCATGAACATCTTGTTACCATTATCTACAACCTTGAAGTTTATGAACCCTTCTCTATTCAAGCAATCATGACGGGTAGCTCCCATATCAATCTACCACTCCCTTGGATTGGACTCCACAAGATTAACTTCAGAAATAACCGTTGCAAGATTGATGTCAGACACATCTTTGGTTATCTTCTCCACAACATTTGCCTCCTTAGCCTTCTTTGGAAGCTTGTAATTTGCAGCTCGATGACCCCGTTGATCACTGTTATGGCAATTTCCTTGAAACTTTTTCTTAAAAGTTCCAGCTTTGGTTCCCAAGTTTGAACCCTTTCCTTTCTTTTGGAATTTTCCCTTTCCAGATTTGTTCTTCACAGAAGTTTGAACATGCTCCACCACTTTAGCTTTCTCAGAAGTAGGGGTATAACTACTCTTTTGAGCTATCCTATTGTCCTCTTCAATTCGAAGGTCAACAATAACGTCCTAAATGGACATATCATTTCTCTTAGGTTTCAAGTAATTCTTGAAATCAACCCAACTAGGGGGTAGCTTCTCAATCATGGAAGCAACAGAAAATGACTCATTAAACCACATACCCTCGGCATGCATGTCATGTAGGAGGACTTGAAGTTCTTGGACGAGGGACATAACAGTTTTTCCATCCACCATTTTATAGTCAAGAAATCGGGCAACCACAAATTTTTTTGTCCCGACATCTTCAGTTTTATACTTTTTATCCAATGAGTCCCATAGTTCTTTGGTTGTCTTTGTTACACAATACACATTATAAAGTGAATCAACAAGGCCATTAAGAACATAATTCCTACACAAGAAATCAGAATGTTTCCAAGCATCAATAGCAGTTAAAGCTTGCACATCTCCTTCTCCTTCAAGCATCCAAGGAGCCTCTTTAGTTAAGAATCTAGCAAGATTCAATGTGGTAAGATAGAAGAGCATCTTCTACTGCTACCTTTTAAAGTTCAATCCAGAGAACTTCTCAGGTTTCTCAGCATGATTGAACGGCATGGTTATCATTGGAGCTCCTTGAGCATTAGGAGTACCATTACGCTTTGGTGGTTGGGAACCTTAACCAGTAGTCATGCCATAAAAGGAAGCAAATGTAAAACTGTCAAAGATTAAAATTCAATAACAACTAAACTGTTAAGTATTGTCTATTTCCAGAAAACATGTTCTGAAAAGCTGTGAAACAAAAGAAAGAATCTGAAAACTGTTTTAGAAAACAATTTATGAAAACAGTAACAGATTATGGATGCAATAAACTTAAACGGTTAGATACATGTAAATAGAAAAACAGAAAAAACAAACGATTTATGAAAACAGATTCTACAAGTGTGAGGGAGAAAAAAAATTCGTTTTAATAAGCACTGTAAGATGAAATAGGAACAATTTTTTTTTTCAAGTTCGTTTCACACAAACAATTTGTTTTAAGACTGTTAGGAAAATATAACACAAAACTGTATGAAAGAACAAAACACTAAAAATTATTGATTGAGGCATGTGTTTAACACAGTTTCCTTAAAACAAATCCACCTTATATGGGTGTTTGTTTCCCATGATACAACAATAGAAAGCAATTCTTCTAGATTAGCCGAACCCTCACTAGCTCGGATTATACCTTGGTTGCAGCAAGAGAGAAAAGATGAAGCAGAAGCCTAGAGGAAGATAGTGATTTCGTTTCATTCGGTGTATTAAATCATTCACATAGGTGTTGTATATATACAACCCAATGTAACCGATGTAATTAAAACGAAATCGTAACTGTCAAAATTAAATAAGAAAATTAATCAAGAAATCAAAACCAAAATCTATGATTAATAGCTCTTAATTCGTTTTTGTAACTATTAACCAAAAGGGAAAAAATGCAAAAAGGTCCTTGAACACATCCTCCCTATATGGGTGTTTGTTTCTCAGGATACAACAGTAGAAAACAATTCTTCTAGATTGTCCGAACCCTCACTTGGCCCAGATTATATCTTGGTTGCAGCAAGAGAGAAAATATGAAGCAAAAGCGTAAGAGAGAAAGAGAGTGATTTCATTTCATTTGGTGTATTGAATCAGTCACATAGGTGTTGTATATATACTACCGAATGTAACCCGATGTAATTAAAATGAAATCATAACCGTCACAATTAAATAAGAAAATTAATCAAGAGATCAAAACCAAAATCTATGATTAATAGCTCTTAATTTGTTTTTGTAACTTTTAACCAAAAGGGAAAAAATGCAAAAAGGTCCTTGAACTTTTCTGGTCGACCGGTGGTGCATTCGTGCGCGCAGGACACGCGCTTGCACACAAGTTCTATGGCCCGAAGCCAATTTGGCTCGCCTTTGCACCCCTTGCATGTGCGCGCAAGAGAGAGCCTTGGTTCTAATAAGTCTTACAAAGGTAGCTAGTCTTTGTAGTTATAAACCAATTTCCTATTCATTCTCCCACCAATGTGCGATGAGTTTTAAAACCCACTTAACTCCTTTATTTTCTCTTCCAATTGCCCTACTTTGACAAGTAATTTCTCATTCATTTTTAATCCGTTTTGGACGTGTGATATATTGAAACGAAGATATCACGGAGGAGAACACGAATATATAATAAATAACTCATTTTGATTATATTTAGAGTCCAAAATTTGTGATAAAAAATGGAGAAAATCCATTTTTGGAATTAATAAAAATAATTTTCCAACATAGATGTCATAGGGATAGGTATACCTTATACAGATGAGTCGTCAGTACAGGGTTTGTCGGAACTGATTTTCAAGAAAAAATAAAGTTTTATTATTTACTATTACTGACAATGACATGTCGTCGGGATAAGTGAAAAAAAAACCCAGAAGCTGCTTACCTGGTGGTCGTACTGTGGTATCCGGATCTAATGGTTGCCTGAATCTGCTGTGGAGCTCGGTCATCCTCCCGTGGTTGTTGGTAGTTACCAGAAAAACAACAACTCAACATCTATAATTAACTTAATCAAAGACAAAAGTGAAACAAATGCTAGAAACATTACATAGTGGTTCTCGGAATCTGTTACGGAGGTTAGCAGTCCTCCTTGGTGGCTGGTAATCGGTGGTCATTCGGTGACTACAAAATCAACAAAAATCAAACAAAAAGTGGTGAGAAACCACAAATTGATACACAATAAACTGTAAAATGAAAATGGAGAAGCAAACCGGACTCGAAGACGACTACTGTGGTGGCCAAAAAACTGGAAATTGAAACACAAACCACTCAAAATCGCACTCAAAATCGAGTGAAATCAGCAA
This sequence comes from Lactuca sativa, assembly GCF_002870075.4. Taxonomy (NCBI): domain Eukaryota; kingdom Viridiplantae; phylum Streptophyta; class Magnoliopsida; order Asterales; family Asteraceae; genus Lactuca; species Lactuca sativa. The sequence continues at coordinate 160,132,968 of NC_056624.2, read as the reverse complement.
AAGAATAAAGGAGAAAGAAATACCAGCGATCGGCGGTGAAAGGCCGCTCAAACGGAGGTGAAACATCGGACGACCGATCGTCGATCAAGATTATTTTTCTTTGTCTTTTTCGCTGTGAATGAAGGTTACAATATCTGGAAGGAGATGAAACCATGTCCCGACGACAAGTCGCCAGGATAGCCTTATCATAGTGTCACACGGATCAAACCACCTCTATACCGACGACAAGTCGTTGGAAAAATTCACACGGATCGACCCACCTCTATAAGACGACATGTCGTCGGCATAAAGGATCATAAAATGACACCGTTTTCTATTTTTCCTGCAAGGTAATAAAGAAAAGTGAAATTATTTTTTTCAACACCTATACCGACGACAAGTCGTCGGTATACATTTTCAGAAACCTGAGAATTATTTTTCATTTTGCGCCTTACCTATGCAGACGACATGTCATTTGGAAAGATTTTGAAGTCAACGTAATTGGTCAACTCAATGCTAAAGATAAGTTGCCTAGATAACCTTATTTTTACCGACGACACTTGTCGTGTGTCGTCGGCACAGACAGAATTCTTGTAATGAGTTAAGCATCCAACACTGTAATGAGTTAAGCATCCAACACGCACGCTACCTCTATTAAGACCAACCACATTATCCTAAACCATCCACATAATTTTTCTATCATCAACCCAGGCGCTAAATAATAAAACATATTGTAGACTCTAAAGGGTTTTTTAACACGACTACATGAGCTTTAAAAAGCGGGAAAAAAAGTCACCATGCTTCTGGTACATACTTCACCAAGGTAAGTCTACCACCAGGAGAGAGCATATTAACCTTCCAACTTGACAACTTACATTGAACCGCTTAATTAAAACTTCCCAGCCTCCCTTACGCGTCATGCTCCCACCTACAAGTAAACCGAGATACTTAAAAGGCAAGTTATCAGGTGCATTACCCCTAACTTGCGCCATAGATTTCACCCCTTCTTTCGTTACCCCAACACCATACATATTTGATTTCTTAAGATTCTAATTTAGACCTAAAGAATTGTAAAACTCTTGTAACACTTGTACAATACCTTCAACATCTCCGCGACTCCACTCTGTCAAAAATAGTGCATCGTATGGATAAAACACATCTGATATCTTAATCTCGCTACAACCGATACTCACTCCCTTGATGTTGGTGCGAGCCACAACATCTTCAATAGCAATGTGAAGTCCTTCCATCGCCAAAAATAAACAAGAAACGCGATAAGGGGTCACCTTATCGAAGACCTGGACATAACGAAAACTCCTTCGTAGGGCTCCCGTTAATCGATTCAGAAGCTATAGATGTGTAAAGACACAAGGCTATCCACCCTCTTAATGTTGCTCCAAAACTGAAAGCTATAAAAATATGATACATTTACTCCCAACTTAAAGAGTTATACGCCTTTTCAAAATCCTCCTTAAATATCATAAGTTTTTGCTTCTTTTTTTTTACAAAAATCCACAAGCTCGATAACCATCAAACGGATGTCAATACTTTGACGACCCTTCACGAACGTTGATTCCTTGCAATTTACTAGTATACCAACCACCTTTGCCAATCGAAGCGCCAAAATCTTGGCAATCACGTTGTATTGTAATCCAATGAGTGAAATAGGTCTAAAATCTCTCACGGAAATAAAATTCGAGACTTTCAAGATAAGTGTATAAAATGAAGCATTACACCCAACCGACAACATAGAAGACTCAAAAACTCCGATTTGTATCACTTTCAAAAAGTAACCAAAAGGTCTTGATAAATTGGAAAGTGAACGTGTCTGGACCTGACGGCTTATCACTGCCACATTGCCACACAATCATTTTCACTTCTTCAAATGAAATTGGACACTCTAACCCGTCCCTCTCATTATCTGAAAGTTGATGAAACCATGAGACAATAATTGAAGGAAAATTATGCACAGACGAAGCAAAATTTTCCATATAAAAAAAATCCAAAATCACTCTTTTAACATCTATAGGTTCGATACACCAAGTCTCATTTTACATCACACGTTGGATCGCTTGAATATGATGTCTCTATTTAAGATTTTCGTTAAATAATGTTGTGTTTTTGTCACCTTCCCCACCGGACCTTGGCCTTTTAACAACCATCCAATGTATCTCGATGTTCCAATTCGGACAATTCACAAAGCCATTTCACTCGTTGATCAATCTCATTAAAAGATACAAGACCGTCCAACCTCTTCTTTTCAATACTACTAATATTAATTTCTAAAAAGACACTTCGTATTTATTAAAAGCAATATGTTCTCCTTATGCGAATCTTGAATTTTCATTTTTATAAATTTAATCTTGTTCTTAAATAACACACAAGCCCTATCTTCTTCCCTAAGAAACTCGTTAGCAATCAGATTCACTAAATATCCGTTGTCTAAAAACTAGGAGTGTAATACTCATAACGCAATTGGACCATAATCAATTTTTGTTTGTATAAAAATAAAACAATGATCTTAAAACTAACTATCAAATGCATTAATAGATGAAGAGTCCTACCATTCAACTAACAACCACTCCGATACACACACACAAAAAAAAAGGTCCAACTTTCTCATCTTAGAACCAAGCTTATTCATACACATACAGACACACCAAAAAAAGGTCCAGCTTTCTCATCTTAAAACCAACCTTATTCATACACTTAAACTTATGTCCTCCCAAATTAAGCTCCACCAAACCTAACTCATCAATAAAATTGCAGCCACATCTTGAGGAGAAAACACAAAGCTGAACCTTTTTGTCTCATTCCTAACTTCATTGAAATTGCTAAAAACTACAAAAAGATATAGAGTAAATTACACAAATGGTCCCTGTGGTTTAGGGTAATTTATGTGTTTGGTCTCTAACTTACTTTTTAACTCGGAAGGTCCTTATTGTTTGTTTTTGTTACACGTTTGGTCCTTATCAGACATGAAATGACTATTTTGCCCTTTCTGATTTATTTATTAATTTATTAATGATTTGCTTTTCTTTTTATATTAAAGATTAAAATAGATTCACCCCAACCCACTAACTTCTAAAAGCATGATAGGTCTCTTCTCACCATATCTCTTCTCTGAATCTACTCTTCTCCAAGCAAAAGGAAGAACACAGACGGCATCGAACCCCCACAAATCGTCAAACGTTGTTCGTACGTCACCGATTGACACCATTGACCTTTTATTCCATTGATCTGCACCACCGCCTGACCACCGGAAACCACCAACAACACTCACCCGTTAATATATTGGATTATCTCTACATATCTCTCTTTCCCTCCCTCTTTCTTTTTCTCTTCTCTAAAATTGGAAGTTTGAAACCCTAAATCAGAACACCATGAAGCGTCGGAATGCTTCATCGGCGACGGCTTTGCTAAAAGAACCTCAGTTGCCGCCTTTCAACATCGTCGGCGCCCTTCAACTTCGTCGGAACCTTTCAATGAAAACCCTAAATCTTGCTTAAGATCTAAATCCTAGATCACTAACCACTAAAACAATGGAAGTCACCATCTTCTCTCACCTAGTTAGGATCTAAGCCCTAAATCGATGAAAATGACAACCACCCACAGTCGTCATCACATCTACTCCTCGAAATGTATTTTTGGGTAGATTTTGCTGCAAATGTAATTTTGGGTCAATTTCTAGTTTTTCATTTCTCTGGTTTTGATATCTACTTTAAAAGGTGAGTTTCTGGTTTGAATCAATTGATTTTAGGTTTGATTTTTTGTTTAAATTTCTCATTTGAATTCCTAGTTTTGATTTCTTGTTTGGATTTTTTATTTGATTTCTCGTTTGAATGGATTATGGTATCGAGGTTCATCTAGATTCTTTAATTTTTTTTCTAGTAGGAGAGATGGTGGTAATTTATACAGAGGTGGTGGTGATTTCCAATAGCATATGGGTGGTAGTTTCTAGGGCTGACAAAAATGTACCACGGAGAACCAACCAATATGTTACCAACCGAACCAATAAAATCGGTAGCCAACATGCTTGGTAGTCAATATATCTGGCCGGTAATACCATGCCAATTAAGTAGTCTTGGTACGATAACGGTACAAAATTTTGAATACCACGGTTGTACCATACCAACCAATATATATATATATATATATATATATATATATATATATATATATATATATATATATATATATATATATATATCAATCCTTACATTTTCAAGTTTTAGTTAGAAGTAACAACTAAAAAGTAATAGTCGGAGAACCAACCAATATGTTACCAACCGAACCAATAAAATCGGTAGCCAACATGCTTGGTAGCCAATATATCTGGCCGGTAATACCATGCCAATTAAGTAGTCTTGGTACGATAACGGTACAAAATTTTGAATACCACGGTTGTACCATACCAACCTATATATATATATATATATATATATATATATATATATATATATATATATATATATATATATATATATATATATATATATATATATATATATATATATATATATATATATATCAATCCTTACATTTTCAAGTTTTAGTTAGAAGTAACAACTAAAAAGTAATAGTCGGAGTTACTAATATAATTCAATTGATATTGATTCTTTTTTGAACAAAACATTATAGTAAAAGAAATTACGAACACAAGGTTAAGGAAGGTACATGACACTAAAAGGATTTACTAAAACAAGCGACGACCACAACTTCAACTCACATTCATATTTAGAAAATTTTCTAACCATTCAGTGATGATTATAATGTGAAGTCTTATATAAATTATAGTCTTAAACTCTTCAAGTATAGATATTATTTAAATATTTTGGTATATACCAATACCAATATGTACCAACCAAATTTGTTGGTAACCAACTAAGTTGGTACCAAGTATCATTGGTACGGTATTGGTAGCTAAAACTTTGTGTCAATTATAATTGGTACAGTACACGGTTTGGAGGAAAAAAACTTGGTACCGTACCAATTCCACCCCTAGTAGTTTCGTCCGGCAAGAAAGAAACCAAATCGGTGAAGGTTAAAGAATAATACATTTAACAATAAATAAATAAATAAATTAATAATAACAAATAACAAAAATATATAGAAATACATTTACCAATAAATAAATTAGAAAAAGAATCAGTAAGGGTAGTCATTTCACAAATAGCATGGACCAACAACGCACCAAAATTGAATGTTAGGGATGGTCTGAGCTAAAAGAAAGTTAGGGACCAAATGCGTAAATTACCTCAAACCATAGGGACCATTTGTGTAATTTACTCTTGTTTTTAATAAAAGCTATAATATTATCCCAAATTCTTCTCTTCATAGCAGCTCTTGAGGTGCATAAATATTAATCAAGAAACAATCATATGTTATTGAACCACTCACCTTGTAAAATTACATAATTTTCACCACATAACATACGACTTAGCGAAACAAGTTGTATCCCACGAGGAGAAAATCTCACCTAATAAACTCGAAGCTGAATTTCATGAAAAATCAAATCTATAACTTATCCATGTAGCTTTAAGTTTAAATAATTCCAACCTAGTCATCTTTGTCACTTGCAATCCAAAAAAATGTAACATCGTGCTTGAAAAACAATCCCCAAATCCATCTTCTTTTCTTTCCAGGCCCAGTCCCTCGAGTATTAACCAAAAGAATATTCATTGATCCACATTCACATCTCCCATTAACCACCTTAAATCTTGTTTACACATTCTCAACTTATATCCCCTTTCTCATGTTGCGTCTATTATTTTAGTAACCTTATCAAAAATTACACATCCCAACTTAGCATTTCTCTTATACTTAGAAAAATGGTAGTACGCCTCGGTTTTGAATATTAGAAACCTCATAATCAACCCCTTTCTCATTACATTTAGACTTAACAACATCTCCCCGACCAGCATGCTTCATGTGTTCGAATCCAGGTGGGCAACAACTGCTTTTCACTTTCACCTCCAGTTCGAATCCAGGTGGGTTGCCCGAAAGCTACCCTCTTCATAAATATTAGCCACCACATGAACCTCTTTCCTCAGGACCTCCTTAACCGGGTCATCAAAATCAACATCTCTTGATGTCACCTTTCATTTTCACCTTTGGTTCAGGACTACTCTCCATATTAGTGAATCGTCTATCAACTCTATTATATACTTGAGATTCTTTTTGTTTATTAATTAGTGTTATTCTCCTTTCCTCGTCTTCATTTTTCTCATAATGTTATTCTCCCTTTTTTTCAATCTTCTCTAACCAAATTTTCACCTCTCTAACCCGCACCATGTACCCTACTCCTTCCACCACTATCTGTACGGAAGCCACTCAGGAAGCCACTCCCTTGAATGTGTTTTAATCCTAAGAACATAGATGGATCCCGTTATGGACTTCCCTTATAACAACGCTGGCATAAGATATCGCTACACTTTTTCTCTTACAAATGTTATTCTTTATTTTCCCATCTTGTTTGTAGTAGATGATTATATTTTAGGATCTTATATATTTCAATGTATTGTTGTCAATATTTTCTGATATTATTTCCTATTATACCCCCTGTATATTTGGGGATCCATTTGTAATTATCCCTATATAAATAGGGCATTGTTAATCAATTCTAGGGAGAGATTCAGATCATATATTCGTTGTTACGGTATCAGAGCCATAAACCTTAAATTCGGCGGCTACCCTTTCATCCAAAGTTACAGCTTTGTCTCATCTATTTCACTGTTATCTATCAAAATCCCTTCTCTGTCATCGTCATGGGCAAAGATGATGCTAGTTCAATTGAAGTAAAGGCCACATCATTACATCCCGCATACACTGTAACGAACATACAAACCAAGATACGAACTCTAGATGGTGTCAAAGTCACGTAATCTTCATGGATGAAACCGTTTCGTCTTCATGCAAAAGCTCACAAAGTTCTTAATCATATCGATGGCACCCCAACACCAAAGGAAACATATCCCACTTATCTTCAATGGATGGAAATTGATGCCCTCATCTTGCGATGGATTTACAGTACATTGTTTGACGAACTCATGGTTTGAATTCTTGAAAACGACACTACTACTCAAGATGCATGGAACAAACTCAAAACAAACTTTCTTAACAATAAGGGATCATGTGTTGCTGCCCTTGAACAAGAATTTTCTAATCTCATTTTGGCTTCCTGTTCATCGATGGAAGCCTAGTGTCATTAAAAGATCTAGCAGACCAAATGGAAGATGTCGACAATCATGTCATTGAAGCAAGACTTGTTCTGTAGATGGTTCGCGGGTTACCACCAGAATTTGATGTCGTTGGGGCATATATCAATCAAAGCTCTCCATCATGGGAGAGGGCTCGTAGCATGCTGCAACTGGAACAACACCGACAAACAGCTAGGCAAAATCAAACTCACACAGTCCTTGATGCTTATTCTGCTGACCGATCATCTCAAAACTCCACACCCGGTCAACGTGGTCAGAATCCCACCTTCAACAACTACTCAGGTAGGGTGCAAGCAGTCGCGGTCGAGGTTCACCTAGTCGTGGCTGTGTCAGAAGTTTCCGGGGCCATGGAGGTCAAGGCCAACCAAATTGGAATCAAAGGAAACCAATGGCATCAACAACATTGGAACAACTCACTGCCATGGAATCAATCGCCATATTCATACCCCTCACATGGTCCGTGTCACACCCCCAAACCAAGGATGGTGGAAACGTCCGGGGGTGGAGGACTTCATGTAAAGTATCACAACAACGAGTATAATAGTGCTCAAAGTAAATAAAACCATCGTAAATATAATTGAAAAAGTTACACCAAATTATATGTTTACATGATTCAAATCAATTACATTATGATGACAAAATGAACTGTTTGACGATTTATCGTCCCATCCTCAAAATGATGTTGGTTTTCCTGTTTCACTGATTTCCTGAGAATACAAGTAGTTTTTAAAAAGTGTCAACAATTAAGTTGGTGAGTTCATAAGAGTTTTGTTTGAGGAAGAAACCGTTTTCCTTGTAAAAGCGATAAAGTATGATTTCCAGAAAATCCAATATTTTCTTAGTTAAGTGTGGAATGAATGTTCCTATGTTATGCGATAATGAACTCTAGAAGAACCCATAGATTCCTTCTATGATCACTCAACATATATAAGTTACATATAATTTGAGTTAAATGAACCGTTGAAGTCTAACAATTCTAGACGAGATGTAGTGTTAATAGAAATATGTTCCAAAGAAAATCCAATATTTTCCTTATAAAAGTTATGTAGTCCTAAATCCCAGGACCGAAATTAAACAAGTATTTTCCATACTTAAAGATATAAAGGTGATTTTAAATCGGCATAAAACCCTTTTTGATTTGAGAAAAATCCCGTAAATTTTATGTGTTATGAGTTGTCTTTAATCCTAAGACGGAAAGTGTACAAGTATTTTACCATACTTAAAGCAATTCATGAAAGTTTAAATCGACATAAACTCGTTTGATTTAGCAGTAAACCCCTTTTCAAGGTAAAAGTTTCCATGTAAACTTGAAAGATTGTTAACTACCTATGTGAGTTGCTATAACCATACTATGACGAGAAATAACATGCACAACGTTTTTCAAACATCAAGATACTATGACTCTTGTCACCCGTAGACCTGCAGGTCCCAATGTAGCTAGCAGCAATGTGTGGGGTGTCAAACCCAATATAGATCTATACACAATTATCACGCTCTCCCTACAAGATACTATGGTTATAACTTACAGGAATTGGGATCCATACTCAAACGTATGGGGAGAGAATTGCCTCACAACCTAAGGTAACTAGTTTACACATAGTTTGATATTAAAACCTCTTCCGTAGAGGAAGTAAAATCACCTTTTTTGAATAAATTAGTGATATGAAATCCTTAAACTATTACTATTATAATTTATCACGTAGGATATGAAAACCCATTTGTTTTGAGAGTAAAACCCTTTTCATGTAGTAAAATCCATAAACTATGCTTATTGGAGTTTATTATATGTGTTCGAAATGAATGAGTAAACCTTATCATGAATGACTAAATTTCAGTTTATGATGATAAACTAATAAGAAAATACATTCAATATTTAGAACTTATGGTTATACACTTTGCTCAACATGCTACAAAGTGTTATGAAAGTTGTAAGTTGTTAACTAGTTTTTAACCTTTCAGAACTGTTTTAGAAAAATCATAGAAAAATCATACGAAGTCAAAAACTGAATCCGTAAATTCTTGGAGTTCATAAAATGTGTCTAGTTTGTTCATAATTTTTATTATGAATTTTAGAAGTCTTTAACTTGTGTTAAACTGTTCATATTCACAGACTGGTCCGAATTCATTTTTGAAATGATAGGCAGTTTTGTAAAAATCACCATAAATCGTAGAAAAATCATATTGTGATGTGAAAGTAGTCATTTTAAAGGTATGAACCTGAACTATCTGCACCTAATACAGTTTTGAAAACTAAAATGTTTAAGTTGACCAAAACAGTCTGTGAATTAATGGAGTTAAGCTTTTCTAATTAAAGCTGTTGAAATAGTTTAATTGTGTTCTTGGTGTTTTAACTTGTATTCCACCCCCCCCCCCCCCTTAAAACTTAAGAAAAACATGAAAAGATAAGGGTATGAACTCACCTTATGTGATTTCAGTGGGTGGATGTTGAAGGAGAGAAGTGTTCAACTCAAGAACACTCGGAGGATTGCTTGAAGATTCGAGAATCTAACACAATTATGATAGAGTTTGTGTAAGAAATCAATGATTTAAGTAAAATGAAGTGTAATAACCATATGAAGGGTGATGATACTTACCAAATGTAGAAGGAAGCTTGAAAAATGCCTTGGAAATCTCGAAATTGTGAGAGAGAATTTGAGAGAAAAGATGTGTTTGATCTTTGGTGGAAATGAGAGAAATGAGAAGTGAGGAGAGATAGGAGTTTTCAGCCTTTGACCAAGAGTGTGGCTGGTCAAATGGTGGGGAAAGTACTCTTGAATGACCAGGTATGGTGGAAGGACAATGGCTGGTCATGGAGTGGCCATGGGGTGGTTGCTTGTGTCATACACTAAGGCAAAGTCAACACTCCACCACAAGATCTTACTTAATAGATTTTTTACTCTTAAATAAGGATTTCCCTAAAAATATTCTTAATTTATGAATATATGGATCATGGGGTCTTATATGTCAAAATATAAGTTTGGGTGAAAATCCCTCGTTAAAATAATTAAAAACGGGCTTAAAACGGAGTCGTGGTCGAAAATCGGGTGGAAATGGGAAATCCAAAGTCAGGGCGAGGGTTTCAGGCTTAGCAACCTTAGAACTGAAGTGGTGGCTTAGTTGGTGAATTAGATCTGAGGGGGAAGGGACTGCGGTCCAAGCAGGTACCGCAAGCGGACTCATCCGAAGGGACCGAATGCGGGGTTAGGTGTGGTGCTCCAGTTGCGGGTGCGGTTCAGCGCTGCGGTCTTCAGCAACCTCGGTCCTCAGTAGTTCCAGTCCTTAGTCATTGATGTTCGATGGTTGCAGTTCCTTAAGGGGACTTCGGTTTTGGTCCTTGGGGCTTCGGCTCAAGGAAGGTTTGGTCCTTATAGAGGGACTTCGGTCCTAAAAGGCTATTTTCTAAGGTATCATCCCGTTTCGAAAGGTTTTTCACCAAGTCAAGTGTCAGGTCGCCCCAAATGATTACGAAAAATTAAAAGAGGTTTTGAGAGAGATTTGGGAGAGATTTGACATACTTGGAGATATTTCTCATACAGAGAGAGATTTGACATACTTGGAGAGATTTCTCATACAGAGAGAGATTTGGGAGAGATTTCACATTCTTGGAGAGATTTGTCATACAGAGAGAGATTTGGGAGAGATTTCACATTCTTGGAAAGATTTCTCATACAGAGGGAGATTTGGGAGAGATTTCACATTCTTGGAGAGATTTCTCATACAAAGAGAGAGAGATTTGGGAGAGATTTTAAATAGGAAGAGATAGAGTGAAAGAGATTAGGGGAGGCTTCTTTTGTGACCTTTTTGAGTGCTTGGCTTCGCAACGCAAGGTACGTAAGCCCCGTTAAGCCATGTTTAAGGATCTTACACACTCCCGATGAGTATGCAACATTTTTTTATCGGTTTGGTTCATTACTTACCACAGTTTTAGGTTAAGGAAATCTAGATATACGAACTTTTCAATTGATGATTTCTCATTGGAATAGCGAGTTGTATAGTAATTACCTAATGTAAGCCCTAGTACACAAGGGTTAATTGAGTCGACCGGTTTGACTTGTTGATTTTAGTTGACTTTGACTTGACCGGAAATTGACGGTTGTCACAATCCAGCCCAGCCTACAAGTCATTGGCCTAATCACACATTCGGACCCAGCCTAGTAGTCGATCCAACATCACAATAGGGGCCCATTAGACCACCTCCGATGCGACCAACTGGTCCGATTGCTGCTCCCAGTCCCTAGTTTGTTGATTATTCTGACTATAGTCCATCAGATTAAGCACAAACAATGCAACAAATCCATCTCAACTCCAATGATTAGTCTTGGTACATGGACTCAGGCGCCTCGACCCATCTCACATCTGACCATGGTAAGATCTCAAGTCTTATGACTACTTCTCCTGTAACCTTGATTTTTGTTGAAATTGGTTCTAGTATTCCAATTCATGGGTCTGGACAATCTTCTTACACCACCCAATATCATTCATATGCCTTGAAAAATATTCTATTTACTCCCTCCATTATTAAAAACCTTTTATTTGTTCGTAAATTCACTATCGATAATCACACTTCTGTTGATTTTGACCCATCTGGTTTTTCTATAAAGGACCTCAAGACTAGAGCTCTTCTTTCTCGGCATGATAGCACGGGAAATCTTTACCCCTTCACGACACCATCCAATCTGCCTGCTCTCCTTGCATCCTCCCACGATTGCTGGCATGCTCGCTTGGGTCATCTAGGCGCTCCTGTTTTAGATTTACTTTGTTCTAAATTTTCAATTTCTTGTAATAAACCTACAACTTCAACTTTATGTAATACTTGCCAACTATATAAACATACTTGGTTACCTTTTATGATTCACAATCTATTACTTATGCATCCTTTGATATTATACATTGTGATCTTTGGACATCTCCAGTCTTAAGCAAATCTGGCTATAAATATTTTATGGTCCTCATCGATAATTTAACTCACTATGTATGGGTCTACCCTCTCAAATACAAATCTAACACCTTTCTTAATTTTACAAAATTTCATAAACTCATCCAAACTCAATTTAACCGAACCATTAAGTCTTTACAATGTGATCTCGGTGGTGAATTTGATAATAATGAATTTAAGTATTTTTCCCAAACTCATGGTCTTGTCTTTCGTTTCTCTTGCCCTCAAACATCCCAACAAAACGGAAGAGTCGAACGGATGATTCGTCGCCCCAATGACCTTCTCACTCATGCCTCTCTTCCTCAATCCTTTTGGGTAGAAGCTCTTCACACCACTACATACCTACATAACATCCTCCCTACCAAACGCCTCAACTTTTCTACTCCTGCCTTCTCTCTTTATGGTCGCCAACCATCATATGACCATCTTCGCACCTTCGGGTGCATTTGCTATCCCAACATCTCTTCCGCTCAATCTCATAAACTCCAACCACGATTCGTTAAATGTGTTTTCCTTAGATATCCAAAAAACTTTCAGGGTTACCGGTGCTTTGATCCATCCACCGGCAAAGTTTATCTAACTCGTCATGTTACATTTGACGAAACCTCTTTTCCATTTGCCAATAGCCCTCCCCCCTCCACCTCCTTCGAATTTTTTGATGACCACCCTCTTCACGTTTTTCCATACTCCACTCCAACACCATCTATCACCCTCACTAAACCATCAACAACACCATCACATACCCCATGCTTCCCTCAACCACCTATCTTGACCTACTCACGTCGCTCAAAACCAACCACCACCCATCCACCTACTCAATCAAGCTCTCTCCCTTCCAAAACACCTTCCACCACATCCATCCCACCTCAACCCCGCCCCTCCTCTTACTCATCCTATGACTACCCGTACACAAGCAGGTGTTACCAAAGCGATCATTAGTTTAAACCTTCATACCTCATCTACTCCACCCATCTCTCAAATTCCTAAGTTAATCTCTGCCACCATGTCTGACCCTAATTGGTTGCAAGCCATGGAAGATGAATTTCAAGCTTTACAAGTAAATAAAACATGGAAACCCGTTCCCCGACCGACTGACAACCTAGTTATACGGTGTATGTGGTTGTTTTCTCACAAGTTTAAAGCGGATAGATCGTTTAACCGCTATAAAGCACGCCTTGTGGTTAATGGGAAATCACAAACAGAGGGTATTGACTACCTAGAGACGCTTAGTCCAGTCATGAAACCAGCTACTATACGAACCGTTTTTAGTCTTGTAGTCTCGCAGGCATGACCGATACATCAGTTAGACGTCAAAAATGCATTTCTCCATGGCGATCTCCATGAGACAGTATTTATGCACCAGCCCCTAGGCTTTGTTGATGCCCGGTTTCCATCCCATGTTTGTTATTTATGAAAATATTTGTATGGTCTTAAGCAAGCCCTGCATGCATGGTATACTCATTTTGCTTCATTTATCACATCTTGGGGTTTTAGAAGTAGTATTTATGATTCATCGTTATTTATTTATCAAAATGTCTGCCATTGTGCTTACTTATTACTACATGTCGATGATATAACATTGACTACTTCTGACCCTACTGTTCTCCACAACATTATCACCTCTTTGTCTCAGGAATTTTCTATGACTGTCCGCTTCACCATTTTCTGGGTATCATGGCTACTCGCGATGAACATGGTCTTTTTCTGTCACAAGCCTCTTATACTCGTGATATCCTTCAACGAGCTGTTATGGCCTCTTGTAAACCATGTGCTACACCAGTGGATATGTCCACCAAACTTAGTGCTATTGATGGTGAACCTCTTGCTGATGGCACTCTCTACCGCACTCTTGTCAGTGCCCTCCAGTATCTAACTTTTACTCGACCAGACATTGCATATGATGTTCGAAAAGTTTTCCTCTTCATGCATGCCCCATGTGAGCCACATTTGCAGTTCATGAAGAAGATTTTTCATTATTTACAGGGTACGATTGACTATGGTCTACAGATAGTTCAATCTTCGTCCAACACACCAACTGCCTACTCCGATGCTGACTGGGGCAGATGTCCCGACTCGCGGAGATCTACTTCTCGATACTACGTATTTCTTGGCAATAATCTTATTTCCTAGTCTTCAAAGCACCAGCCCACTATCTCTTGTTCCAGTGTCGAGGCCAAATTTCATGGTGTTGCTAATGCAGTGTCTAATACCACTTGGTTATGAAATCTCCTTCTTGAGCTTTATGTTCCCCTTCACAAGGAAATGGTTATTGATTGCCATAATGTATATGATGTCTACTTGTCTCAGAATCCAATCCAACACCAGCCCACCAAACATGTGTAGATAAACATGCACTTTGTGTGAGAAAAGGTTCGTCTTGGCCATGTTCGGGCTCTTCACATTCCTGCCTCCTTGCAGTATGCAGACATCTTTACAAAAGGGCTACCTCATTTATTATATCATCAGTTTCGATATAGTTTGAGCGTTTGTCCTTCCCCGGATCAAAATTTCGGGATAATATTAGTCGATTATAGGATCTTATATATTTCAATGTATTGCTGTCAATATTTTCTGATAATATTTCCTATTATACCCCCTCTATATTTGGGGATCTATTTGTAATTATCCCTATATAAATAGGGTATTGTTAATCAATTCTAGGGAGAGATTCAGATCATATATTTTCTATTACTTTGGTCTTGTCTTTTTCTCGATTATACCAGGAAACGGGCACATAAACATGTATGTTATCAATTCATTCCTCTGAAAGCTTCTTTACAAAGTTAACCTCATTATTGATACCTATGAACCGAATAAAACCAAATCTCCTTCTTGCCTTTGATTGCTTCCTCGTAATATACATGTCGACCACTTTACCATGCAACATACACCACTTCTAAAACACCCTAGAATCCATGTGAGGTGGAAAATTTGTTATGTAAAATGAATATGCAAATGATCTACCTTACGCAAGTATGGATTGTAAATCGATTTACCAGAGCCACCCTTATACTTTAAACTTTGTACATGCTCCTCATCATTCCGCTGAGATAACGATTGTTTTCCAATTCGGCACATCCATCCATCCAATTCAGTCTTCTGTTTATACGCACCCACCTTCCCGTCGTTTAATCGCTAACACCTTCCATCCCTGCACTTTAAACGATTGATACATCAAAAAATTTAAATTGGCCCTAAAGTAAATAAATAGAGTAGACAACAGGCCTTTGGTGAATATATCAATGTATTAGGACGGTTACAATACATGTAAGAACGGAATCTGACCCATGTCAACTTTTTCACGAACAAAAATTGATAGGGATGAGCATTTGGACCGGGGAACCGGCCGGAACCGGAACCCAAACCCGATGGAACCAGTCGGGCCGGGACCGTGACGATATTCTTATGGATTTTTGGAACCGAGAACTGGAACTGGAAAAAAACAGAACCATATGTTGCTATTTCTCGATGATCGGTTCCAACATTGAAGACATAGCAAGAACCGGTATGAACCGGGAACCGATAAAACCAGCGGTCCGGTTCGGCTCTTAATTTAGGCTGACATCAATTCTCGGGTCGGGTCCAATTCCATCCGGTTCGATTCCTTTGCTCATCCCTAAAAATTGATCTCGATGTGTTTGGTTTGTTGATGTTAAACTAGATAGTTAGAGATATATACGGTGCTGACATTGTCAATTCAATTCACATAACAAGTTTCACAACCAACAAGTTTCGACCATGTCATTCGTTATACCTCGATATTCGGCTTCAGCAGATGGTGCCTTGTCACTTAGCCGACCAAGACAGTAAGTTATGTCCCTAAAAGACATAGGAAGTGAGTTGTCTCATGGTAGGACAATCAATCCAGTCAACATCAGAATAAGCAATAAGGCTATGAGATGACGAAACATAAAGTTGGAGACCATGAGAAATAGTGCCATATAATATATATATATATATATATATATATATATATATATATATATATATATATATATATATATATATATATATATATATTGTGACATCCCCAATATCTCGGCCAGAAAAGACCGATTTCATTTATGCTTTTTAAAATAATTTCAGAGTAAATCTTTTTGATTTAAAAGAGTTGCGGAATTTGTTCCCAAAACAAAATATGATAAAATAATATTTATCAAAGCATTTCATCAAGAGATGCATTTTCATTATATAATCAAAACTCGGGATGTCATGTTCCGATACAGACCATAAAGCATAAACGATAACATTACAAGTCATTCAACAAATATATACATATACAGACTTGTGAACAAAACAACTTGATGATTCAACCATCTTATGCCCTCGCGCCACTACCTGTAATACAATTAAAACTGAGTGGGTCAGGCTTGGGAGCCTGGTGAGCATATAGCGTTTTCAACCCACAATAAATAATTACATTTAATTTCACCAACCAACAACAACCCGATTACCCATTCTCGTTATCCTCACTTTACGTCCCTAAAACAACATCTATCTCAGGGGACCTAATCTAGGATTTTCATCGGGACGGACATTACTGCTAAGGGGTTTCCTCAACAATAGACGTCCTAAAGGCAACCATGAGGGGGATAGAGTACACTGGTGAACACATCGTTCACATCACCTACATGTTATGAACCTGCTAGCGTTCCACTGGACTGTCTAGAAAGATTCCATGGTCGTTATCCATACTCCGCTGAATAACTAGATCAACAACAACAACATCAAGGCCTCTCATCTGTTTATTACACACCAACCATCTACCCATGTTCTACCCAACATATTAGTAGATAAAAATATATATTTTTATACATAGTTTAAAACCTGTATAGCATTTTCATTCAATACATATTCCACATAACAGATGAGGCACACCCACATAACACGTATTTCATAGAAAATAAATCAGATCTATGAGATAGAAGAGAGTGAATATACATTCACGCACATAACAACAAAATTATACACATAACATGTATTTCGTATAAAATACTTCATAATTATGCGTTAGAAGAAAGTAACTACACACTCACTTGATCAGAAGATGATCGGGCAGCACTACGACTTGCAGAAGTAGTAATCCTCAGTAGATCTGGAAGATCTACACAAAAATCGAACTTCTCGCGGGCAGAGCTTCGGCTCGAGAATAACGCTCTTCGGGATTCTCGGGGCTTCGGATCTTGCTTCGGGGCTCGAGAATATTACCGGGGCTTCGGGGTATAAATGGCACGCTAAAAGATGCAAAACGGGAGAGAGAGAGAGAGAGAAGAGAAGGGAAAAAGAGCAAAAAAAACTCGGCAGCCTCGCATCCTATTTATAGGAGGCTGGAGCCTCGCAGTACGCTGGGCGTACAGAAGTACGCGGGGCGTACGCGTCCGAATTCGTCATTGCTTACGTATCCGAAGAACTCGAGTGCGAGGGACGTCACGTTTTGCTGTACGCTGGGCGTACTTCGGATGAGTCCGATGACTCCTCTTCGGATAATACCAAGATTTAGAATTAAATTTAAATATTAAATATTTAATAAACTTCGGAAATTCATATCTTCTTCATACGAACTCCGTTTTCGACGTTCTTTATATCCACGCGTAGGTGAGACTAGGCTCTACAACTTTCGTTTAGACTCCGTAGGCTAATTTAACTTTATTTTTATTATTTATTTTTAGTAGGCCGGGACAGAAAAACTTCGTTATAAATTTATAACTTCTTTGTTTGACGTCCGTTCTCGCCTAACTTTTCATCGTTTCGATACTAACAACGAGATCTTCAATTCTCGTTTAGATTGTTTCGGCTAAAAACCGCTTGATCTCAAATCGAGTATTCGGGCTGCACATCGCTAAGTCGAAACTTCAGAAAATCATAACTTCCTCATACGAAGTCAGATTTGGGCGTTCTTTATATATTCGGAAACCTCGTTTCAACTACTACAACATTATCCAAACATATAAACTTTATTTCACACTTAAATTTTGACTCTCATTTTATTCTTAATTAATCAAATCACATAATTAAGCAATCAAGCACAAAACACATAATACTCAAATAATACACTTCTATTATTTCAAAACGGGTTACAAAGGTTAATCTAGACTATTATATCAACATTAATGACAAGCCCAGAAACACAGGCGTTACAATTCTCTCCACCTTAGAATGATTCCGTCCCTGGAATCACACATCAACAAACAAATGCGGATAGCGACCCATCATGTCACTCTCCGTCTCCCAGGTGAGATTCGGCCCATTCGTGTGTTTCCATCGGACAAGAACTAACTCGACCATCTTGCGTCGCAACTTCTTTGTCTTTCGGTCAACGATTGCCTCTGGTTCTTCAATAAACCTTTTGTTCTCATCGATTCTCAACTCTGAAAGTGGAATCATGTCGGGAACTTCTCCCGTTAACTTCCTCAAATAACACACATGAAAAGTGTTATGAATTCCATTCAGTTCTTCTGGTAGTTCGAGCTTGTAAGCTTGGTTCCCAATCCTCTGAAGAACTTTAAACGGTCCAATAAACCTTGGACTTAATTTTACCCTTTTACCAAATCTTATAAGTCCCTTCCA
Organism: Lactuca sativa; assembly: GCF_002870075.4. NCBI lineage: Eukaryota > Viridiplantae > Streptophyta > Magnoliopsida > Asterales > Asteraceae > Lactuca > Lactuca sativa. The sequence continues at coordinate 160,114,266 of NC_056624.2, read as the reverse complement.
CGGCGAGACTTTAAGCAAAACCGAATCTCCAACTTCGAAAGTCATCGGTCTTCGCTTGTTGTCAGCATGGCTCTTTTGACAATCCTGAGCTGCTAACATTCTTTCCCTAATTATTTTCAACTTTTCAGCAGTTTTATGGACTATCTCCGGTCCCATAAACTACTTTTCCCCAACCTCAAGCCAACAAGATGGCGTACGACACTTCTGTCCATACAATGCTTGATAAGGTGTCATCTTTATGCTCGAGTGGAAACTATTATTGTAGGAAAATTCTACCAAAGGTAAATGTTCATCCCAATTACCTAGGAATTCCAGTGTACATGCTCTCAACATATCTTCAAGTGTTTGTATCGTCCGTTCACTCTGACCATCAGTTTGCGGATGGTAAGTTGTACTTAAACACAACTTGGTACCCAATTCTTCTTGTAGACTTTTCCAAAACCTCGAGGTGAAACGGCTATCACGATCCGATACAATCGTTAACGGAACACCGTGAAGCCTCACAATTTCCTTCACGTAAGAATTCGCAAGCTTATCCATAGACCATTTCTCCCTGGCCGCTATGAAATGCACACTCTTAGTGAATCGATCAACGACCACCCAAATCATGTCGTGACCATTCTTTGTTCTGGGCAGTTTAGTGACAAAATCCATAGCAATGTCTTCCCACTTATCCATAAGCACAGGAAATGGTTCTAAACTCTCGTACGGTTTCTGATGTTGTGTCTTGACTCTCGCACAAGTCACACACTCGGCCACATACTTTGCAACATCAAGCTTCATCGTTGGCCACCAGTAGTAGGGTTTCAGGTCCCTATACATTTTAGTGCTACCAGGATGAATCGATTACATGGTCTTGTGAGCTTCTTCCATCAGAAGATCTCTGACTCCTCCTATCTTAGGTATCCAAATCCGATCTTGGAACACCTTTAGTCCATGACTGTTTATACCGAACACCAAAGTTTTTCCCAAACGTTCCTCCTTTCGGTCATTCTTCTCAGAAGCTTCCTCTTGAGCTTTCTTTATACTTTCCACAATTGTCGAGACAACTTCAATTCTCAACGCTCTTGGCCTTTTCCTTTCAAGATTGACTTTCCGACTGAGAGCATCAGCAACAACATTAGCTTTATCGGGGTGGTAAAGTATCTCATAGTCGTAGTCGTTAAGTAACTCTAGCCAACGTCGTTGCCTCATATTAAATTCTTTCTGATTAAAGAGATATTGGAGACTCTTATGATCAGTAAAAAGTTTGCACTTCGTGCCATAGAGGTAATGCCTCCATATTTTCAGAGCGAAAACTACCGCTGCCAACTCCAAATCATGAGTCGGGTAGTTCTTTTCATGTTCTTTCAATTGTCGAGACGCATATGTGATCACCTTTTCTCGTTGGGTCAAAACACAACCCAATCCAACCCCAGACGCATCGCTATAAACAGCGAAGTCTTCAACTCCATCGGGTAGAGAAAGTATCGGTGCCTCACATAGTTTCTTCTTTAGCTTCTCGAATGTTTCTTTATGCTTATCACTCCAAGCATAAGTAGCTCCTTTGTGGGTCAAAGCTGTCAATGGACTAGCGATCGAAGAAAAGCCTTGGATAAACCTTCGGTAATATCCGGCTAATCCTAAAAAGCTTCAGATTTCTGTGGGACTTTTTGGTTGTTCCCACTTCATTACAGCTTCAATCTTTGCTGGATCAACCATTATACCTTCTTGGTTGACCACGTGACCCAAGAATTCGACTTCTCGAATCCAAAAATCACATTTGGAGAACTTAGCATACAGCTTCTCCTTCTTCAAGACTTCTAACACTTCTCGCAAGTGTCTGCCATGCTCTTCTTGGCTCTTTGAATAAATCAAAATGTCCTCTATGAACACTATCACAGATTTATCCAGGAACGGATTACAAACCCTGTTCATCAAATCCATGAATGCGAGCATTGGTTAGTCCAAACGACATAACCAAAAACTCGTAGTGTCCATATTGTGTTCTGAATGCAGTCTTCTCTATATCCTGCTCTCTTACTTTCAGCTGATGATATCCTGACCTTATGTCGATCTTTAAAAAATAACTTGAACCTTGCAATTGATCAAACAGGTCATCAATCCTCGGCAACGGATATCTATTCTTTATTGTTGCCTTATTCAGCTCTCAGTAATCAATGCACATCCTCATGCTTCCATCTTTCTTCTTTACAAATAACACCGGAGCTCCCCAGGGTGATGAACTAGGTCTAATGAAACCCTTGTCCAATAACTCCTGAAGTTGCATCATCAGCTCCTTCATCTCCGTCGGTGCTAGTCGATAAGGTGCTTTTGCAATCAGCGTTGTTCCGGGCAACAAGTCAATACGGAATTTCACTTGTCGATCAGGCGGTAATCCAGGAAGATCTTCGGGAAATACTTCCGGATAATCACACATAACGGGAATATTCTGCATCACCTTCTTTTCCTTCTTAGCATCGATCACGAATGCTAAGTATGATGTACACCCCTTGGTCAAACATTTTCTGGCTTTCATTAGAGAAATGATTCCAGAATTTACTATGCGTTTATCTCCATACACCATAAACGATTCCTTCTCAGGCGGGTTCACTTTCACTATCTTCTTCTTGCACAAAATTTCGGCATTATTGGCGCTAAGCCAATCCATTCCCAATACGACGTCGAAACCATTAAGTTCGATAGGCAATAATTCCTCGTGGAACTTATTCCCATTCAGATCAATTAAGATGTTTTTCATACGATGGCTAACAGGTACAAACTTGCCACTAGCAACTTCGACTAATAAGGCATTATCTAGTCTAACAACAGGCAAAGCTAGTTTCCTACCAAATTCATGCGAAATAAAGGAGTAGTTGGCTCCAGAATCAAATAAAATTTGGGCAGACAATTTTTTTACGAGAAAGGTACCTGAAGCGACATCAACTTCATCTTTAGCAGCTTCCAGTGTCATCTGGAATGCTCGCGCCTTCGGCTTTGGCGGAATGTTGGGTCTAGCTGCCTCCTTCTTCTTCGGGCAGTCCCTCGACATGTGTCCCTCCTCACCACAACCATAACAAACTTTCTTAGTGAGGGTACATTCATTGGCATAGTGCCCTGGCTTTCCACATTTGTAGCATGTGGTCACTACCTCACATTTTCCATGATGCTTCTTCTTACATTTGTCGCACCATTTCGCTTCGCCTCCACCTCCCCTCGAACCAGACTTCGAGAACTTGTTTTTCTTGTTGGACCCTGAAGTTCCATCGAACTTCCTCTTTTCACCAACATCTATCCTTTCCAGACCCTTTTCCTTCTGTTGGGCCTCCACATTCTTAGCTGCACGAACAGTTGTTTTCAGAGTAGTTGCCATCTTGACTGTTGGACCAAAGTCGGCAGGCAGTCCATTAGCAAACCTCTCAATCTTGGAGAGTTCCATTGGCACTAGGTACGGAAATAACTTCATTTTCTCAGTGAATGCAGTAGCATAGTCATCTATGCTCATCCTCCCCTTCTTCAAGTTTTGGAACTCATTGTTCAGATCTATCTCTGAACAATACTGTACCCTTAACTGTTCCAAGAACTCCTCCCATGACATTTTCAGGGCTTCTCCTCGTGGCATAGTATCTGCCAACAACTTCCACCAACTCAAGACTCCAGTCTTCAGTTGTCTGACTGCAAAGACAATCTTCTGTTTGTTGCTACAGTCGCAACTTTCAAACACCATCTCCATTTCGGAGATCCAATCCATTATCTCAACAGGCTTTGCGCTCCCAGAAAGACTTGGCGGTTTGGCGCCCAATAAATTCTTGTACATTCGCCCATCCTTGTTGTTTCTCCTTTCCGGATCGTTCCTTCGTTCTCCTTGAGTCCCAACTTGACTCAATATGCGACTATTGTTCCCTTTCCTCTGATTGCTCGGGAATCAGTTCGGGTTCCTCAATAGGTATGATAGGTTCATCCCTATTATCATGCAACATCTGTCGCATTTCATCCCTTTGTTCGGCTAACATAGCCCGAATCATGGCTTGCACCCCAGCCATCGTTATTGGTTCTGGTGTTGCTGCTACAACAGGTATTTGCTCAATCACTTACAGTTGATTCCTGTTTTCATCCGCGTTTCCAACGACACTCCTTGTTCTCACCAGTTTTGATCTACACACCGAATAAGGTGAAATTAGATCCTCATTCACGATAGATATTCAAATCATCCTTATTACTCCGAAACGTTTACATGTTAGTTCTAATACCGTAGACATATGCTTAGAATCCTACACACATAAGGTTTCCAGATCCGGTCGGCAACAGACCGTAGATCCGGACAATTAATATCATATATGGCAACATATAACATTTAGCACATAAAAGCGTTTTAGGCAACTTTCCTAAAATAAACTAGTGCTCGTGTCTAAAATCCAACAAACACTTAACTCAAATTTCCACTTAGCATTCTAAGTTTAAGTCTAGAAATCCTACAAATTCCTAGTTCACTTAAACTAATGATCTGATACCAACTGTGACATCCCCAAAATCTCGGCCAGAAAAGACCGATTTCATTTATGCTTTTTAAAATAATTTCAGAGTAAATCCTTTTGATTTAAAAGAGTTGCGGAATTTGTTCCCAAAACAAAATATGATAAAATAATATTTATCAAAGCATTTCATCAAGAGATGCATTTTCATTATATAATCAAAACTCGGGATGTCATGTTCCGACACAGACCATAAAGCATAAACGATAACATTACAAGTCATTCAACAAATATATACATATACAGACTTGTGAACAAAACAACTTGATGATTCAACCATCTTATGCCCTCGCGCCACTACCTGTAATACAATTAAAACTGAGTGGGTCAGGCTTGGGAGCCTGGTGAGCATATAGCGTTTTCAACCCACAATAAATAATTACATTTAATTTCACCAACCAACAACAACCCGATTACCCATTCTCGTTATCCTCACTTTACGTCCCTAAAACAACATCTATCTCAGGGGACCTAATCTAGGATTTTCATCGGGACGGACATTACTGCTAAGGGGTTTCCTCAACAATAGACGTCCTAAAGGCAACCATGAGGGGGATAGAGTACACCGGTGAACACATCGTTCACAACACCTACAGGTTATTAACCTGCTAGCGTTCCACTGGACTATCTAGAAAGAGTCTGTGGTCGTTATCCATACTCCGCTAAATAACTAGATCAACAACAACAACATCGAGGCCTCTCATCTGTTTATTTCACACCAACCATCTACCCATGTTCTACCCAACATATTAGTAGATAAAATTATATATTTTTATACATAGTTTAAAACCTGTATAGCATTTTCATTCAATACATATTCCACATAACAGATGAGGCACACCCACATAACACGTATTTCATAGAAAATAAATCAGATCTATGAGATAGAAGAGAGTGAATATACATTCACGCACATAACAACAAAATTATACACATAACATGTATTTCGTATAAAATACTTCATAATTATGCGTTAGAAGAAAGTAACTACACACTCACTTGATCAGAAGATGATCGGGCAGCACTACGACTTGCAGAAGTAGTAATCCTTAGTAGATCTGGAAGATCTACACAAAAATCGAACTTCTCGCGGGCAGAGCTTCGGCTCGAGAATAACGCTCTTCGGGATTCTCGGGCTTCGGATCTTGCTTCAGGGCTTGAGAATATTACCAGGGCTTCGGGGTATAAATGGCATGCTAAAAGATGCAAAACGGGAGAGAGAGAGAGAGAGAGAGAGAGAGAGAGAGAGAGAGAGAAAGAGAGAGAGAGAGAGAGAGAGAAGAGAATGGAAAAAGAGCAAAAGAACTCGGCAGCCTCGCATCCTATTTATAGGAGGCTGGAGCCTCGCAGTACGCTGGGCGTACAGAAGTACGCGGGGCGTATGCGTCCGAATTCGTCAGTGCTTACGTATCCGAAGAACTCGAGTGTGATGGACGTCACGCTTCGCTGTACGCTGGGCGTACAGCAGTACGTTGGGCGTACTTCGGATGAGTACGATGACTCCTCTTCGGATAATACCAAGATTTAGAATTAAATTTAAATATTAAATATTTAATAAACTTTGGAAATTCATATCTTCTTCATACGAACTCCGTTTTCGGCGTTCTTTATATATTCAGAAACCTCGTTTCAACTACTACAACATTATCCAAAGATATCAAGTTTATTTTACACTTAAATTTTTACGCTCATTTTATTCCTAATTAATCAAATCACATAATTAAGCAATTAAGCACAAAACACATAATACTCAAATAATACACTTCTATTATTTCAAAACGGTTTACAAAGGTTAATCTAGACTATTATGTCACACCCCCGAACCAGACGGCGGAAACGTCCGAGGGCTATTGTGACTCAATTGAATACCATCACAATGAATATAAATGAAACATAACATCATACATCACCAAGCATTGAAGTATTACAACTGGTAGCGTTTACATTCAGTACATTGATCCATAACATTACATGCCCAAAAGTAAATTGTTCGATACTAATTAAACAAACAGCAAGACATTACTGAGTACATTTTTCCCTTTCGATTTACCTGTTACCCGAGAATACAAGTATTTTGAAAAACGTCAACATATGAAATGTTGGTGAGTTCATAAGTAATGTTTGAAATATAATGTTTTGTATTGTTTTGAAAACCACCAGAAAATCCGATATTTTCTGAAAAGAGCATAGTATAAAAAGTGTGAAGATCCATAAGTATGCTTGTTTGTTTCTATAAATGTAAAAAAAAAAAAAAAGGAATTTGTTAAACTTGGTATGCATCTCGTAGGTGTATGAATTGAAAAACCCTAGGAAAACCCGATGTTTTCCTAATACTTTGAATTAAGCGTCTTATATTTTGTTATTTTGTTGCGACGTGTGTATTCGATGAGTCCCGGTGACATTGGATTAATTATGGATTGTGAATTGTTTTAAACACACATTAATGAAAATGACTAGTTTACAACTGTACAATCGATCCCTTAGGCGTCGTTCGTACTATTCACTTAATCCAACCACCCGACTTCTCATAGCCCCACAACCGAGGAGGAAAAGAGGGTACGAAGCCCCCGATATTTCCATAAGTCGTTCAAGGCTATCGTGAATGCGAAGGGCCCTTAGCCCGACTCGCATTGGTGAATTCTCGACTTCGCTAGCAGTACCAAAGGACCCTTAGGGCCCAACAGCACAAAAGCCGTTGAAAGTCCTTTTACATGGAATTAGGTCATATAAGACCCAACTACATGTAAGCGAGTTTCCATCGGGCCTAAAGATCATGTCATTGGGTTAGCTAGGCCCAACAAGCACGATTTGAAACTTTCGGGCCCAAAGATGGTGTATCGACGTCTGGTGTATTCCCACGTGTGTATTGACTTCCCGAAAATTTCCGCGTGTGTATTGAAGTATTGTCGTGTTATTAAGTTCGGATTCGTTATTGATTCGAGACCGAATCAGTTCGTTTGATAACGATTTTGGGTGTTGAAGGTGTATTATATTTCGTCGATAGTCGTGGTACTACTATTCCATCCTAACAGATTTATTGTTTAAAATCACTAGAATTTTTCTTTTGCAGCCCCTTTCTTTTGGATAAATTTTCAATTTTGGCCCTTTGTATAAAAGAACTTTCGTTTTAGTCCTTAAACCATTTTTCTTGACACTTTAGTATCAAAACTGATTGAAAGGGTATTTTTCAGCTTAAGTTTATTTGAAAAAAAGTTTTAGTCCCTCAAGATGAAGTTTTCTCGGCTGAAACCTCAATTTTCGCAATTTTTACATTTTTGGCCCAAAATAGAAATTTTTTGCATCTTTAGTCCCTTTTGAATATGAAAAGTATTTTTAACCCTTGAAATGAACTTGTAGCACTAATAGTCCTCTGTTTTACAGAAAAATATAGATTCAGCCCCTCTAGTTTGAAAATCTCGCAATTTAGGCCTTGTTGGGCCGAAAAGTGCATTTTTGGCCCATTAGGTTTAAAAATTTCCATTTTAGTCCTTCAAAAGAGTAATTTTCCAGAAAATACATTTTTGAAACTGTTTTAACTCATCTCAACCATCAGAATTTGTATTCTGAAATTTTGGGCCCTTTAACTTTATATTTTTAACATTTAAAGTCCAAAAATGGGATTTTAGCCCAAAGGAGTTCATATTAACCAACTTGGTATTTTTTCTAGAGTTGATTTGTATGAAATAATATGATTTATACTTATTTCATTCAACATAATGTAGATCTCGGTTTTGAGTTCCTTTTTTACTAGATCCAACACCATAATCACATAAGAACATGTAAATAAACATAGAAATCACACAAAGCATACGTACACTCATAGATCTACACATTTGCTTGTATTCTCCCCCAAAAAAACTTATAAAAACCGAAAAAATAGGGGGTATGAAGCTCACCTTTGGGTGTGGTTTCGGTTTTGGAGAAGAGATGGAAAGAAATGAGGTGATTTTCGGCCCTAGCAACCTTTCCTTGAAGATCTCGAGTTTAGGAGCTTCTAAGGTGCAAGATCACAAGATTGAATGAATTTAGAAGAGATTTTTATGAAGTGAAGGGAGTTAGATCATAAGTTAGCCATTAACTTACCTTAGATGATGAATCACTTTATGAAGATCCTTAAGCTTCTAGCCAAATTTTCAAGATCTTGGATGGAGAGAGTGGGTGATTCTTGAGTAATTTAGATAGTGTTTTTGTGAGGTGTGTGTGTGTGTGTGCTCTCGGCCGAAACAAGAAGGGTGGGAAGGAGTGAGAAGCTTGACAAGATTGTTGCATGGAGATATGTGTGTTGCATGGAAAACCTAAGGACAAAAATGAGGTGTCATGAAATAAGTCAACTCTTCCTTTTCTTTTGGGCTTGTCTTGGGCCGAGAATAGAGAGAGGAGAGAAAGGATTTTTGGGCTTTTTGCCCCTAAGCCCATATTAGAGTTAGGTTGAATGATTGTTGGCCTTTTAAATATAAGTGTGATTTTTATGATTTATTAGGCTAGATTAGGTTAATTATGGTCCATAGTAGTTCATATAATTGATTTATTTCATTCTAGGCCCAATATGGCCCAAAATGTTGGAAATAATTGAAAGTGGGTCCAATTAGAGCCCATTTAAGGTTCTAAGCCCAAGATAGCCAAGTTGGAAGCTTATTGGCCCCTTGGGCCCAATAAGGAAGTCCTAGTCCAAAATGGACCTACACAAGAACTTCTAGGGTTTCCAATTACTTGTTGACTATTTGAAATGCTTGTATGGTGCACTTGATTGAAATTTTGTTGCCACGAAGTAAGTATCTTACATGCTCTTAAGTTTTTGATTCAACATTTTACTTGAGTGTTGTGATTACAAGACACAAAATTTCTAGTTGTGACATCATCCCCCCGTTAGAGGGTATTTCGTCCCGAAATTCTGTTTGAAAGCTAGATTTGAGAATGCTAGAATAGGTGAGGGTACTTTTGCTTCATTCGGTCTTCGCGTTCCTACGTGAATTCTGGTCCACGCTTTGCGTTCCACCGTACTTTCACGATCGGGATGCGACTTTGCTTAGTACGCTTCACCTCCCTGTCCATGATTTCAATCGGCTCTTCCACGAACAGGAGATTCTTGTTGATTTCGATCTCATCAAGGGGAATGACGAGTGTTTCATCTGATAGGCACTTCTTTATATTAGAGACATGGAACATGGGGTGTACACTATTTAGCTCTGCGAGTAGTTGCAGTTTGTATGCCACTGGACCTATTCGGGCGATGATTTCGAAAAGTCCAATGTATCGTGGGTTCAATTTTCCCCGCTTCCCAAAATGAATAACTCCTTTCGAGGGTGAGACTTTTAACAGTACTCAATCCCCGACCTGAAATTCTAAGGGCTTTCGCCGTTTATCGGCGTAGCTCTTTTGTCGGTCGCGCGATGCTTGTAATCGAGCTCTGATTTGAATGATCTTTTCCATGGTTTCACGAATGATCTCCGGTCCCGTTAGCGCCTTGTCCGACGTGAGTGCTCTTGCTAGCTGGGTGTCGCCTACGTCAGCCCAACATAACGGCGATCTACACTTACGCCCGTATAGTGCTTCGAAAGGAGCGACCTTAATGCTGGAATGGTAACTGTTGTTATACGAGAATTCGACTAAAGGTAAATGGGTATCCCAAGACTTCCCAAAGTCTATCACACATGCACGAAGCATGTCCTCGAGCGTTTGAATGGTTCGTTCACTTTGACCATCCGTTTGTGGATGATAAGCGGTGCTCATGTCGAGATGAGTTCCTAGTGCTTTCTGGAGTGATTGCCAAAAACGTGAAGTGAACCTACTGTCTCTGTCCGAGATAATAGACACTGGCACTCCATGGAGTCTCACGATTTCGCGAATGTATAAACGTGTCAATCTCTCCATCTTGTAGGATTCTTTTATTGGCAGGAAATGGGCAGATTTCGTCAGTCGGTCGACTATTACCCATATGGGGTCTAGTCCATCCGACGTCTTAGGTAGCTTGGTCACAAAATCCATAGAAATTCCTTCCCATTTCCACTCAGGGATTACTGGTTGCTGCAATAACCCTGAGGGCTTCTGGTACTCCACCTTTACCATGTCACACGTAAGGCACTTACTAACATAGGTGGCGATTTACGCCTTCATGTTAGGCCACCAATAGTGTTGTTTGATATCCGAATACATCTTGTCTGAGCCGGGATGGATGGAGTATCGCGTCTTGTGAGCTTCCTTCATGACCACCTCCCTAAATCCTCCGAGTTTAGGGACCCAAATATGGTTCATGAAATAGTATACTCCATTCTCCTTTGCCTCTAGGTTCTTCTCCATTCCGCGTAATGCTTCAGTTGCTCTATTTTCCGTCTTCATGGCCTCTGACTGGGCTACCCCAATTTGAGTGGTTAGGTGAGATTGAATGGTTATTGAGAGAGTTTTCATACGACGATTAGAGTATTCCTTCCGGCTCAATGCGTCGGCTACCACGTTGGCCCTGCCCGGGTGGTACTTGATTTCACACTCGTAATCGTTTAATAATTCAACCCATCTTCGTTGCCTCATGTTCAACTCTTTCTGGTTCAAGATGTGCTGGAGACTCTTGTGGTCCGTGAAGATGGTGCACTTCGTACCATAAAGGTAATGCCTCCAAATCTTCAGGGCAAAGACCACGGCTCCCAATTCTAGGTCATGGGTTGTATAATTCACTTCGTGTGTCTTTAGTTGGCGGGATGCGTAAGCTATCACCCTTCCACGCTGCATGAGAACGCAACCTAAGCCCTGATTTGACGCGTCACAGTAGACCATGAAATCTTCCGTTCCCTCTGGTAGAGATAGTACCGGGGCACTACAGAGAGCTTGCTTCAGGGTTCGGAATGCGACTTTTTGTTTGTCCGTCCATTTGAATGGTACGCCCTTTTATGTAAGCGAGGTAAGTGGCTTGGCGATCTTAGAGAAGTTTTGAATGAATCTCCTATAGTAGCCTGCTAGACCCAAGAATTGATGGATTTCCGTGGGTGTTGTCGGGACTGCCCATCCTTCAACTGCTTTGACCTTAGAGGGATCCACATGAATTCCATCTTGGCTAACAACATGACCTAGGAAGTTCACACTACGGAGCCAGAACTCAAACTTGGAGAGTTTTGCGTATAGCTTTTCCAATCGTAGAGTTTCTAGGATTTGTCGGAGATGTTGGCCATGCTCTTCTTCGCTTCGGGAATAGACGAGAATGTCATCGATGAAGACAATGACAAAGTTGTCGAGGAATGGTCGACAGATTCGGTTCATCAGATCCATAAATGCGGCATGGGCATTTGTTAGACCGAAGGGCATTACAACAAATTCATAATGTCCGTAACGAGTTCGGAAAGCGGTTTTAGGAATATCCTCTTCCCGGACTTTGAGTTGATGGTATCCGGACCGTAGATCTATCTTAGAAAAGTAACTAGCTCCTTGGAGCTGGTCAAATAGATCGGCGATTCGCGGGAGTGGGTAGCGATTTTTGACAGTGAGTTTATTTAACTCTCTGTAATCGAGGCACATTCTAAAAGATCTGTCCTTCTTTTTGATAAAGAGGACTGGAGCTCCCCATGGCGAGTAACTAGGTCGGATGAATCCCTTGTTCAAGAGTTCACTGGGTTGGCTGGACAATTCCTGCATTTCAGCAGGAGCCAGCCGGTAGGGTGATTTAGCGAGAGGAGTTGCTCCTGGAACGAGGTCAATTCGGAACTCCACTGGTCTCTCTGGGGGTACTCCAGGAAGATCTTCAGGAAACACGTCTGGGAACTCACGTGCTACGGGAATGTCTTGAACGTTAACCTCTTCCTTGGTTTTATCCACTATGTGAGCCAGGAACGCCAAATTGTTCTTTCGTAGATGTTTCCGTGCCTGGATGCACGAGATGAGGCGAAGGTTCAAGCTAGGTTTGTCTCCGTAAATTACTAGGGTTCCGTGATTGGGAAGGTGAAGGCGAACGGCCTTCTCGTGACATATAATTTCAGCATGGTGGGGGCTTAACCAGTCCATGCCGATAATCACATCGAAACTCCTAATGGAAACCGGCATTAAGTCTATTCGAAAGACGTGTTGATTTAAGGTTAGGGTACATCCGGTGTAGATTTCCCCGATGGATTCGGTTTTCCCATTGGCCATTTCCACCGTAAAGGTTTCATTGAGCTTCTGGGGTTGTTGTTTTAATATATGCTTAAATTTATTGCTCACGAAGCTTCGCTCTGCTCCGGTGTCAAATAGGATGCATGCATAAGTGTGGTTTAGGAGAAACGTACCGGTAACAACAGCGGGGTCCTGAATCGCCTCTCCCTGACCCATGGTCAGCATCCTTCCTGTTCCTCCATTTCTGGGATTGTTGTTGCTGGGGCAATCTCGGCGGAAATGCCCAGTCCTCCCACACCCATAGCAGGAGTGGCTAGGTCCTGCATTGTTGCCGCCGGTGGTGATGTTGTTGTTGTTGCTGCTTCCTTGTTGTTGGTTCTGAGGAGGGTAAGTCCTGCAATACCTTGCTGTATGTCCCTTTCGATTGCAACTGGTGCACCGCAACTCCTTGCATTCTCCATTGTGATGGAAACCGCACTTGTTGCACTTGGGAAGATTACTGGAATAAGGTCTGGGAGCATTTGAAGCAGCTGAGGCTGGAGCATGTGGTGTGGCTGGAACTGGTGCGGTGGCAGCATTAACTGCCACTGTCTGCTGCTTCTTAGAGGTCTCGAGGCCCTGACGCTCCTTCCTCTTGTTGTTCTTCCCTTTCTTGTCGTCACCTTCCTTCTTGCCTTCAGCCTCCGCTGGCTTCTCACCCTTTTTGTTGTTGTGGTCATACAACTTCTTCACCAATCTTTTAGCACTATCAAAGGTTTCGGGGTTTGCAGCTATCACTTTCCCTTGGATCAGAGAGGTTAGTCCCCAGATGAATCGCTCAATCTTCTTTCCTTCCGAGGTGATCATACCCAGGCATAACAGAGATAGTTCACTAAATCTCGATATGTAGGCATCGATATTCACATTCTGCACAGTGAGGTTCCACAGATCTTGCTCCATTTTCTGAATCTCACCTCGTGGGCAGTATTCAGCCATCAGCATTTCTTTCATTTCCGACCACGCCATGGAGTTGGCTACAGGGAGTGTCATGGCGTCCACGTGTCCGTTCCACCAAGTGAGCGCTTGATCAGCAAAAGTGCAGGCTGCAAACTTCACCTTCATCTCCTCAGGACAATCGCATATCTCGAATACCGATTCCATCTTCTCGATCCATCGCTTCAGAGTGATCACCCCTCCAGTGCCGTTAAAAGTTCGTGGTTTGGCGTTTGTGAAGTCCTTGTAGGTACATGTTTTGGTGGGTCCTTGATTCATTCCATTGTTCGAACTCCCGACCCCTTGCCCGTTGACTCCTCCATTGTTCCCCTGATGAATTTGTGCCATCGTCGCAGTGACCGCAGCAGAGACCGCTGCCTGGAATGCGGCTGAGTCAACTTCGGGTGGGGTTGGTCTAGGGTTTCCGCGAGTAGGTCGGTGAGGCATCTTCTTGTCACGAAACGGAAAGATGTTGAGTGTACGTGGTTTCCGTGAGGTTGTGGTCCTACTGACTAGGTGTATGGCACGAACTTAAGTACTTCTATCATTTAGCATACAATCATAGATTCGCAACACATAGCAAAACACGTAAAAGTTCACTAATATTATCCTATGCCTCTTCCACTATTGCAGACTAAACAGACGTTCTGTTTTTGGTGATAAAGGGGTTTGTTTTTAGGTTCCCTAGCTCGCGATCTCATCAGAACATGTGTTAGTTATACCTTGGAGGGAATGTAGTTGATCAGGCTACATCCGCTTCTTGATACCACTAAGAACAGTCCTGGGTTAACCGGGATACTAGCGTTATCTTATTTGGATCGGCGTTATGTTCTTATTCCTAATACAAGCAGGAGTGTTTTATTGTTATGTTTTACTTGTTTTGTTCAGAGTTGGGTTAGTCCCTCTTTTGGTTTATAGTTGCATATCAATGTGTGGTTAGACATGCTAGTTCACTATAAACAGAGCTCTGATACCAACCTGTCACACCCCCGAACCATACGGCGGAAACGTCCGAGGGCTATTGTGACTCAATTGAATATCATCACAATGAATATACATGAAACATAACATCATACATCACCAAGCATTGAAGTATTACAACTGGTAGCGTTTACATTCAGTACATTGATCCATAACATTACATGCCCAAAAGTAAATTGTTCGATACTAATTAAACAAACAGCAAGACATTACTGAGTACATTTTTCCCTTTCGATTTACCTGTTACCTGAGAATACAAGTATTTTGAAAAACGTCAACATATGAAATGTTGGTGAGTTCATAAGTAATGTTTGAAATATAATGTTTTGTATTGTTTTGAAAACCACCAGAAAATCCGATATTTTCTGAAAAGAGCATAGTATAAAAAGTGTGAAGATCCGTAAGTATGCTTGTTTGTTTCTATAAATGTAAAAAAAAAGGAATTTGTTAAACTTGGTATGCATCTCGTAGGTGTATGAGTTGAAAAACCCTAGGAAAATCTGATGTTTTCCTAATACTTTGAATTAAGCGTCTTATATTTTGTTATTTTGTTGCGACGTGTGTATTCGATGAGTCCCGGTGACATTGGATTAATTATGGATTGTGAATTGTTTTAAACACACATTAATGAAAATGACTAGTTTACAATTGTACAATCGATCCCTTAGGCGTCGTTCGTACTATTCACTTAATCCAACCACCCGACTTCTCATAGCCCCACAACCGAGGAGGAAAAGAGGGTACGAAGCCCCCGATATTTCCCTAAGTCGTTCAAGGCTATCGTGAATGCGAAGGGCCCTTAGCCCGACTCGCATTGGTGAATTCTCGGCTTTGCTAGCAGTACCAAAGGACCCTTAGGGCCCAACAGCACAAAAGCCGTTGAAAGTCCTTTTACACGAAATTAGGTCATATAAGACCCAACTACATGTAAGCGAGTTTCCTTCAGGCCTAAAGATCATGTCATTGGGCTAGCTAGGCCCAACAAGCACGATTTGAAACTTTCGGGCCCAAAGATGGTGTATCGACGTCTGGTGTATTCCCACGTGTGTATTGACTTCCCGAAAATTTCCGCGTGTGTATTGAAGTAGCGTCGTGTTATTAAGTTCGGATTCGTTATTGATTCGAGACCGAATCAGTTTGTTTGATAACGATTTTGGGTGTTGAAGGTGTATTATATTTCGTCGACAGTCGTGGTACTAGTATTCCATCCTAACATATTTATTGTTTAAAATGACTAGAATTTTTCTTTTGCATCCCCTTTCTTTTGGATAAATTTTCAATTTTGGCCCTTTGTATAAAAGAACTTCCGTTTTAGTCCTTAAACCATTTTTCTTGACACTTTAGTATCAAAACTTATTGAAAGGGTATTTTTCAGCTTAAGTTTATTTGAAAAACAGTTTTAGTCTCTCAAGATGAAGTTTTCTCGGCTGAAACCTCAATTTTCGCAATTTTTACATTTTCGGCCCAAAATAGAAATTTTTTGCATCTTTAGTCCCTTTTGAATTTGAAAAGTATTTTTAACCCTTGAAATGAACTTGGAGCACTAGTAGTCCTCTGTTTTACAGAAAAATACAGATTCAGCCCCTCTAGTTTGAAAATCTCGCAATTTGGGCCTTGTTGGGCCGAAAAGTGCATTTTGGCCCATTAGGTTTGAAAATTTCCATTTTAGTCCTTCAAAAGAGTAATTTTCCAGAAAATACATTTTTGAAACTGTTTTAACTCATCTCAACCATCAGAATTTGTATTTTGACATTTTGGGCCCTTTAACTTTATATTTTTAACATTTAAAGTCCAAAAATGGGATTTTAGCCCAAAGGAGTTCATATTAACCAACTTGGTATTTTTTTCTAGAGTTGATTTGTATGAAATAATATGATTTATACTTATTTCATTCAACATAATGTAGATCTCGGTTTTGAGTTCCTTTTTTACTAGATCCAACACCATAATCACATAAGAACATGTAAATAAACATAGAAATCACACAAAGCATACATACACTCATAGATCTACACATTTGCTTGTATTCTCCCTCAAAAAAACTTATAAAAACCGAAAAATAGGGGGTATGAAGCTCACCTTTGGGTGTGGTTTCGGTTTTGGAGAAGAGATGGAAAGAAATGAGGTGATTTTTGGCCCTAGCAACCTATCCTTGATGATCTCGAGTTTAGGAGCTTCTAAGGTGCAAGATCACAAGATTGAATGAATTTAGAAGAGATTTTTATGAAGTGAAGGGAGTTAGATCATAATTTAGCCATTAACTTACCTTAGATGATGAATCACTTTATGAAGATCCTTAAGCTTCTAGCCAAATTTTCAAGATCTTGGATGGAGAGAGTGGGTGATTCTTGAGTGATTTAGAGAGTGTTTTTGTGAGGTATGTGTGCTCTCGGCCGAAACAAGAAGGGAGGGAAGGAGTGAGAAGCTTGACAAGATTGTTGCATGGAGATATGTGTGTTGCATGGAAAACCTAAGGACAAAAATGAGGTGTCATGAAATAAGTCAACTCTTCCTTTTCTTTTGGGCTTGTCTTGGGCCGAGAATAGAGAGAGGAGAGAAAGGATTTTTGGGCTTTTTGCCCCTAAGCCCATATTAGAGTTAGGTTGAATGATTGTTGGCCTTATAAAATATAAGTGTGATTTTTATGCTTTATTAGGCTAGATTAGGTTAATTATGGTCCATAGTAGTTCATATAATTGATTTATTTCATTCTAGGCCCAATATGGCCCAAAATGTTGGAAATAATTGAAAGTGGGTCCAATTAGAGCCCATTTAAGGTTCTAAGCCCAAGATAGCCAAGTTGGAAGCTTATTGGCCCCTTGGGCCCAATAAGGAAGTCCTAGTCCAAAATGGACCTACACAAGAACTTCTAGGGTTTCCAATTACTTGTTGACTATTTGAAATGCTTGTATGGTGCACTTGATTGAAATTTTGTTGCCACGAAGTAAGTATCTTACATGCTCTTAAGTTTTTGATTCAACATTTTACTTGAGCGTTGTGATTACAAGACACAAAATTTCTAGTTGTGACATATTATATCAACATTAATGACAAGCCCAGAAACCCAGGCGTTACATATATATATATATATATATATATATATATATATATATATATATATATATATATATATATAAGAATCTTCTTTAGAGTGGTAAAAAGGAGGCTCTTGATGGTTATGCATACAAATACATGTCTGTTGAACGAAATACGTGATATTTGGGCCAATAAATGTCATATATTAGAGAGTGTGGGCGAATCTACAATACATGGTCGTGTCAGAAACTAGAGGATCAGACTCATCCATTTTGGCCAACGTGTTAGTGGGTGTACTGGTTGGTTTATTGTTACGCATATTAGCCAATTCTAAAATCTCGAAAGTGTACTTTTGTGAGAAACAAACATATCCTAACGATCGTGAGTGGTGACAGTTCCTAGAAAGAATTTAAGATCATAATGATTGGATATGTAGAACTATTTTCCTAAGGTAATTCATATCGAATGAAGAAAATCTGCAGATGAAGGCATCAAAATAATATCATCAACATACAATAATAGGTATGTAGTGTGGAGTCCGTAATGTTAAATAAATAAAGAAGAGCCACATTTTCTATGATAAGATCCGAGCGTAATATGAAACGAGAAAATATGTGGAACCCTGATCCAGGGGCCTGGTTAAGGCCATATAGAGAGTGTTGAAGAAGGAAAACATGATGAGGTTATGAGCAGTGGAGTTCTTATTCAAAATCATTTGAAGAAGTGATTGAGAAATCGTTGTGTATGTACACATTTGCACTAAAGAATCAATACAATTCCATTCTAATTTGTTCATTATGGATGGGGATTTATCATCTGGTTCTTGAAGATGATTTGACACACCAAATCACATGCATTACGTTTCAAAAATCTCATGCCAATAATCATAGTTTAACTTATCGCTATCCAAATTTTGTGAGATGTACGATCATATGTTGTTAATTCTATAGGGTTTTTCTGAAGATTTTTTTATTCACATGGTAATATAATAATGAGATTAAGAGAACGAATGAGGAAGATAGTGGTGTTGTGGTGGTCTGGCAGTAGGGCAACGTCATAATGAGAAGATATAGAGATAAGTAATGTGAAATAATTAAAGGAGAAAATAATTGAGATTAGGTTGCACGGATACCATGAAATCTCATACAATTCCCATGTTATCTCTTCTTATTCAAATTGCAGTGTATATTACATTATGTAAAGAGAAATGGTTGGGCCCTATACATCGTATACAAGAATATGATTGAGCCAAGTTCTAATAGACAAATACATACATGAGAAAATATAATGTTGATGGTGTTGGGTTTTATAGGAGCAATACACTATATCATGGTAGTAGAAACAAAGAAAATTACCTAAGTGTACATTCACCCTAAGAGTTAGGTTTTACTAGTTTTATAAGTAAAAAATAATGCAAGTGGTGCTTGGGGAATAAGTAATTTGGAGGGAATTTTCGTCCAATTTTTATTGTCCATCTTCATGGCCGATATTCGAAATTTAGCACAGAACACGTCACACGGAAGTCGTCCGAAATTTTGTCTATTTTCCAAAACATCTTGAGTCTCATTAATTGGAGTAACGAGTCATTACATATGGCCAAAATACTTATGAGTGGTACATCAGCACAATTATAATTTAGCATGCATTTCCCTATTTTGCTCCAAGCTCATCAATTTAGCTCCATTTTAGCCCGTTTTCGCTTCTATTTCATTAACATGTACTTTTTACCTACAAAATAGTAATTTAAATGTTATAAGCACCTTTTTTCCATGTAATATAAAAAAAATAACATAAAATAATAAGATAACGCCAGAAATATATGTCTAAAATAGACATTATCAATAAGCTTAGTTTATAGAATCCATTGATGAATTTGTTAAGTTGAGAAACTAGGGTTCAAACTCTAATTGATGAAGGTGAGGGTATTATGAAATAGGATTAAGAACTTGGTGAATTAAGCTATAGGAAGCTTAATTCATGGAGTATAATTGATTCCTTGATAAAAATTTGTCAAATTGATATATTGGCCAAAGAATGATTATGTTGAATTTGAAGTATTATTAAGCTCTTAATATATTAAGATATGTTCTAAAAAGAGCTTAATATTCAGATTCAATAGGTTTAGGCCAAGGAAAAGATAAAGACTACCAAAGAGGAAACTTGAATCAAGTAGGAAGTTAGTCTCCACTAACTTGAAAGGTGAGTTATAAATTTGTGCTAGAGTAGGAATACATGGCTAGATTTTAGTGAATTAAGTACTTAATGAAATATGTATTATGCTTAATTTCTATATGTATTGTGGAATTTACTCAATGTTATGGAATGTTACGATATCCCGATATGAAAAAATGATTAAGATAAAACATTGAGTTAAAATTGTAAATGGAATAAAATAGTTGTTGGATTGCTCATGGGGTCAACATGGGGACCAATTACGGGACCATTCCCAGATGATTTGTTCTCCGGTAAGGCAAACACTCTAAGTCACTTATTGTGATTATCCCAATTAATGGTGTATTTACGGAGGCATAGTACAAAGGATCACATCCTCGTACCGACCAACGTTCTGAGTCACTTATTGTGACTAGCCTAATTTGGGCATATTAGAGAATGAACATTTAAATATGAATAAATGTAAAAGAAAATTTGAATTGTTTTATAACTCATCATACTTGATTGTCTGACATATATATATATATATATATATATATATATATATATATGTGTGTGTGTGTGTGTGTGTGTGTGTTATTTCCATCTATTCCAGTATCAGGTACAAAGTCTTAGTATGAGTGATGATAATAGCAAGAAGAACAAGGATGGGATATATATATTTATACTATATAATCTTGTTATTTTAATTATGGTTGTGATATTTTGTACACCTTTTGGTTATTTTGGGAATTACTTTACAGTTCTTTGATAAACCCGTTTTGGGATAATAATGTATAATTTTATTAAAATTTCCAAAATTGATCATTAAATATGTTTTTAAGAGGACGGGTGTTACATATTGCCTTTGTTAAAACATTTGCAACTTGATCTTTTGAATCCAAAAACAGAAAAGTAATGTCTATTTTATCAATATGATATTTGATTAAGTAACGATAAACATCTATATGTTTTGTTATATCATGTTGAAATAGATTATAAACAATTTGCATGGTTGTTTGGTTGTCATATTATAACATCATTCGATTTATTATAACATCATTGGATTTGGTTGACATGACCAATACCTGGATCATGTAAATTTTGTTTTATACATAACAATTCACAAAAACCTTGTTCTATTCCATGAAATTCACCAAATACACTTATCTTGCAGTAACGTTTAATTTCTTACTTCTCTAAATAGCCATATTATCTCCCATGAATTTGATATATCATGATATAAACTTTCTATCATTTTTATTTTTATTTCTATCCAAATCAAAAATATGCATATATTTTGACCTCTTAGTTTCCACTAATAGAAAAAGAACAATCTTTTTTTAGTGAGAAGTTTAGGTACCATGGTATACGATAGTCTGTCTCCATTTGGTCTTCACTTGGTGCATACATAAATTGACTTACAACACTTACAACATATATCATGTCAAGATGTATTTGTTATAAATATATTCTCCTTCCAATTAACCTTTGATACCTCTCTTTATGGGTTAGAACGTTGTTCGGTTGAATGGTTAGCGTGTGTTTCACCTTAACCAGAATCTTAACAACAGATTCACAATTGGGTATCCCATCATATGTTAGTAAACATAGCACAAATTTTCATTGACACATAGAGATACCTTGTTTTGATCTAGTAACTTTGATACCTAAGAAATACTTCACGTGTCTAAGTTCTTGAGTAAAAATTTGGTTATAAGGCATTCTTGGAGATTAGTGATCTTCTTTTGTTTGTTTCTTGTGAGAACTATTTCATCAACCTACCCGATTAGAGTAGTTATATTAAGAGAGTATGATTTGCATCACCTTTTTGTACCATATCTTATTTATGAAGTTTGAGATTCTTCTTCATACTAGAATTAGAGGGATTGTTTCAACCCATATAAGGTTCTTTTTTACTTGCACACTTTTCTAACTTAACTTATGCCATGTGGGGGGGGGGGGGGGGGTCTATGTACACCTATTATTCCAAGATTCGACTAACAGAAGCATTATTTACGTCATTTATTTTGCAGCATCCAATATTAGTTTGTTGCTACGGAGACAAGAAGTTAGATGTCATTTATTTTTTGTATTGGAGAAATCATATCTACATGATCAATGACATACTTCTATGTGTACCCTTCAGCGACGAGAGGCTTATAATTGATTTGAGGACTGTGAAGAAGATCCTTTGGCATGTTCTTGTATGATTGTTGCTTGGGGATTTGAAGCATGGTACGAAGATCCAATTTATGCTTTCTAAAGCTCAAAGAGATAAAAAAAAATTAAGCAAGGTAATGAAAAGTATTTAACTTCAGGAGTGATGCAACAAAAGTGATGAGGATCTCCAGAGTGTGTAATCAAAGGGAGTGAAAAGAAAAAGAGCATAGAGAGACGATTGATCAGGCCTCTTGAAAAGGAGTGTATTCACCTTTGATATGACTTTGTTTCAAACTTTATGTTTTTTTACACATTTCTTGGCCTAAAACTGTTTCAAGTCAATTCAAATTGTTGCATATAATTTCTTTAATTTTCTCGTATATAATCCCCACTTAACCTTTGTTTGCATGAGATCATGAACTCTCTTAGGCATTTCATCAAGCACTTGTTAGGCATCAATAAACACAGGTTAACAATCCATTTTATAATTTAATTAATTTCCACTAAGTCTTCGCAGTCATCACTGTTTTTTGAGTCCTCATCGTATCTGGAATATATACATACATACATATATATATATATATATATATATATATATATATATATATATATATATATATATCATACTATATTATAAAGGAAACATTTTTTCTTTCACCACATTCATTTGAAATTCCCAACTCTTCATATTTCCATTTAATATATTTAAATTAACTTAAATATGGTTTTAGTTGTAAAAATTATCATATATAGAAGGCTTTGTGACTTATCAATATGATACACTTAATTTATTAACTTCAATATATTGTTAAATAAATAACCTACATTAATATATCAAATAAGCTTAAAAATTTAGTGTAAAATTTAAAACCTAAAGTAAAATATTAAATAATGTTTAAAAAAAATCAACATATATATATATATATATATATATATATATATATATATATATATATATATATATATATATACACACACACACACACATAACATAGTTAAAAGGAAAACATTAAATATAATAAAT
Source organism: Lactuca sativa (assembly GCF_002870075.4). NCBI lineage: Eukaryota > Viridiplantae > Streptophyta > Magnoliopsida > Asterales > Asteraceae > Lactuca > Lactuca sativa. Next base: position 160,091,355 of record NC_056624.2, on the reverse strand, counting down.
ATAAAAAAATCTAAATCGATAAATCGAATTAACTAAAAAATGTTTGAAAATTATATATTATAATGACTAAAATTCAATTAAGTTGTTTTTAAATTAATTTATAATAATAATATTTAAAAATAATAGAAACTTAGAAATTAAATTATGCCAGATTACAAACAGTTGTTGATAATTTAAATAATCAACATGATGAAACTAAAACACCATCAATTTTTTTTAAATTAATAAATCATAACAGTAATAAATTAAAATAGTTGACAAATATAACTATTATATTTTAAAGGAAACATTCTTTTTTCTTTCATCTCATTCACTTTAAACTCCTAACTTTTCATATTTCCATTTAATATACTTAATTTTTTAATTTAAATATGTTTTTAGTTGTTAACATTATGTGGAAGACTTTGTCACTTATCAATATGATATACTTAATTTATTAACTTCAATATATTCTTAAATAAATAACATACATTCATCTATCAAATAAACTTAAAAATTTAGTGTAAAATTTAAAAACTAAAGTAAAATATTAAATAATGTTAAAAAAATTCTCTCTCTCTCTCTCTCTATATATATATATATATATATATATATATATATATATATATATATATATATATATATATATATATATATATATATATATATATATATATATAATGTTTAACATAGTTAAAAGGAAAACATTAAATCTTTCCTTATAAATGAAAATAATTATGCCATATGTCACTCTTTTATTAACTTAGACACATGTCATTTTTTGATATTTTTTAATAAATGTATTTTCTATTTGTCATTTTCTTATTTTTTTAATTTTTTCTTAGTTAACACATCACATTTACACCTTAATTAATAATTGCCTTAATTGAAAATGGTCAATAAATTATAATACTACAACTCATATAGTATTTAATATGCTTTATTTTATATTCAAATTTTAAATTTTAAATTTCAAATTTAAATAAGTTTTTATTTAAACCTTTATATTTAGTTTTTGTTTTATTCAACCCGTATATCATACGGGTCTCACAACTAGTATAATAAATATAAAAGAATATAAATCGATGAATCAAATTAACTAAAAGGTGTCTGAAAACTATATTTTATAATAACTAAAATTCAATTAAGTTGTTTTTAAATTAATTTATAATAATAAAAGTTAAAAATAATAAGAACTTAGAAATTAAATTATATCATAATACAAACAGTTGTTGATAATTTAAATAATTATCGTAATGAAATTAAAACATGGTCAAAAAAATTAAATTAATACATCATAACAGTAGTAAATTAAAATAGTTGACAAATATAACTAATGTTATATACACGTAAAACATGAGTAGAGACCATTAAGTGATTTGATTTTAATAAGCGTTATTTTATCTATCGTTCAAATTAATTATAATTTTATATAAACTAAATGAAATAATTATTATTTTATATTTAATATAAATGATATAAATATTTTCAATAACATAAGATTACCAAAAGTTTTAATTTTATTTTGCGCAATACGCGGATATTCGCCTAGTATATATATATATATATATATATATATATATATATATATATATATATATATATATATATATATATATATATATATATATATATATATATATATATATATATATATATATATATATATATATATATATATATATAACGGAGCGTTTAATCGAGAACATTTCTTATCGTGAAAAAATTTGAGAACAAATTTGAAAAACACAATTTTTTAATTAAAATAATAAAATAATATTCATATAAATCAAAAATTAGTTACAAACAATTAAAAAACTCACAAACTAACACCACTCACCACCCAACCAATACCACGCGCCACCACCACCCATCACTAACCACCACCACCAACTACCACCCATCACCCATCACCCATCACCCATCATCACCCACTGCCACCAACCACCACCCGCCGCCACCATCACCACCCAACCACCTCCACCTGTCACCACCACCCATCACCATCGTCCGCCACCACCACCACCAACAACCACTACCTGCTACCCATCACCACCACCCACCACCACCACCACCTACCATCACCACACGCCACCACCACTCACCACTACCAACCACCCATCACTACCCACCCACCGCCAACACCACCACCACCAACCACCTCCGTCACCACCATTACCACCCACCACCATCAACACCCAACCACCACCACGCGCCACCACCACCAACAATAACCACTACATACCACCCATCACCACCACCCGTCGCCGCCACCACCCACCACCACCACCACCAACCACTACCCACCACCCATCACTACCTACCACCCATCACCACCCACCCACCACAACCACCACCCATCACTACCCACCACCACCAACCACCACCCACCACCCATAACTACCCACCACCCACCATCACCCATCACTACCCACCACCAACCGCCAACTGCCACCTGCCACCACCATCACCACCAACCACCACCCACCATTACCCACCACTAAGCACCACCACCCACCACCATCACCACCCAACCACCACCACCACCCACCTCCACCACCCATCACCACCGCATGCCACCACCACCCACAACCACTACCTACCACCCATCACCACCACTACCCACCACCACCACCCATCACTATCCACCACCACCAACCACCACTCACCACCAACCACCACCCGCCACCACCACCACCACCCATCACTACCCACCACCACTAACCACCACTCACCACCCATACTATCAACCACCCACCACCCACCTACCACAACCATCACCACTAGCCACCACCACCATCAACACCCAACAAGCACCACTCACCACCACCACCCACCACGTACCTCTACCACCCACACCCACTACCCACCTAAACCATCACTTGTCACTATCACCACCACTTGAAACCACCCACCCACTACTTATCACCACACCACCAGTACCACCCCGCCTCCACCACCCACCGCCACCACCCCCACCCACACCCCCACCTACAAAGATTTGTTATTGTGTTTTTGATTCGTTAGGTTTTCTCTTGTATATAATCACATGCGATTATATGTATCGAGTCACATGTGATTACATGTATCAAATCATATATGATTTATATGTTATTAAATACAGATAATCACATGTGATTAAATACACGTGAAAAACTAGTGAATCGAGAATGTAAAAATGAATATTGTCCACGTAAATCATATGTGATTAGATACATATAACTACATGTGGTTATATGTATTTAATAAAATATTATCTATGTGGGCCGTATTTATATTCATGTTTTTGATTTAATAATTGTCATCGTGTATTAAATCACATGTGATTATATGTATTTAATCAAATATGATTTATATGGACAATATTTTTTTTCACGTGTTGATTTAATAGTTGTTCTTGTATATTGAATCACATGTGATTATATATATTTAATCACATATGATTTGTATGGAAAATATTTATTCTTGCGTCGATTCAATAATTGTTCTAATATATTTAATCACATGTGATTATATGTATTTAATCACCATATGATTTATGTGGACAATATTCATTATTTATTTCTCAATTCAATAGTTTTACTCATGTACTTAATCACATGTGATTATATGTATCAAATCACATATGATTTATATTAATAATATTCATGAGTCAATATTTTTCTTATGTATTTAATCACATGTGATTGTATGTATTAATCACATATGATTAATGTATAAAGAGAAAAATTATTTAATCAAAAACGCAAAAATGAATCTTGTGTACAAAAATCATATGTGACTAAATGTACAAGAACAACTCATGAACAAGAATGTAGAAATGAATATTGTTCATATAAATCATATCTAATTTGATACATATAATCTCATGTAATTAAGCACACAAGAACAACAACGAAATCAAGAATGCGAAAATAAATATTTTCCACATAAATTCTATGTGATTAGATACATATAATCACAAGTGATTATATGCATTTAATCACATATGAATTTGCAACCAGTTAAGCGCCCAACGACATCTCCCTCTCTGGTAGCTCACTTCTCCGACGATTCTTTTTTCTCTAACGAAGTTGGAGACTCAAAACCCTACACGAACTTCTCGTCGTTCTTGTGGAACTGTCTTACCTCCTCCGTACCACCGATGAGAACCCTAAGTATGGTTAGTTTGGTCATCTCAATCTCTTTGTCACCGCCTTTGGCCTGATATTCTGTAACGCCTCTAGGAATTGGACCTCTTACTTGGCCTCCTTCGCACCTGCAACAATATTTGATTCTGGTGGACGTTTCTACGGATTCGTGATCTATCTTGTGGAGATTGGGCACTAGATCTGTTGACGTTCAACTTCAAATCCAATGGAGGTTCGTTGATGGTGCGATGGTTCAGATTATGGACTGTGAACCGAGATCGTTGTGATCAGGGCCGGTCCATAGATTTTCAATGCCCCGGGCAAAAAGTTGTAAATTTGCCCCCATAGAATAGAATCTCTTAAGAACCATATCAACAAAAGTTTCTATACGGAAAACTTATAAGCAAGGCTTTTTATTTAAGACAAAAGTACTAAGTTTTTTTTAAAACCTCATAAATAAAATTCGCAGAAAATAAAGACCGGAGACTAGCTAAAGAACAAAGATTACAAGAAACAAACATTACACCAACAATAGAAAAACGCTTCAAAGCTACAAAGTTACATAAAAAAATGAAAAGCAACATTAAAGCAAAACCACACATGTGGAATTTGATGAATTATAGAAGATCTTACAATTTAGAGCAACTCCTAATCAGTAAAAATGGAACCAGCAACATATAAAAAATGTCAACATATTAAGAATCTCAATTAAAAAATGCAACTTTGTGGAACAAGACACCCCAAAAATAGCAATGAACTTTGTAAGGTCGCCTTAAAATAGCAACAAAACTTCCAGAAACATGAAAACATATCAAAGTCTTATCATCCCATGATAAAGCCCATGTTTTCAAAATAAAAATGATAACATCAATAACAACCAAGTTTCATCGGCACCCCCAAAAATCCAATGAACTCCTTATTATCTATCCAATCAACAACAAAAACCTTTGCTCCTGTTTACAAAAGTACTTTTACATGTGGGGCTAACTTTAACATGAATGCAAAGAACATGATCCAAGCATATGTAATTGAGCTAAGTTTTATAGGCAATAGTTTGTCATGTTAAACAAAAAACCAAAATAACACATGTTGCCTACTAACAAAGTTAGAAGAACAAAACATTAAGATAATCATATCAAAGAAATGTAAAATTTAAATCCTAAAACCAGAAAATTAAAGAAGTCATAAACTACTCAAAAATCAGAGTGTTGGAATGTTTTCAATTTTGACTAATGACTAATGAAGAACAAAACTTAAATCCTACAAACAATATGTTAACGAGAGGAGCTGTGTAACGTTTGAGGAAGAAAATGCTAAAATCATTAAAAATATATTTTTCTCAAAACAAAGTATTTCATAGAGTATATATCAAATCACTAAACTATTGAAAACATATATTATAAACACTATTAGTATGTGAAAAGTGAAGCAAACAAAACATATGATAAACACGATTCAAGATTCAAAATCAGAAATCAAGTAAACTATCAACAAGAAAATCAAAATACAAAAATCAAAACCCAAGAAAGAGAATGCAGAACTCAAATCGGCAATCCAGAAGTTTCACTGATAGCAGATTAGGTTGAAATCAAAAATCAGAATTGGAAGGATAACTCATAGGTATATCAGAAATAGAAATTCATAAGCTTGATACCGGTTGAAATAAAAAATCGGGTATCCGATTTAGGGATTAAGGGAGAAGCTGAAAAGGATACAATAATATCACTAATCAGAATTAGAAGCGTTTATATTCCAATTTCCCTGTCTTATGTCCGACTCCTCGATTGGATTTAGGAATGCGATAGTTAGATTCCCAAGATTACGCGTGAAAAGCCACTCAATTTTTGTTCTTGCGAATGTACATACTGATAAGAGCAATTGAAAATATGATGTCCTAAACTCATTGATGCCCTGGGCTATGTCCCAGCTCGCCCGCCCCTAGGGTCGGCCCTGGTTGTGATGATTTAGGAATGGAAGAGACGAAGGTGGTGGTCTCGAACGATGGGAGGCGGGGGAGGTGTCGAACAAGCAGGTACGGAAGAAGTGAAGAGGCGGTCATCCAATGATTCCAGAGACATTACGAAGGTTCTGGCTACATTGCGGTGGTTTTGGTGGCGTTAAGGTGGTTCCAGTAGCGGTTGTCCGGTGGTATGTTTCTATAGATCTGATGGTTGACGGCAGTGGTTTTGGTGGCTGTTGACGTAGATTTGCTTCAGATCCGGTGAAACTAGATCCGCTTCAGCTTCTCCGACAAACCGGATCGTGGTTCAGAGCAACGGTTCATGTTTGCAGTTCAGCACAAAAGAATGGCGGAGGGAGAAGGTTCAAGAAGAGGAGACGTAAATCCGAGGACGTTGTTTAGGAGGTCGGCACAACATTTCTCCAAAGAAGAAGGATAAGGAGTTGGCTTCCGATTGTGGGAGGATTAGAGGTTGGGGATGTCGTGAACCAGCAAATCTGGAGCCGATGGTTTGGCGGTGGTATGGTGTTTCAGGTGGTGGTCTAGTGGGTCCCGACGATTTCTGGTGGTGGTCTGGTATTGTCAATTTAGGTTCGTATGAGAGGAGAGAGAATGATATAATATGGTGGAGGAAGTTACATGGGTAATTTGTATTTGAATAACAAACACGCATATTATTTGAACTCATATGCTAAAAAATGTTCTCAAATGTTTTCACGGGAAAAATATTCTCATTGGAACATAACTCTCTCTCTCTCTCTCTCTATATATATATATATATATATATATATATATATATATATATATATATATATATAAGAGTAAACAATGGCACATGTTCACAAATAAATTATAGATGAGGTCCAAAAAGTTATCAACTTGCATCAATAGTCCAAAAAATGAAACGTTTTATAGATACAGTCAATATAAAACATAAAAAAAGATCATACCCTCTATTTCATATTTTACGTTCTTCAATATTATATTATAAAATTAAAATGTCGCCTATTTCTCTTGTGTGTGTGTCACCCTTCCCCAATATTCCCTTACATCGTCAATCACAAAAGACCAGAATATGCTTGGCACATCATCAACCACCCCTTCCTCCCTCCAACGATTCATTGTTGATTTGCCCCCTTCTACGACGAGCATCCATTTGATTTGATTGTCGATTTTGATTTTGGGTTGATCGAAATGAAAGAAAGAAAATCAAGGATTTGGGGTTTATCCTTAGAAATCAATAGTAAAATTAGGGTTTATTCTCAGAAAACTTACATGAGGATTGAGGACCAAACCCATTGTAAAAAAATAAAAGGGGAAAAAATTCTTTCATCATTTTCAAGGACCAAAAACTCACATGAACTTTCAAATTTGGACCAATGATGTAATTTGAAAACTTTTTGGACCTTATCTACAACTTTTTACAAACCATATGGACAAATTTGCAGTTGGGTCGAATTCAGGTTCGAGGATTCTAAGGGGTATACCCATCCCCGATTTTTAAATTCGTATATTGCACATCCCCATACTCATCACGGGTAACTCGGGTTTTTGGTTTTAGGTTTTATGTCATCCTTAATCCGATCAAGTTTGAATTTAATTTGTCATCTTTATTGGATTAAATTTGAAATTAATTTGAAGTATTCGGATTGAAATTTTAATTTCAAAAACAAATTGTATTCATTTACTAAATCCATCAATAGAACATTCAAACGACCTACTTAGTAAATGGAGATGCATTTAGATCCGAATCTGTAATTAATTGATGAGATTAGAGATTAATTTTAGAACAAATACATGATTGTTTTTTTAGTACAGAAATAGTAATTTTAGAAAAGTGGAGGTTGAATCATAGTCGGTGATCGCTTATGTAATTCACAACGAGAGAGACAGCTAAAATACCATCGCCAAGAATAAACTCGCCGTCTCAGAAACAACTCGCACTCGCCCATCTTTCTTTCAGTAGCTTCATCTTCTGTTACACCATAGCAATCACATCTTTCCCTTCATTCACAATCCAATCTTCTCACTCCACCAACTATAACCCTAACCCACAAAAAAACCCCATCATAATTCAACCACAACAAAACTCCCCAGATGCGCCAAGAACACCCAAGATCAAATCATTTATGCCCTTTTGAATTCAAGAAAAAAGATCGAAATCAAAATCGGACTGAAGCTTTATCAGAACCCAGGTAGACAAAATGTTTTTTGGTGCCGTCCAATTGGGAATAATGGCTGCCTGTGTAGTCTTATTTGTGCCAATGGCTATGGCGGGATGGCATCTTAGTCGTAATAAAGTTCTCTTCTTCAGCGGTGCTCTTTTCATCAGTCTCGCTGTATGTATTCACCTCATTCCTTATTTCCCTTCTGTTTTCCCCTCTTCTCCGACTGTTCTGTTACAACAAGATCCCACTCCTTGCATTTCTTTAATAAACGAGGTTAATTTCCACTCCAATTTTGATGGGTTTTCATGGGATTTCGAAAACAACTCTCGATCTTTCGATTGCGATTTCCAGAAATTGAGTCGGATCGATGTCTCGGACCTGCTAAACGGTTCATGGGTCGTTGTCGCAGGCGATTCACAGGCGCGATTGTTTGTGGTGTCTTTGTTAGATTTGGTTTTGAGTTTAGATGAAATGGAATCGATTCAGGCTGATTTGTTTAAAAGACATAGTAATTATCATATCGTGGTTGAAGAAATTGGGATGAAATTGGACTTCATTTGGGCACCTTACGCTACTAATCTCACTCATGTCATTACAGATTTCAAAAGAAACAATACTTATCCAGATGTGTTAGTGATGGGTTCAGGTTTATGGCATATGTTACACTTCACAAACTATTCCGATTACGGAGTTTCATTACGTTATCTAAGGGAATCACTGATTCCGTTCCTTCCAGTGGGATCTGATTCTACTCGGGGATTCCATTTGTTTTGGCTAGGCATGCCAACTTTGATAAACAAAATGCTGAATACAGAAGAGAAAAGGGTAAAGATGACAAGTGAGATGTGCAATTTATATGATCAAGAACTTTATAAAAGCAAGATCTTGCGTAAAGATGGTGGTGTGTTTTTGATGCTAGATGTTGAGAATTTAAGCAAAAAATGCGGGGTTGATTGTTCGTCAGATGGGATGCATTATAACGGAGTTGTTTATGAAGCTTGTGTTCATGTTATGCTCAATGCATTGCTTATTGAGTCTCATCAAAAGCTATGAGATTCATGATTCATGATTCATGTTTTTTGTTCCACTTGAAACTAAATAGGGTTTCATTTTTTTTTTTTTTTGTAACACGAAATCTATGTCATGAAATTTTTAGAAAGGTATAGAGTTTGATTCTTTTTTTTGTTTTGGTAACAATCGATGGTATAGGTTCATACCATTTGTATTATTCAGTAGAAAACATCTCAGATTTGCAAGTATGGAGTTTTGTTTTTCATTTGTATAACAAATTCCTTTTAGTTTATTATTGGATTTCTGTTATTTAACTCATAGAAATTGTTATGTTATTATTATCATGGAAGATGGAATCTTGTTTCTGGTTTCGGAATCAGGAATTCCGATGTTTTGTACATGGTCTACAAATCATTGATTTAAGTTGCTTTTGATCCACAAGATTTAGTTGTTTTGTCATATTGCTAAAAGGCATTTTGGGCAATTTGTTAATATCCAAAAACTTTCATTTGAGTCACATGTTTTCAAAGTACTTCATGATTTATAAGGTTAATTGTAAGAAATAACAATGTATTTTCATTGACTTGTTTATTATAACATTCTACTATAATCTCTTCCTACTACAACATATTATACTTCAAAAAAATATGTCCAAATAAGCTAATTAAACAGTTTTCTTGTTTTTTGCTATAATAAGAGAAAAAATGAAAATAAAATTTTATAATTGGTTGATTTTCCATTTAATGCCTTAATAAGACAAAATATAATAAACAAACATTTGAATCGATTAACATAACTTATCAAACATGCTACTCTTTAAAAAGTAAACCAAGTTCTTTTTCTAATTCCTACATGAAATTGATACAAAAAACAGTAAACATAACAAAACAAAACCAAACACAAGTACTATTTAGATCTCCCTTCAATTCTGTATTTTTAGAACTGATCTTGTCAATAATAATATTTCTTAAATCTAAAGATTATTTTATACAACTAAAAACCAGGCTCTATAAAAGGGAATGTCCCATTAAAAAACTATTCAAGATTCAAGATTCAAGATTCAAGATTAGAACTGTTTGCCCTCAAAACTCTGACCAAAATTCCATTCTTTTGGAGCAACATTGTAAGAAGTAACAGTTAACCCATCACTACTAGTGACCTCGAAAGAAAGAGGTTGATTTTTCATGTCTGCATTTATATGCCAATTTTGTCCCCAATTTCTGTTCATCGGAAGCCACCCGGTTCGTGAACCTTTAATCTTCACCGCAGCTAAGTCTCCGGCACCGGCAACATTGCTGATCATTACCGATAAGAAGATTCCAGCTCCATCAATGGTAAACCTAATTCCTCCTTCCTTTCTGCACTTGATCCTGCAACAATGATATGCATCAAACCCTAATTTCACCTTTTCGTTATTCAAACTTTGAGGGGAAAGGAAGGAAGTATCAGAGTGATGAACAATTGAACACTACCTGCGATACTGAATTGGCATGTTAGAAGCTTTCCAAATCGCAATCTTCTCAAAAATCTCAATCGGTAAAACAAAATGGGGATTCGGAGGGTTACACTTGCCACCGCCGTCTGCCGGAAACCCGTAATTCGGAGCACAGAAATTAGTCGCTGTCACGATAATAGAAGTCCCCGGAATACACCATTGGAGATCCTCTACACACCTGACCTCAAAACAAGCACCACAGATCTGTCCTTTCTGGAACAACACAGTACTGAGCCCCGCCGTCGCCTTCCCATACCCTGCTTTCTCCACGTCGCCGTAACCACACGCGCCGCCGATGGCGTCCCGCGGATCAGCGGGTGCATAGTACGTTGCCCTTGCAGATCTCCACTCTGTAGAAGATGGGTAGGAGGAGGTGGAGTAGGGATAGTGAGCAAAAACTAGAAAAAGCAGTGTGAATGACAACACCATTGTTTAGAGAGATCGAAAACTGTGGAAGGAAGAGAAAGACCAAAAGGGGAAGATATGGCGTGTTGTATGTAGTCGCATTGTTGGAAGTAGAGTGCTTTGCAGGTTTAGTGGGCAGCTTTATTCCGCCATGTCCACGATAAACATGAGATACTTGCAAAAGGAAAAGTACACGTCTCTTGGGTCGACAACATTCCTGCATAAAAACATGGACCATTGATAGATTAGATATATCTTATATGAAGCTTATTTACTTTTGATGGATACATTATAGATGGTGGATTTTGTTGGTAGAAGAAATAGTTGTTAGGAGACAAAATATATATTTTGATTAAGGATCACTCAAAGTTTAGTAATTGTGTCACATTCACATGGTGTCTTATAATGGAAAAAGTCTCAATGGATGGTATAGATTCATTTATAGGCTAAACTTGTGACATGATACTTGTTGACTAGTTGTTTTTTTTTACATGTCATGTTGAAATTTGAATGTCTAAAGACAAAAGTTAGTTTTAGCCATGTTTATTTTCAAGTTTGGTGGAAAAAAAAAAATCAAATTCTACATTAAAAAACGGAATATTTATGATTAGTTGTTTTTACAAAATAATTAACCACTTGTAAAACCCAATTTGCATATCAACCTAAAATTATTCAATTTGTGCGGAATCTCAATCAAGTTGACTAGCAATAAATCAATTAAGAACACGGATGAATAATCTCAATGCATACTATATTCGATAATAGTCAAGTACAATGAAATCTCATAAACTCTCGGTTCTCTCTAGCTCCTTCTAAATTTCGAATCAACAACATTTACAATGCACTGATGAGCAACTATTGATAGCTAAACCTAAACCGCCTACACACAGAAATCTATTAAGGCCTACCGAAATCCCTTTGGGATTTTGATCCAGACACCACCGAAATCTACCTGTTCTCGGTCTAAAACCGAGAACACACAATGTTGTATAAAGTAAAGTATAAACAACCTAAATAATGTCCTAACAATCTCCCCATTGGTTTATAGCGTTCTTTTCTTATCAAACTTCTTCATTGTTCCTGACATTCTGTTGATCTTCGATTTCTTCACAACTTCAAGATGTACGTATGAATAACCACATGGATGACTTCAACTTGAATAGTTGGACTTCCTTTAAAATTTGACTTTGAACGCACATTGGGTATAGAGGCTTCTTGTATAGGTTTTGGAAAATCAACACTTTCAACTTTGAAATACTATAGAGATAATAACAGAGAGACCGATTCTTCAGGATCACTTCAGAAAGTTCATAGATAGTAACAAACTGATTGAAGAGGCTTCAATGCAATTCGTCACATAACTTCAAATACAGCTTCACCTTGCTTCTAGGTTTGAAAGGTTGTGTGTTGAAAAATAATATTCACTTCTTGTTCCTTTGAATGAATATTCTTTGTTGAACACAGATGCGTCTTTGCAAAGTAACCATGACTAAAAAGTCAATGTGGATCACTGAGTCATAAAGACCCTTCTCACTACAGTTGTTCAAGGACCAAGCCTTGGCTTAAATGGAGACTACTCGTAGTATATGTGTGAACACAGAGGAACGCACTGCGATTTTTTGAGTATCGGAGAACTACTCATGGCTATTTTTTAGGTTAGCCCCTGCATATCCTCGATCAAAGCTCTTAATACAGTTTTTCAAGTTAACAAGTTAACTTGGCCCTTGGCGAGACGTTTAATGGTTTCTGAATCTCGGATGAGTGTACCATTCTAGTGCCAGTGAGAGTTAATTAGGAATAACTCACAAAACCATCCTGTGACAAAATATCCGAAGACATATTTCCACAGTTTAGCATGACACGAGGTCAGGGCCTTTTGGCGGGACATTCAACGATAATCGTGCCTTGCGAGGTGCATCGCACTAGTGCCAATAATCGTTAATTCCTTACATGCGAAGAATGTATCTGAGAATACATTTGAGTCTTTGTAGTTTCTCATGAAAAAAGAGAATGTCAAGACCCTAGGCGGGGTGTTCAGCGATATTTGTTTCCCGATTGGGTGAATTGCCCTGGTGTTGTGACAGTTCTTAGGTAAAGATAACTCACAAGACCAATTTTGACAATTTGTACAGTTTCAACCTTTCAATTCCTTAAATACGACAGTTTTTTATAGAGAAACTGTCTAACTGACAATTTGTACAGTTTCATGTCTTTAATACCGTGAATACGACAGTTCTTTTAGAGAGAAACTGTCTGACTGACACTTTGTACGGTTTCATGCCTTCAATTCCTTGTGAAAATAATGTGAAGTGTAATTCCATCAATTCCTTTCAAGATTTCTTTTTGCACAGAAAATTCCGACACAATCTCCTTAAGTCTCTTCTTCTTTTGAATTCGATTTTTAAGACAAATGAAATTTTGAGATAAAGATTAAAAATATAAAAAATAAAAATAAAATAAACTTAGCACACAATAAAAAGAACTAAGAATAAAAATAAAATTAAAATACGCTTAAAAAAACAGTAAACATAGTTTTGGATTTTTGATTTTTCTGGAAAAGAAATAAAAACAGAAGTGAAATAAACATATTTTTTGGATTTTATGATTTTTTTTTGTTTTAATTATCCCCCTAAATTTGTGCATAAAGGAGAAATATGAACAAATTGAACAAAAACAAAAATAAAATACAAAAAATCCAGAACAAAAATTTATGCCAGGCTTCAAAACGAATCATTTTAAGAAATATAGAAGAGTCAAAAATTCAAACCGTAATTCAGCAATTGACGTTGCATCCAGATGACCTGAGAACAGCAAGCAGATGAACAACATATTCAGCTTCTGTTGTGTTTCATTTCTGGAACGAAGTTGACGTTTTCAAACTTCAACACACCATTAAATATGCCCCCTATTTGTGTGATCTTTTTTTTCTTCCTGCAAAGGACACATACTCTCAATTAAAGTTCTGAATGTCATGCAGTTGAGAGATGTCACCAATCACGTGTCTGGAACAGCCACTATCAACATACCGAAGTCCGGGCCTTTATGATTATGAGATATTGGGCCATTAGAAATGCCAAATGTTTGGACTGGACTAAATGGTTGGGCGTTAGGGTAAAACCATGTAGAGGTTTGGGCCCAATTTGGAAAATTGGGCCATAAGTTGGGCTTTGATTCATAGTTGGACTTTTGGGCCTTTGGATTAGGCCTTGAGTTTGAATCAAGCTAAGATGGGGGTAAAGTAGTCTTTTACCCCAGGCATGGACTTATGGATATATGTTGGAACCTAATTACTGATTGGGTGTTATATTGATGATTGGCAGTTCGAGAACCTATCATCCAGCAGCTAGAGTTTTGTCTACGGGACTTCAACAGTGTGAGGTGAGTTACCTTCCAGTAGAGGTGGGTCTAAGGCTACAATGTCGGCCCACTAGTATGAGTTGTTTGTTAGATGATTGTCTTTGTGATAATTATCTGGCATGCCATTATCTATTATGTTTGTGTGCTAGGATGCTCTGTAATACATGTTAGTAGCAGTAGGGGTAAAATAGTCCTGGATACCGGTTAAAAGATAACGAAGGGGTCGTCAGAACCCATGCATGCCTAGCAGTATGTTTATGTTATGTTATTATGTGGTAGTGGTAGGGGTGAAATAGCTCCCGGTTACCGGTTGAAAGATACCGAAAGGGAGGTTAGCTCCCGGTTACCGGTTGAAAGATACCGAATGAGAGATTAGCTCCCGGTTACCAGTTGAAAGATACTGAAGGGGAGGTTAGCTCCCAGTTACCGGTTGAAAGAGACTGAAAGGGGTAGGTCAACACCCATATATGCTAGGCGGTTACCGGTTGAAAGAGACCGAAGGGGTAGGTCGGGCACCCATATATGCCTGACAGTATGTTATTCGTATGGTATGTGGTATGATGGGGGAACTCACTAAGCTTCGTGCTTACGGTTTTCAGTTTTGGTTTCAGGTACTTCGTTTTCAAAGGAAAGGAGTCGGCGATTGCAACGCATCACACTATGTTTTTTCCGCACATGAGATCTTTGGGATTTCACTTTGATGTTGTTTTATGATAACATGCCTTGATTATTGACACTTTGGTTTTGACATGAGATGTTTTTATGGATGTTTTTATACTGTTGGTTTTATAATAACCTAATTAAAAATGAAATTTTTGGTCTTAAATTTTAGGATGTTACATTATTTGATGAAGTTGTGTTGTTGGACGTGATAAAGTTTGCAACTTTATCATTACACTTTCTCCTAGAAGTATTTTGGTCCACAAATTTGGTCTTTCATGGTCTTTAGGTACCATGTTTGGAGTTAGGATATAATTTTTGTCATCTTTTACCTACAATGGTGTGAGACATGCATTTGACACGCATGTCCATAAAGTTATGATTATTACGAGCCACGGGAATGCATTAAGGCCTTCTAGAAAGCTTGAGACTTGGACTTATCAAATAAAGCACTTAATGGATTAAGTGGTCTATCAACAGGCCCATGACACGACATAGGCCTGGCTGTGGTGTGGTGGCGGGAAGCCATCGTGATCTATTTTTGCGGACCACGAAGCGATCAAGGTGCTTGGCGGCATCATGATGGTCAGTGTTGGTTGACCGATGACTTTGACAGTTGATACTTTAATATTTGACCAGTTTGACTTTTGGTCAAATTTTGGTAGAATTGAGTGTTTAGCTAAGGGCTAGTTTTGGTTTGGCTTTAGGTAGCTTGTGTTAGAGCGTTTTCGTTGCTAAGGTTGTTGTTGACCTTCTGTTATTTTGCTCAAGTGAGTATTCTTACTCTGTTACTTATATCATATGTTGTATGTGAGCTGTTGATAGCTCAGGGTTTTTGATAACTGGAATTATTGTATGCAGGTTATTGATAGCTTGAGGATATTGATAACCCAAATTGTTGTATTTGAGTTGCTGATAGCCCTAACATGTAGCATTTAAGCCACTGATGACTCAGGGTTGCTAATAACCCATAGTTGTTTTATATGTTTAGTTGTGTTGTGTTGTATGTGATACTTTGGGAAACTCACTAATCTTTGTGCTTACAGTTGTGTATTAAATGATTTTTAGGTACTTTATCAGTGTGTGGATATATGAAGGCGCGACTGTACACACATATCAACAGCTTTATGATTCAAGATTCCATATTGTCTTCTTTTATAACTCTGATTTTGAATTACAATTTATGAATAAATAGTTTTTTCCTTGGATGTGCCATTATTAAAATGAATAATTATGGGTGGAAGTTTCCCGAACATGATTTGTCTTAGAAGGTAAGAGCCCTCATTGGCATTTCATGGGACGTGTCCCAAAAATTGTTTATTGATACTCCGAGTAAGTATCTATTTTTCTTTTACATTTTCATTTTTGCCTATTTTTTTATTGCTTATATTTCTCTATGTTGTTTGGACATTACCCTTGGTATTGTTTTCTATCTTTATTTTCCCTTATATAGTGAGCATTGTTAGAATAAGTGTCCAAGGTCATAACTAAGTTGGTCAAGGTCATGACTAAATTGATAGTATAACTTTATGGAATAAAAGTAAAGTCCTTTTAGGTTTCCCTCAAAAGCTGGAAATAACTTGAAATGACTTTACGGGAGAGATCTAAAATGATTGTTAATTTATTTTGTGATTGATAAATTAATTAGAAAGATATGGAATTAGCTAATTATTAATCATAACTAACCTGGAGTTAACCCGGGATTAATTGGAATTAATTAAATATGCAATTGGTGAATTGTAATTGTTCAATAGTTGAATAAAAAAAGGTAATTCTAGAACCATCCAAGGCATGGAAGTTTTAAGGAGCTTTCTAGGGTTTCTGGAAGCCTCCTGGTAGCATATAGGAAAATGATTTAAATTGAGGATTAAATATATTATTTAATTATTCAAATTTGGATTAATCTGCAAGTTACCTAGACTATAAATAGGACCCTTCGAAATCATATTTTCATGACTCGTCCTACCTAGAAGATGGAGAACAAAATTCTCTTCATTTTCCTCTCCCCTCTTGTCTTTCTAGTGTTCTAGGGTTTTGGGTGTAAACCATTAGAGGCATTCGTACTTTTGGCGATTGCTATCTATGGAGCATTCAAAGAACCCAAGAGTTTAACAATTTCGATTATAGTAGGTTAAAAGTTTTGTTTCATAAAGTATGTTGCTATTAATAGTGAAAATCCATAGATCTTGTTTTAGGTTGCATGTACCCTTAAAGTGTTAAGTGAAATTCTGCAAGTACATTGCTATTAAAACCTAAAAACCTAATAAGCATGTCATATGGAACTTAGAGATTATCTCATGGGAAACATGCCAAAGGGCATATTGATTTCCGATGATGAAGCCTTGGATGATGTTGCCTTAGTACCTCGAGTACCATTAAATGAGGAAGTTGGTGATGAGGGTGAAGGTTATGGATCTGATTTTATGGAGTTTTTTGTTTACAAGCTATAACCGACATTGTTATTTAACTTGTAATTAAATATGAATTACAATTTAAATTATGAAATGTAAAAAATATTTGTAAAAAGGTCCTTAGACTTTTCTGGTCGACAGATGGTGCACATTTGTACCCATTCTTGCACACAAGTCCAGTGAACCAAACCAAATCTGGTTCATATTTTCACCCCCATGCTTGTACAAGAGAGATCCTTTGTAGTATAAGTATTATCAGACTTAATACCTTCTTTGTAACATCCGGAATTTCAAGTATTATATTTATTCATTTTTATTTTTGAGTTTTGTGAGAGGACTCGGCGAGTTGGTGCGTAGACTCGCCGAGTAGAGACGCGATTTCTCACCCGGATTAATGACCGGACTCGACGAGTCGCATTGGTGGACTCGGCGAGTCCGCGCTGTTTAATGAAACTCTAATTTCTCGGGTTTGGGGCCTATTTAAAGGGCCTTATGGCCGTCATTTGTGCTCACCAGCCCCCAAAGCGAAACCCTAGTGAGCTTGAGCGTTTGGATCGAGAGAAGGAGCCATTGTTGACCTTGGTGGTGTTGTCTAGCAAGGGAAAGGAAGCTATAGCCAAGAGGAAGCAAGAGGATTAACTTCCTGAAGATCTGAGGTCCAGAACATCACGTTTGAGGTACTGTTTTCGAATCATTTTCTGTTGAGGTGATGTTCATGTTGATTTAGGGCATATTGAGCCCTTTTGTGACTAGATCTAGTGCTCCCATGGTCCCTTAAGCGAGTGAGGTTCTGGATTTGGACCCATGGAGGTCCAGAGTGCCTCTTTGTCCAAGCTTTATATGAGTCTATGGAGGTTTTGGTTTGGGATCATTATGTTTGAGGTTTAAACACCATTTATGAGTCAACAGGTGTGATATGAGCCCCAAGACATAGACTTTACGTGATAAATAAGCTTGGAAAGACTAGATCTATGAGTTAGTGGAGCATATCTGACCTCAGAAGGTCGTTTGGGGTTGTGCATGGAATGCACTCGTCGAGTCCATTGGCAGACTCGACGAGTTGGAGCGAGTGGTTCCGTGTTTTCGAACCAGGGGTTAAGGAACCGAGTTGGGTGAGTGACTCGGTGAGTCAGAAGGGGATTCAGAGGAATCGGGTCCTTGAAGGGACTCGGCGAGTCCACGCCAGACTCGGCGAGTTGGGTTGACCGTTGACCGTTGACCAGAGTTGACCGATGTTGACTTAATAGAGTTAGTCAACCCTAGTGTGGAAAGTGTTAATTAGGGATGTATTTGTGTTATAGGAGGACTATAGCTCGAGTGATCGAGCACTAGTGATTTCAGGGATTTACGAGTTACCGAGATATGCGAGGTGAGTCTTCTCACTATACTTTACCTTGAGTAAGTAATTAGAGTTATGTGATACAGTATTGTATGCTATATATGTGTTATGTGTTGCACTGCATTATTCTATGTGATTTATGCTGTGCATGCTATAGAGTTAGAACCGGAAGGTTCACAGAGACAGAGCCTGAGGGTTCATAGAGTTGGGTGCACGGACCCAAAGAGTTATAGCCTCGAGTGGCTAATATGTGTTATATATATGGTATTTTGGGGAACTCACTAAGCTTTGTGCTTACAATGTTTGGTGTTATTTGTTTCAAGTACTAGTGAGGATCGCGGGAAGACGCCGGCCTGATCAGTACACACACGGGATTTTTATGTTATGAGATCTTGGGATTTTTATATGTTATGGATTTTAGTTTCAAACAATGATGTTTTATGAATACTAAATGAATTATGTTTTTATAAAATGTGAAAAATTGTTTTAATTTTTACGATGTTATATTCTTACTTATAAACCAACTTTCTTTTCCTTCTCCCACCGATATGGGATGAACTAAAAACCCATTAAAATCTTTTATTTATTTTTTCCAACACGCTCACTTTATAGATTAATTTATCATTCATCTTAAATCCGTTTTGGATGTGTAATATATCAAAACAAAGGTATCCCATAGTAGAACACAAACATATAACCATTTATTTATTTTAATAATGTTTTAGGGTTCAATTTTCATGTTAAAAAATAGGAAAAAAATCATTTTTTATATTGGTTAAAACCAATTTTCCAACAATCCCCCATATGAATGAAAATTGATCAAACATTTTCAAGCTACCTAGATAAAATCCAATATTTGAATCATGATTATGTTAAGTAGGTGTTACCGTTTAAACATTTCCTTAAGATACATATTTATTTTACTAGCGAACCAGTAGACTCAATGTCCTTGAACTGTTTTTTTGTTTGTGTAAATAATCAATATGTGTCTTCGATGATTCTCTCTGACCTAGTTAGGTTTTCATTGATGTGTCTGTTATGGTCATGGACACTTTCCTGGTTTTGTAAGTGCTCCTAGGAATGTGCCAATATATTTCCTTTTGAAGCGAACCAACTTCTCATTCAAATAGTTGATTCCATCAAAATCATTAAAATCTAATGTGTAATGATTTCCAATTATCATATATTGTTATAAGCTTAACCTGCATCACTGCCTGTTTTAGGAATGAGTTGGGGTTGACCCCCACAATGATTTACAAATGTTATAGGCATGTAGGTTGTCCTATTTACCCTAGATCCTGGGATCTATAATCAACTAGGTTGGGTTTTCCTTTGTAGTAACTTATTAATCCATTGGTTTTAGTCCTATTCCTCATAACGACCTCTTACATCAAACATTTCATTAGCAGATCTGCAATCTTATTTTGACCATATGTAGTCATTAAAGATCAATTATTTGAGAATTGTTGTATAGTGTTATGCCTTTCACAAATACGCCAAAACTCCCATTATTTACATCACCATATACAAATATAGGATATACTAGTTCATATTGGGGTGTCTCTTAAGAACTTGAAGAGTTACTTAACCTCTTGTTTGAACTTGTATAGAATTACAAATTTATTGTTTTATAATTTTTAGCAAATGTCGACCGATATCAATATGATTATAACTATACCAAATTCACCATTATTGAATATTTCTTGTCATCACATCTTTCTCTATAAGTGATAAATCTTGCACCTTTGTGGATTTTACTTCAAGATCTAGTGTTTTGGTCATTTTGGTCCCTTTTTGCTATGTTATTCAATGGAGTTTGGAAAATCTAGGTTTATGAGTTGTTTGGGTGACTCTTCTAGGCTTATTGAGGTGAAGGGAGGCATGCTTAAACTCTTTTTGATCCATGCAAGAAACCCCTAGTCTCTTTGGCTTTATTTTGGATCTAGGGTTAGTGTTTAACATGTTTGAGACTTGCATATTAGTAAAGTTTTAAGTTTTATCCATTAGACACCTCGTATGACGGTGTCTGTAAAGTTATAGCCCTTGACTTAACAAATTAAACACTTTTTAAAGCTTCTAAATCGCCTAGTGGATGCAGAGCGACCATCCCTTGGTCATGACGTGAAGCGTAGAAAGAAAACCGATTATTTTGAGGCTTATCTTTCAACCATATAAGTGTAAAAATCATCTCCAAATGATTTCTCAACACGTGCCCTTTAACTTTGTGAATGCTTTGTTTCTTCATCCATTTATTCTTCATGAGAAGATTCTTTGTGACCAACTTTCTTTTCCTTCTCCCACCCATATAGGATGACTAAAAACCATTAAACTCTTTTATTTATTTCTTCCAACACCCTCACTTTATGAGATTAATTTCTCATTCATCTTAGATCCGATTTGGATATTTGATATATCAAAACAAAGGTATCAAAGACGAGAATACAAACACATAACAATTTATTCATTGCAATAATATTTTAGGATTTAAATTTCGTATTCAAAAATGAGAAAAATCCATTTTTATAAACTGGTTAAAACCAAATTTCCAACAAATAACTCTACTTCATTGATGCTAAAGACACCTTTTAAATTATTTGTTGGATATGTCACTCCCTTCCGACTATGGGTGAACATGGGTCGGTCTTGACAAAAAACTCAACCCAAACCAAATTAATTCGGTTTTTAAAAACTTAAACCGAACCCACAACCTCATGTTTGATTGTTCAGCGAGAGCAAGAAAACACAAACTCATGACCTTATATTTGATTGTTTAACGACTTTACAACCACACCAAGCTTCCTTTTGGGTTATATTACGAAATACATAAATATATGTACACATAAATAACAAAAAAAATATATGTTATAAAAGATCAATTCAGTTTGGTTTTTATCAAATTTTACATTTTTTAAAACCGAAACCGAACTTAATATTTCGGTTTAAAAAAAAAACAAACCCAAACTATGGGTTTCGTTTTTATAAGTTTTTCGGTTTTCGTGTTCGATTTTACTCGCCCTTGCTTCCGACCCCCTAGCTATATGGTTGGTGTTGTGTGTTCCTAGATCATATTTTATGTGGCATTGAAGAACAACCGAACACACAAATTCGGTGCAAATAACATGATATATTTTTATGTTTTGTAAATGGTATAACATTAATAGGCGTTATATTCAAGAAATTCCAACGGCATCGAGTTCATAATACAATTGGGTCAAATCAAGGCTGCCGCCGTTATATAAAGGTCACTTTTCCCTTGCTTCACTGGCCATACCAACTCTCCATCACTGTCTCACACTCGTCTCGCTCTTTCTCACTTCTGTTGCCGGCCCACAGATCTCCGATCATCCGTAGGAAATGGCTTTCCACAAGATCAAGGTTGAAAATCCCATCGTTGAGATGGACGGTGAGTCATACAAACATCTATGATTTCGTTTCTGTTTCTAACTATGTCTTCTCTGTTGATGCTCCGATCTTTCAAGCTTAGCTTACCTGAAGTTAAATTGATCAAATTGCTGTTCGTTTTCTGTTAGTTAATTGATCATATCGAACGATATGATTAGCGATCGTCTATACTCTCTCTATAGGTTTTATTGTTTGAATATTTAAACGTTGTTTTCTGATTTTGATCTCAAATTCTCAATCCTTCCTTATTTAATCTCCTATTTTTCAGCAGGAAATACGTTTATTGAATTTTACAGTCTTAAATTGAAAGAATTATGTTGATTAATCTTTGAGAAATTAAATATCCTCCTACCTTTTAATCCTACAAATTTTCCTACCCATTTAATTGATGACATGTGTCATATTAGTATCCTAAAATATCATTAAATCTCATTAGATGAACATTAAATGTTACACGTGTCATCATTTCATCGTGTCATCATTTCATTGGGTAGGAAGATATTTAGGAACAAAAAGTAGGAGGATATTTAATTTCTCTTAATCTTTTGCAGAAAAAAAGCATAACTTTTATATACAAACTTCTGGTTTTGCAGTGTAAATTTTGTTCTCAAGGAATAACGACTGATAGTAATTAGTATGCGTTATTCATATTTCCTGAATGTAGTCACTGAACTTATAGCTTCAATTTTTGATGCAGGAGATGAAATGACTCGTATCTTTTGGCAATCAATCAAAGAAAAGGTTGTTTTTTTAACTGTTTTGAAGATGACTATTGATTATTTGGATCATATTGCTTATGTAGTTCATATATTTCAGCTCATCTTCCCCTTTCTAGATCTTGACATAAAGTATTATGACCTTGGCCTTCCTAATCGTGATGCTACTGATGATAAAGTTACAGTAGAAAGTGCTGAAGCCACTCTAAAGTACGTCTGTATCAACACTAGATTCATTATAATACTCTTTTATTTTCTTTTCATGATTTCTTTCTGTTACATTGTTGACTAATTTTATAAAACTTTAGGTACAATGTTGCAATTAAGTGTGCCACTATTACCCCAGGTAAATTATATAAATCCATCCTGTTACTTTTAGAGCAATGAATAGCAGTTTCGTATAGAGAAAATGATTGAATTGCTTATTTACAGATGAGGCTCGTATGAAGGAGTTTACCTTGAAAAGCATGTGGAAGAGTCCCAATGGCACAATCCGTAATATTTTGAATGGTTAGTGTCATTCCTCAAGTGCACATCAAATATGGTTTTCAATATGTATGTGATCATGAAATTTGCATTTTCTTCAGGCACGGTTTTTAGAGAACCAATTCTCTGCAAAAACATCCCTAGGCTAATTCCAGGTGAATATTATCAATCTAGAAGATGGTTTGTTATCTTTATTTCTTTTTTAAATAACATGGCATTATATTCATATATTTGTTGTTTATATTCAGGATGGACAAAGCCTATATGCATTGGAAGACATGCATTTGGTGATCAATACAAAGCTACTGATGCAGTGATTAAAGGACCTGGGAAACTAAAGTTGGTGTTTGGTATGTTTGTTACTTCTCTCCCCATTAATATCTGTGTTTAATGCAAGAAATAGCAATGTACTTCTGTTGATTTGTTTATTATAGCATCCTACTTTCATTTCTTCTTATTACAACTTTGTACTTTAAAAAAGTATCCAATTATTTATAGCAATGTAGTTTTTAGTGCTATAATTTGGTAGATTATTCAAAATGCAATGCCCTAATAAGGGAAAAAAAATATAACCATCAGTTAATTTTTAAACATTTTCTTGTTTCATGTCAAAATTTTACAAGGGTCTTAATTTATTTTTGCAGTTCCTGAAGGAGAAGGTGAAAAGATAGACTTGGAGGTTTACAACTTCACTGGTGCTGGAGGGGTAGCTTTGTCAATGTACAACACTGATGAGGTATGCCTTTAAATTTTCAATTTTTTTCAGCATATTGTTATGCCCACTATTAAATCTGATTTATATTTTATTTTGTTGACACTTTTAAATAGTCCATTGGTGCTTTTGCTGAGGCCTCAATGAACACAGCTTATCTGAAAAAATGGCCACTTTATCTTAGCACCAAGAATACAATCCTCAAGAAATATGATGGAAGGTATATAAACTATATATATGCAACATTTCATTTCTATCTGTTATATACTTATATATCTACATTTAATCTCCAATTTATGTATTTCGTTTTCTTTCAATAAAGATTCAAGGACATATTTCAAGAAGTCTACGAAAGAAACTGGAAGTCAAAGTTTGAAGCTGCTGGGATATGGTGAGAATAGTCAACTATTTATTTACAATTTCTTAATTTTCTTTTTTATAAAATTTTCATTAAATTGTGATTCATGTGTAGGTATGAACACCGTCTTATTGATGACATGGTTGCTTATGCTCTTAAGAGTGATGGAGGGTATGTATGGGCATGCAAAAATTATGATGGTGATGTTCAAAGTGATTTCTTAGCTCAAGGTAGTATTACACTCTATCTACCCAAATCCCATACTGAGCTTAGATGTTGTATGCAGTCTGTGTACTGTGTACTGTGTACCGTGTATTGTGTACTATTTACTGTGTATTGTGTACTGTTTACTGTTAGAGAGACTGCTTCTATAGATGACCTAGAACATAGGTCAACAATGGTACAAATAAATCGTATATACAATAAAGCATAAAGCACGGATACATATAGTGTTACAGCCAATAAAGCATATATCATGGATACAGATAAAAATTCTTTAAGCAGATATACATGCAATAAAGCATAAAGTTGATATTCAAACAATAAAGCATAATAGAGAAGTAACAATAAGCATGAAAGAAAAGCATAATAGAGAAGTAACAATAAGCATGAAAGAGAAAAGGTTAATCTCATAAAAGACATTATATTTTGTGTTTCATGCCCTTTTGGTGATTTTTTCTGACAAAATTTGTAAAATGTGAGGTTTTTTGATAAAAACTAAAAAAGTTGAGGGTTTATTTGGAAGTAGTTAGAAGGTTGAGGGTTTTTTTTTGGGGAAAAAAAGATAAAGTTGAGGGTTTTTTTCGGAAAAAATGAAAAAATACAAGGTCTTTTTCTGGCAAAAAATAAATTTGAGGTTTAATCCCTAAAAAACAAAACTATCACAGTAAGGGTTAAAGAGTAATATGTGTCACCTTTTTAAAATATGATTTTTGTTTCACGACTTAATTTAATTTCATGCATTTACAGGTTTCGGATCTCTTGGATTGATGACATCAGTTTTGGTATGCTTCATTATTTATATTTTCTTGATCCATTTCCGAATTTAATATTTAAATTTTCTTAAATAATTGTTTTTTATTTTAAAATTTTGTTAGGTGTGTCCTGATGGAAAGACTATTGAAGCTGAAGCAGCTCATGGCACTGTGACACGTCATTACAGGGTTCACCAAAGGGGAGGGGAAACCAGCACAAACAGCATAGCCTCCATCTTTGCATGGACCCGTGGGCTGGCCCACAGGTTCAATTTTATTTATTTATTTTTGACAAAAGTAATTCTTTTTTACTAAAAATAATTTTATATTTTCAGGGCAAAATTAGATAACAATGCTAAGCTTCTTGAGTTCACTGAGAAACTTGAAGCTGCATGTATTGGAACTGTTGAATCTGGGAAGATGACAAAGGATCTTGCACTCATTCTTCATGGATCCAAGTATGTGACTCGACAAAATGTCTTTAATACCCTTTGACAAAATGGTTAAATTGAGAGGGGCAAAAAAGTAATTTCACTAACTTTTATTTATGAATGGTGTTCAGGCTAAGTCGGGAGCATTATTTGAACACAGAAGAATTCATTGATGCTGTAGCAAATGAGCTGAAAGCAAGACTTGTGGGGAAATCATCATTGTATGGTTTCTGTCTTGTTTATTGAGTATTAATTTGTTTTTAAAT
The DNA here is from genome assembly GCF_002870075.4 of Lactuca sativa. Classification (NCBI taxonomy): domain Eukaryota; kingdom Viridiplantae; phylum Streptophyta; class Magnoliopsida; order Asterales; family Asteraceae; genus Lactuca; species Lactuca sativa. Next base: position 160,065,095 of record NC_056624.2, on the reverse strand, counting down.
ATTGTTATTTTGATAATAATAATAATAATATTATTATTATTTTTGATATGCAGGTAAGTGGGGGAAGATTTATATTGGTGGATTTTAAGAGTTATGTTTTATTGAGGATTTCATTTGATAAATTTCATTCTTAAGGGGTGTTTTATGTTTATTATTTAATTGTTATAGTTTGAAATTGCAATGATTAATTTTTTATGTTTGAACGCAGTGATTAAGATTATGATTATATGAACACTTGGGACAAGCTACGTTTAATCTAAATAAATTGTATGAATTAATGGCTTTACAAGATGACACTTTTTGGTTGGATTGAAACTCAAACATAAACGATGTATATTTCATTTCATCTCATTTAATGGATGTTTTAGTGCTTTTATATTTAAACTAACAAAACCATATGAATAGATAGTCCCAAAAACTAATTTCGCACTAGTTTTTCGTGATCATCTATGCACGAAATTAAAAAGCCAATGACAAATTCAAATTTTCCCAGTAGGGCCTGATTGATCTGAAACATAAAACAGGAAAAAACAATATTGTCTTATTGTTGAATAGGCATTGATCTGAAACATAAAACGGGAAAAAACAATATCGTCTTATTGTTGAATAGGCATTGATCTGAAACATAAAACGGGAAAAACCAATATCGTCTTATTGTTGAATAGGCATTGATCTGAAACATAAAACGGGAAAAACCAATATCGTCTTATTGTTGAATGCCTATTTCGCTTGAAGAGACTACGAAATATGTGAATATTTTGAAAAATATACAATTTTTACATTTTTAGCTAATGTTTAATAAACAATTAAAAATGGGTATCTTGGAGTATATTTGGAGCTTAATTGGAGTTAAAGCACTTGAGGAAACTGAAATCTGGAAGGAAGCAACTGGAACCAAATACATTAAGTTCGAATAATGTGTAAACTTGTTAACACGATCGTGTAACCCTCCTGAAGACCTTTTGGACAAAAAATTTCATGCCTAAATGATTGGGAAGCATATACATAATCGTGTCATTGTTTACACACAAGTATTTTTGTCCCAAAAACGTTTTATGGCTTTTAAATCAATCCGGGAAGACCACGTCAAGTTTACACATTTGTGTTTTTTCTAAGGTCCCAAAATAGCAACGTATTTCATTAAACCAACCCAGAACATGTTTTTTCATGTTTACGCGATCATGTTTCCCACTTACACGATCGTGTAAGTCTCTGTATCCTCATCTGATGTTGTCCGCTACCTATAAATACACCATCTTTACTTCCAGATCAAGGCATACTTTTTTCCAGATAAATTTCTGGCGTTTTTATGTTTCCTGACAATTTATGAAGATCTGAAGGATACGTTTTGACCAGTTAGTTTCGTTTAGTAAGATTTGTTGTTTAGATTTTATATTTATTTGTTTTGATCGATTTTAGCCATGCCTGGCTAAAATCCCTAGATTTCAATTTCGTAGACTCAACTAATTATGTGTATAGTCTTTAGGTTGATTTATGATTCCATCTAGTTTTTGATGGGTTTTAGCCATATGAACATTCCTATGTACACATACAAAACCCTAATGCTTGGATCTAGATTTCTCTAATTGAACATACATTGAATCCAAGACTTCTAATGACTAATAGAGTATAATAACAATATGAAATCAGAGATTAGAAGTTTACCTTGAATCACTTGCTTGATCTTCTTGTCCTTGAAGCTTTAGAGTCACAATTGTCACTCCTCTAATGGTTTACAAACACCAACTAGCAAGAAGATGATTTAGGAGAGAGGAGAGGGGATGAAAATCGGCCAGGGTTTCCTTCCAAACACACAAGTGTCGATTTCTATATCCCATGTGGTCTATTTATACTTGTAAGGCTCCTAGGGTTTCACCTTTAAACCCTAATTGGATAACTTAGGCCCTAAGCAATCCTAATCCCTTAATGATAAGCCTTTGGACAATTTCAAGGCCTATCCAATGACCCTAAAACCGCCCCCCTTACCATTAGGGATTTATAGCCTAAAGTACAACTATCAAACAATTGACAGTTTATACCCTTTTATTTAATTTATCTCTTTACGTCACCAAATTAATTCCTAATTAATTTATGACTTATATTAATCAAATAACAATATTAGTATTCCTTATATTATTCTTATAATATATTAATAATATTCCTTCTCTCATTATAAATCATCCTGTCAAGTTGCTATGGTGAAGGCAACCCAAAAGGACCATGCACAACCGGGTCAAATACTTGCCTAATATAGTTGCAGCCTTAGACACTATTCCAACAGTCTCCCACTTGGATAAGTCTAGTAACTATATGCACAAGTATATTCCGATTAGCAATTGTAGCTCTCAAAGACGCTGTCAAACTCTGATCTAATCAATCTTGTCCTTTAGATAAGGGATCGTATAGTCCTCTGTTTAGATATCATGCAGACATTTCTATGGAACCGATTGTCTAGCATTTGGTTTCTCGATCTCCGATTTATTTGACATAGAACTTAATCGAACACATCAATTCAGTTCTGACCGGGCCGACACATAAGTCAAATCAAATCATCGAGCGGCCGAGATATCACTTTTAACCTCTTAGGATAAAAGCAACAGATAAACTTCGACTTATATGCATTTACTTATTCATTAATTAATCATACACAACAATGCATTTTATAACATCAAGTTACTGATGCGGTTTCGCATTATCAATGTACAACCAATTAACAAATAATAAACCATATATCTAGGTTTTAAGACCATATGATATTATCGTCTTGCGATCACCCCTTTTTTTATCATATTCCATAAGGTGATTCCAGCAAGCGCGGGTTTGTTCCAATGCTCAAAACTAGTTCATAAGCACTCATGAATGTTGCAGCAATCTTTTGCTATGTCTAATACCATTTAGACAATCTACATACCAATTCATGACAATCTTCATTCATACCTACTTCCAAAATATGAACGATTGTGGACTATTTGAATAATTCGATTATTCTTAATAAATTCAATTATTTTGGAAGTCAAAACATGCAAAGTGAAACAATAGTCAAATGATTAACATAAGATAGTAACATTACTCATAAATAATACTCTTTTATTTAATCGTCAAATGTTAATTACATTTATCTATTACATGTTTCCAATACTATCTAATCTATACTAATATCATCCTTCAGCCCAATACTCCTAGCATGCTGCAAGTGCTTAACCCTACTCAGTCCCTTCGTAAGCGGATCTACTGGGTTATCTTCTGATGATATCCTCTTCACAACGAGTTGTCCTTCATCTACATGATGTTTAATAAAGTGGTATTTTCTGTCGATATGTTGAGATCTACCATGATCCCTCGGTTCCTTGGTCAAGGCAACCGCTCCTTCATTATCACAAAAAATCTCCATGGGCTCCTTTATGGCAGGTACAACTCCAAGATCATCGATGAAGTTCTTTAACCATATTGCCTCCTTTGACGCCTCGCTCGCTGCAATGTACTCTGATTCACACGTTGAATCAGCTACGGTTTCCTGCTTGGAACTTTTCCAAGTTACTGCTCCTCCATTAAGGGTAAAGACCCAGCCCGACTGCGAATGGTAGTTGTCTCGGTCGGTTTGAAAGCTGGCGTCACTATACCCTCACACCTTCAAGTCATCACTCCCTCCGAGGACTAAGAACCATTCCTTCGTCTTCCGAAGGTACTTAAGGATATTCTTGACCGCAATCCAATGGGCTCTGCCAGGATTCCCTTGATATCTACTAACCATGCTCAAAGCAAAGGCTACATCAGGGCGAGTACAAGTCATAGCATACATGATTGAGCCAACTGCGGAAGCGTATGGTACTCGGCTCATTTATGCTATTTCGGCTTTGGTACTCGGACTTTGAGTCTTACTCAACTTGGCATTACTTTGTATCGGTAATTCTCCCTTCTTCGAGTTTTCCATACTAAAACGTTTTGGTACTTTGTCTAAGTAAGTGTTCTGACTAAGTCCTATTAGTCTCTTACTTCGCTCTCTCACTATCCTTATTCCCAAAATATAGGAAGCTTCTCCGAGGTCCTTCATAGCGAAGCACTTCCCGAGCCAGGACTTAACTTCCTGCAGAGTCGGGATGTCGTTTCTTATGAGTAGTATGTCATCGACATACAAAACGAGAAAGCTAACTATGCTCCCACTGGCTTTGACATATATACTCGATTTATCTTCACTTCGTACAAATCCAAACTCTTTAACTTTCTCATCGAAGCAAAGATTCCATCTGCGAGACGCTTGCTTAAGTCCATAGATGGACTTCTCAAGCTTGCACACTCTATTCAGATGCTTCGGATCAACAAAACCCTCTGGCTGAGCCATGTAAACATCCTCAGCCAACTTTCCGTTAAGGAAAGCGGTTTTGACATCCATTTGCCAAATCTCATAATCATGAAATGCGGCAATAGCTAGCATCACTCTAATAGATTTAATCTTCGCAACTGGTGAGAAGGTCTCATCATAGTCAACTCCGGGAGTTTGAGTAAAGCCCTTCGCAACCAATCGCGCCTTATATGTGTGTACGTTTCCATCCACGTCGGTTTTCTTCTTGAAGATCCATTTGCACCCAACGGTATTACGTCCGGGTACATTATCAACCAAATTCCAAACTTGGTTGTCATACATGGACTGGATCTCGCTGTCCATTGCCTCTTTCCATTTTGCAGACTCCGGGCCTGCCATGGATTCCTTAAAGCTATTAGGTTCATCTAGATTTACTAGTGTACCATCACTAATATACGTGTCCTCTTCGGTAGTAATATGAAAACCATAAAACTGGGGTTGAACTCTAACTCTTTCGGAACGTCTAAGAGGTAAGGACTGGTCAATAGGTTCAATCGGAGTTTCCTCCTTGGGTTGAATGCCAGCGGTAGAGGTTCCTTCATCTATCAACTCTTGAATCTCTTCAAGCTCGATTTGCCTCCCACTGTCTCCTTGGCTTATGAGTTCTCGCTCTCGGAAAACTCCTCTCCTCGCAACGAAGACTACATTGTCCTTCGGTCTATAGAAGATATATCCAAAGGATTTCTACGGGTAGCCAATGAAAATACATCGCTCACTACGAGGTTCGAGATTGTCGTGAGTATCTCGTCTTAAGAAAGCCTCACAACCCCAAACCTTGATGTGTGCTAACGAGGGAGCTTTCCCTGTCCACATCTTGTGAGGTGTTTTGGCAACCTTCTTAGTAGGGACTCGGTTAAGGATATGGGCGGTAGTCTCTAAGGCATACCCCGAAAAAGAGATAGATAGTGAAGCACGACTCATCATAGAGCGAACCATGTCTAACAAGGTTCGATTACGCCTTTCTGCCACACCATTCAATTGTGGTGTCCTAGGTGGCGTCATTTGTGAAACTATTCCACACTCCTTGAGATAGTCATGGAATTCAAGACTTAGGTACTCTCCTCCTCGATCGGATCGAAGCATCTTGATTTTCCTGCCCAATTGATTCTCCACTTCATTCTTGAACTCTTTGAACTTTTCAAATGTTTATGACTTTTGCTTGATTAAGTAGATATACCCATATCTACTATAGTCATCGGTAAAAGTCACATAGAAGCGGTTTCCATCCTTAGTGGTTGATCTAAACGGTCCACATACATCGGTATGTATGAGGTCCAATAGACCCTCACCCCTTTCACATGTACTAGTGAAGGGTAACTTGGTCATCTTTCCAAGTAAACAAGACTCGCATGTGTCATCTTCCCTAAGGTCGAATGAATCTAATACTCCATCCTTTTGGAGTTGGGCTATGCGCTTCTTGTTGACATGTCCAAGACGACAATGCCACAAGGATGCTTTATCCACACTATTGGAAGAATCCATACATAAAACATCATTTCCTAAGTTATCTACAATCATAACGGTTTCATAAATTCCATTACATGGTATAGCTTCAAAGTATAAGACACCATTTAGATAAGCATAAATAGAACCATTCTCATTATTAAAAGAAAATCTAAAACCTTGTCTAAACAAACCATGAAATGAAATGATGTTTCTAGCCATTTCTGGCGAATAGCAACAATTGTTTAAATCTAAACACAAACCATTCCTAAGCACTAAAGAATACACTCCAATCTTGGTCACATGCGACGATCTTCTGTTCCCCATGATTAAATTTATTCTTCCATGCTCCACATCCCTATTTCTTCTTAGTCCCTGCAATTCAGAACAAATATGGGAACCACAACCGGTATCAAGGACCCAAGAAATAGCATGAGATGAATCATTAGATTTAATTGTATAAATACCTGCGAAAGATGGCTTGATCTTTCCTTCCCTAATGGCTTGCAGGTAGTCCAGGCAACTTCTCTTCCAATGCCCTATTTTATGGCAGTGGTGGCACTCTGCCTCCTTGGGGTTAGGGTTAGGCTTAGCAGGATCAACTTTGGTCCCACTAGAAGAGTAACCATCTCAAGACTTTCCCTTGCAGTGGCTCTTAGACGGATCCTTCCTCTTCTTACCTCTTCCTTGCCCAATGGCCAAAATAGGAGCAGCTGGTGGATTGGGAGTGGGTGCAACAGACGTGTCCTTGAGATTGCTTTCAGCAACCCTAAGGATACCTTGGAGTTTACTTAGGGTGACCTCTTCTTTGTTCATGTGGTAGGTCATCCTAAATTGATTGTAACACGGAGGCAAAGAGTGAAACACCATGTCGATCGCCAAGTCTTCCCCAAAGACAACATTCAACTTGCCAAGACGATCGACATACCTTTGCATCTTTTGCAGGTGCACGGTAAGAGATTCTCCATGACCCATCTTAGCGGAAATCATGTTAGTGAAAATCTCGTAACGCTCTTACCTCGCGTTTTGGTGGTATCGCTCCAACAAGTCTTGGTGTATTTCGTATGGATACATGTCCTCATAGGACTTTTGGAATTCGGAGTTCATGGTGGCTATCATGATGCAATGTACCTTCGTTGCATCACGCTCATGAGTTTCAAAAGCAGTGATTTCAGCCGGAGTAGCGATTTCTGGGTTGATCTTCTTGAGCTTCTCATCGAGGACATACTCTTTGTCCTCACAGCGAGCAATAGTGCGAATGTATCTTATCCATTCGCTAAAGTTCGTCCCATCGAAAGTCACCTTTTGACAAAGGCTCATCAATGTGAACGAGCTTGCAGCAACGTTGTTTGCGTTTGACATCTAGAAATAGAAAGGACAAAGATAGATTAGAATTTGAATCCCTAATAATTACCCAATAAGAAAATTAGGGCTAGGATCCAACAACAATATTTACACATTAGAAAAGGGATACCATAATCTAACATGCAAACATTTTGAAGGTAAGTGAATGGCGATTCACTAATTCTCCACCATAAAACATAACTTTAAGTCTAAATGTATTGAGAACTCCTAGGTTTAGATGAGATTCATTGAAACTTTTCAATGGCATGTTTAAATCTCGATATGCCCCTCTCGTTTGTGACTGGGATACCGAGGATCACAAAGTGGGTGTGAATTACCATGCAAATTCACATGGTGCCTTCATTGTAACAATCATCTATTCGACGTGCCGGTAAACCACACACGCTCCATCGAACTATGATAAACAATGAATCACCCTTCGCCACCTTTGCTTAGAACCAATTAGTGTGCCGGTAAACCACACACGCTCCACTAACTTCTTAGAAAGGGTGCAAAGTGTAATTTCATGGGATTGCATCAATTCACTTTTCCTAAAGTAACTAGGATTGGGAATTTAAAAAAAACATTGTAGTTACTTTATAGGTTCATTATACTTATTAATGAGGAGAGAGAGTTGCCCTATCCTACCCGTTCGGTAACGACCCTCCACCGATCAAGCAAGCGGTGGGTGAGAGTGTTCACCCATTAAACGCCATTTTATAGGCAGCAACCTTATACCCACCTTATAGACCGGCTTCGTGAATGAGACCTACTAACGGCAAGACTAGCATTTTTAATTATACATACATACATATATATATATATATATATATATATATATATATATATATATATATATATATATATATATTAATCTTGTAATATTATATTAGTATAGGGTTGAATTTTAAACTTGTAAAATTCTAAGGTTTGAAATTTAAATTTTCCTAAATTAAACTTTTAATCACAAAATATAAATTTCAAAACTTGAGGACAACTTTTAAACCTTTTAAAACATGAGGGATCAAATAACAAATAATCTAAATTAACATTTAATCACATAATTATCCATATTTGATTTATTTAATGATTTCTTGCAAAACAATTTAGCAATTCAATTAAAATAATTAATCAATTATCATATAAGGAAATCAATATTTTATTAATTGATAAATATCTTCAATTAGGTCAAGAATATACTCATATATATATATATATATATATATATATATATATATATCATAAAATCGGATTTATATTGATCTAATATGAAAAAGGCAAGTATCTCAAAGATAAACAACAAGAAATCCCGAAGTTATCACTTTCTGACGCTCGAACTCGACGAGTACCCAGATGGACTCGCTGAGTTGAGCCTACTCGTCGAGTACCACCATGGGACTCGCCGAGTAGAGCAGGCAGAGAACAAAAAAACGAATTTTTAAGCAACAAACAAGCAATCAATGAATCAATTCAATAGAAACCAATCTAGGCTCTGATACCACTGATGGGTTTTAGCCATATGAACATTCCTATGTGCACATACAAAACCCTAATGCTTGGATCTAGATTTCTCTAATCGAACATACATTGAATCCAAGACTTCTAATGACTAATAGAGTATAATAACAATATGAAATCAGAGATTACCTTGAATCACTTGCTTGATCTTCTTGTCCTTGAGGCTTTAGAGTCACAATTGTCACTCCTCTAATGGTTTACAAACACCAACTAGCAAGAAGATGATTTAGGAGAGAGAAGAGAGGATGAAAATTGGCCAGGGTTTCCTTCTAAACACACAAGTGCCGATTTCTATATCCCATAGGGTCTATTTATACTTGTAAGGCTCCTAGGGTTTCACCTTTAAACCCTAATTGGATAACTTAGGCCCTAAGCAATCCTAATCCCTTAATGAGAAGCCTTTGGAGAATTTCAAGGCCTATCCAATGACCCTAAAACCGCCCCCCCCCCCCCTTTTATCATTAGGGATTTATAGCCTAAAGTACAAGTATCAAACAATTGACAGTTTATACCCTTTTATTTAATTAATCTCTTTAAGTCACCAAATTAATTCCTAATTAATTTATGACTTATATTAATCAAATAAAAATATTATTATTCCTTATATTATTCTTATAATATATTAATAATATTCCTTCTCTCATTATAAATCATCCTGTCAAGTTGCTATGGTGAAGGCAACCCAAAAGGACCATGCACAACCGGGTCAAATACTTGCCTAATATAGTTGCAGCCTTAGACACTATTCCAACAGTTTTATCAGTTTTGTTCTTCATAAATGTTTGCTTATAATTCTCTTCTAAATGATCACCTGATTTTGGGTTTAATCATTTCAATTTAACAGCTATTGAACTTTGTATATGTTATAATTAACTATTAATAAGTAATAAATATCATTGTAACAACCTAAATTTTCAATAAAAATTTTCAATTTTAAATAACAAATTCATTTCCATATATTATAAAATTCCAATCACAATTGTTTTCAAAATCCATAACATTAGATAAATTATTCATAAAATCAAAGTGTCCCAAAACAAAATGCCAGAGAGTGCATGCTGCGTCATCATGCCAGGCTTTTTCCCTTAGATCCCAAAATACCTGAAACAACCAACAAACTGTAAGCTAACGCTTAGTGAGTTCCACATAATATACCCTACACAATCCACATAATCACATAAACTATAACGGTCATATAAGCTGCATAAGCCATGCATACAAACATATAAGGATGCCCTGGAAACCCTTCAGGGTCATACTCCGGGTGCCATGGGAACCTCCACATGGTCTCAGCTCAATGCTGCGGGAACCCCCCGAGGTCTTACCTAAGGATGCCATGGAAACCTTCCAAGATCTTACACCCTAGTGCCTCGGGAGCCCCCGAGTTCTTTATCTAGGATGCCATGAAACCCTCGAAGGTCTTATACCTAAGTGCTACGGGAACCCCCCGATGTCTTCCATGCAAGTATTATAAATTCAATTAGCATACCACATACCACATAATCAACTAGAATATCACATAAAAAATAATGGGTTGGCCTTGGTGCCTTCGACCCATTGGTATAGTGAGGAGACTCACCTCTCAAGGAATGTCGAACTGGTAAGATCAATCTAACCTCACTGCTACAAACTCAACTGCCTATAACCACGATGCGATTGACTTCATCAAAATCCCAAAATACCAAAGATACCCTTAAGGTCAAACTTGGTCAACCATGGCTAGCAAAATTCAACAGTCAAGGTCAATAGTTCAGGTTGACCCAGCTCGTCGAGTGCACTTGCTGATGTAACATCCATAAAAATCAGGCCAATTTAAAACTTTTTAAAACATTTAGAAAACAACGGTTATTACAAATTTGTTTTCAAAATAGTTCTAATCAGAGTACCCCAGAAATAAAGTCATAAAATGTGAGGAGCTATACGATCGCGCCTTTGCCTTTTTGCGATCATCCGAGGTACTAAAAACCAAAACTGAAATTGTAAGCCCGAAGCTTAGTGAGTTCCCCCAAAATACCTATACACATAAAAATACACATATAATCACAAACAACATACTATGGGTCCAGTCAACCATCGGGACCCAAACCCTCAACCATCGGGTTGGAATGCCAACATACTATAGGTCCAATCATCCCTGAGATGGAATACCCCAGGCCCACAACCATCGGGTTGGATTGCCCACATACTTCGAGTCTAATCGTCCTTGGGATGGAATACTCATGGCCCACAAACATCGTGTTGGAATGCCCAGGTCTATTGGCTTTCGTACAAAGCAGATAAGCCTCAACCACCAATCAAACATGTGCATAGATATCAGATAATCACATAACAGTCTATAGACATACAAACCGACCTAACAGATCGTAACAACATTATAACATCCTATCTATCATGATACCGATCTAACATATCATAACAATATAACATCATCCTATCTACTAGGATACTGATCTAATGGATCATACTAGCATAACATATCAGGATAACAATCCAAAAGGGCCGGCCTTGGTGCCTTCGACCCTTGCATATAGTAAGGAAAACTCACCTCACAAATGTTAACTAAAGTGATAAGCTTAAACTCTCAAATCACAGCCACAAACTCCACTACCTATATTCACCATAAGACCACCTCCATCAATTTCCAATTTACTAAAATACCCCTAGAAGTCAAACTGGTCAACCCTTGGTAAAAGTCAAAGTCAACGGTCAAGGTCAACAACCCATGTTGACCTAACTCGTCGAGTGCAACTAGTAAGTCGTCGAGTTCCTTAAGAACTCAGAAGTCAGCCAAAACCTTAATTGACACGTCGAGTTTCCAACCAACTCGTCGAGTCCATGTGTGTTCAGATGTCGGGGAAAAATCTAACTGACTCGTCGAGTCCTCCTATAGACTTTCCGAGTTCATGCAGAGACTAACTACGATCAATCTTCATCGGAATCGTCGAGTCATCTTTGTGACTCATCGAGTTCATGTGGTCCAATTCTTATCCAGACTTTTAAGCCACCCAAAAGCTCCATATTGTAGATCTCACCTCCTAGGGCATGGTTTTCACATAAAGTTGCAAACTTTACGTGTATGCATGGTCCTTATTACCAAAACCAAGCTAATGGAAAAGGTTAACTCAAAGGGAAAGGCCTAAGCTTGCCAAATCTCATAACTTTATAGCTATAGGGACCAATGGGAGTCCAGATCTGAAGTTACAACTTCAGATCTTGCCCCAATACTCGAAATGACTCCCAAATGTGCTAAAGGTAGCCCTAAACCCCACCATGAAGAGATTAAGCTAAAGATAAACCAAGGTAACGACTTGTTGCCTTCAAAATGATGACAAGAAGAAATAGAGTCAGATTCTCAAGATCCTTTTTGCTCCAAGCTTCTTATACTTCACACCTCCTTCACAAAATGCACCAAAATCACTCCTTAGACCTCACAAACACTCAAGAACAAGGTAATATCGATTAGGGTTTCTTCTGGACGTCAAGAGGGTGGTAAATGACTGATGGAAGGGACTTAAGGTCCTTTAAATAGGGTGCAAACCCTAAAATTTAGGGTTTCATTTTCCAACCCCTACTTGTTGAGTAGATCCAGTGATCCACACGGGTTAACCCGCCTCTATACGACGAGTTGGGGGAAACCAAATCGTCGAGTAGGTCCATTAATGTGTATATAAAGCTTTTAAACTTGTACCTGTGATTCAGGGTGTTACAATTCTCCCCTGCTTGAACTAGACGTCGTCCTCGAAGTCTGCTGCGGCGAACCAGTCTGGGTAGTGTTCCCGCATCTCTTCCTACGGATCCCATGTCCACTCGGATCCCCTCTTGTGCTCTCATTGTATCTTTACCAAAGGCACTTCCTTGTTCCATAAAACGTTTACCTTCCTATCAAGAACAGCCACCAACCTCTCCACGTAACTCAGGCGCTCATCGACCTGAATATCATCTAATGACACTATTGCCGCCTCGTCCGGAATGCACTTCCGTAGCTGTGAAACATGGAAAGTGTTGTGGATCTGACTAAGCTCCTGAGGGAGATCCAATCTATAAACTACCTTGCCAACCCTAATAATGATCTTGAATGGCCCAATGTATCGAGGACCCAACTTCCCCCTCTTCCTATCGTGAATCACACCTTTCTAGGGTGAGACCTTTAGGAATACCATGTCACCCACCTAGAACTCCAGCTCAGATCAGCGTCTGTCAGCGTAACTCTTCTTCCGACTCTAAGCGGTCTGCAATCACTGTCTGATCTGCTGAATCCTCTTGGTAGTTTTTCCGTCCCATCACCTTGTAACCGATATCACCCCAACAAACTGGGGTGCGACATCTTCGCCCATACAACAATTCATATGGTGGGGCACCAATGCTGGAATGAAAGATGTTGTTGTAGGAGAATTCTGCAAGAAGTAGATACGAGTCCCAACTCCCACCGAAGTTAATGACACAGACTCTCAACATATCCTCAAGAGACAATAGAGATTGGTACCCCATGGTGAGCAACGATCTTAGATATACAAGTCAGCCAACTTCTCGACCGATGAACTCTCCCATATAGCTAAGAAGTGGCGCTCTTGGTCAATCGATCTACAATGACCCAAATAGTGTTGAAGCCCTTCACCGTCCTCGACAGCTTGGTGATAAAATCCATCATGATATGTTCCCACTTCCACATGGGAATCTCCAGAGGCTGCAGCTGGCCATGCGGCCTCTGGTGCCCGGCCTTAACCATCTGACAGGTCAAGAACCTCTCAACATACCATGTAATCTCCCTCTTCATGCGTGGCCACCGGTAACTCAAACGTAAATCTTGGTACATCTTGGTGGCCCCCGGGTGAATAGAGAAGTGAGACTTATGAGCCTCCTCCAATACAGTCTGTCTGACCCCACCAGACATCGAAATCCAGACCTGACCATAGTGGGTCAATAGCCCCCGGTTATCTTGTACAAACCGGGTGTTCTCACCCCTAATCTTCTCAAGCTTCTAATTCTCCTGACGCATACCCTTAACCTGAGCTTCCTTGATCAAACCCATAAGTGGAGAATCCACTGAGATCCTCATACATGTCACTGGAGTAGAAGATCCAGCTGACTTGTGACTCAGATCGTCCGCAACCACGTTCATTTTACCTGGGTGGTAAAGGATCTCACAGTCATACTCCTTGACTACATCCAACCACCTGTGCTGTCTCATGTTTAGGTTCGGCTGATCCATGATGTGTCTCAAACTCCTGTGAGTGAATACCACCACTCCCAGCTCTAGATCATGAGTAGGGTATCTCATCTCGTGCGGTTTCAGCTGTCGCGATGCATAGGCTATCACCCATCCCCTCTGCATGAGGACCGCTCCCAGCCTTGTGATGGATGCATCACAGAACACCACAAAATCCTCAACTCCCTCCGGGAGAGTCAAAGCTGGAGCCTTACAAAGTCATTGTCGAAGGGTTTCAAATGCCCTCTACTGCTTAGGGCCCCACAGGAAATTCACCCCCTTCCTTGTCAGACGAGTGAGGGGTACTGCAATCTTGGAGAAATCCTATATGAATCTCCGGTAGTACCCTACCAATCCCAAAAAGCTCCTGATATCTGAGGGAAATTTCGGAACCTCCCACTGCATAACCGCCTCGATTTTGGCCGGATCGACCAAAATCCCCTCCTGGTTAATGAGGTGTCCAAGGAAATGAACCTTTCGTAACCAAAACTCACACTTCTAGAACTTGGCATATAGCTGTTCTCACCTCAAAACTCCCAATAACTCCCGAAGATGCTCATCATGTTGCTCTCGGGTCTTGGAGTATACCAAGATATCATCTATGAATACGATGACCGAGCGATCGAGCATCGGTCTGCAGCCCGATCCATCAGGTCCATAAATACTGTAGGCGTGTTGGTGAGCCCAAACGACATCACCACGAACTCGTAATGTCCATAAAGAGTCAAGAATGCGGTCTTCTCCACTTCCTCCTCCCTAACCCTGACGTGATGGTACCCGGACCTCAGGTCTATCTTGGAGAACCAAGATGCCCCCTGCAACTGATCGAAAAGATCATCTATCCTCGGGAGTGGATAATGGTTCTTCACTGTTAACTTGTTCAACTCCCGGTAGTCAATGCACATCTGGTGTGAACCATTCTTCTTCCTGACGAAGAGGATCAGCGCTCCCTATGGAGAACTGCTCGGACGGATGAACTGCTTGCCCAGTAGTTCCTGCATTTGTGATGAAAACTCCTGCATCTCTGGTGGTGCCAAATGGTACGACGCCTTGGCGATAGGGGCCACACTTGGTCCTAGTTCGATCCTAAAATCGACCCGCTTCTCCAGAGGCACTCCTGGTAACTCTTCGAGGAACGCGTCAGCAAACTCCCTGACCACCGGAACCTCTGAAACTGAAATCTGATCTCTGACCCGCGTATCCACCACATATTGTAGATAACCCACACACCCGTGCTAAATGTATTGCCGAGCCCTGCCAGCTGAACAAAACCCTAATCCCATTTTGGTACCCTCGCCATAGACAATTAGTTCTCCACCACTTGGGGTTCAAATCACCACTCGCTGACCCTCACAGTCGATCATGGCACCGAAGCGATTAAGCCAGTCCATATCCACGATCACACATACATCCCCCATGGGAATCAGAATCAAGTCTATCAGGAAAGACACCCCGAAGATCTCCAACTCACATCCCTGGTAGACTGAATAAGTGGAAACCCCGTGTTTGTTGGTGATAGAGACTCGCAACAGACACTCTAGCTCTCCTACTGGTACACTGAACTCCCTACTAAATGTATGAGAGACAAACGACTGACTCGCCCTCGAGTCAAATAATACCAAGGCAGGTAAGGAGTTCACTAAAAATGTACCTAATCATAGGTACAAATAGATAAGCATAAAATGAATATAATCAGTGAGATAAGGGATAGAAACATACCGACAACCACGTCTGGTGCTGCCCTGGCCTCCTCTGTTGTGATCTGGAAGGCATGTCCTTGAGATTTCGGGGGCTCCACCCTACCGTGCCTTCCGTCAACAATCCTTAGTGTAGCTAGTGCGGGAGCCTACGCCGGCTTAGCGGCTAGTAAGGGGCACTGGGCCTTCATATGGCCCACCTACTCATAATGGTAACAAAGTCTAACTCCAGGAGCTAGAGTTTTCTTCCTGCAATCCCTGGAAAGATAGCCCTACTTGCCACATTTATGGCACTCGCTCCCTAATCGGAAAACCCCCGAATGAGCCTTTTTGTACTTCCCACAATTGCTGCCGTGTTGTCCTCCTGACCTAGAATCAGCGGTCTTAGACCGCTTTGGCGCCGTCTGCGACTACGCCGAGGCCTTCTTCTACCCCCTTAACTTTAACTCAATCTCAAGCTCCCACCGCCTAGCGGCCTCCTGTAACTCTAACAAGGTATCACATCGCTAGGTAGCAACAAACTGACGAATGTTAGTCTTGAGCATGCTCAGATACCATGACATCTGAGCCTGCTTAGAGGTAAACTCCATGCATAATATCTCTGTGTGTGTGTGTGTGTGTGTGTGTGTGTGTGAACATACGGGTGATCTCAGTCACCGTCTCACCGTCCTTTCTCAGATCCAAAAACTCCTGAGCTAACCATTCCTGCTCGACCCGTGGAATGTAACGAGCGCGAAACATATCCTTGAACTGCTCCCAAGTAACTGCAGCTCTCTGGTTATCCGAATATGACCTAGTCGTCAACCTCCACTAGTCCTTTTCCTCGGACCTCAGCAGATTCAGGGCACATCTGAACTTTTGGTTAGTAGGACATGATCACGTGAAGAAAAAAACCTCTACGTCAGATAGCCACCTCATGGTTCTGATCGGATCCTGAGCCCCATCAAATGTTGGGGGCTTCGTGTTATCGAAGTCCCAGTACTGAAAAGCTCGGTCAGCTCCTCCCTCTACCTCTGTTACAGCTGTTGTAGCTACTGCAGCAACCATCTCAGTTGGGGTTGCATATCTATCATCAAAATACTCCATCATGGAAGTCTTAATAGACCCAAATATCTCTAGAATCTAACCCAGGACAATCTCGACCACCTCCTTGCGGATGATATCCCTGACACGATCCTATGTCAATGCTGGCCTATCCTGGCTGATGATCTCGGGTGTTGTCGGGGCACTCTGATCGCCCTGTCCCAATCCCGATCCAGATCTAGATCCAGTCACAAAACGCCTTGTAACCACCATTATGAAATTACACTAGGAAGATATCAGATAATATGCATAAATAACAGGGAACCAACTCCCAACTAAACCTTAGGGGTTGTGACTTCCTTGTTATGCATATGGGTCCTGTGCTTTCAGTAGTACGGACCCATACTACCTTCTAGACCTACCAATATTTTCCTCAAGTATCATCACAACACCCTAACAATATACATATGCATGGTGATCGTTCAATCCTCACTCCTAGAGGAATGCTAAATATCTCATGATGGCCTACCGACCTCGCACAACCCACCCATGAAACTTCCACCAACTCTGCAACACTCGTGTATGCTAGCCATACATAACGCTGGACCCTAAAGACATTCCAATACTCGGTCCTACTCTAAGCACACAACCAGACAAGGAATAGGAAATAAAGCTAAACCCAATATTCTGAGGCTATAAGATCTTAATTATGTACAACCGTGATGCATACACTAAACAACTATAGTAATGATGTTAATCTCATATAAGGAAAACCCTAGGCTATCAGGCATCATATAATCAGGTAATTCTATCATGCAATTCCTGAAGATCCCTAGCCTAGTACTAGCATGCCGTTCTAACATATCACAATATCAAATAACCGTATGGTATTTTGGGGTCTACTTACTGGCTTTGGCTGATCGTACACTTTGCACCCTCCTTTAGTATTTTGAAAACCATTTAAAAATCATTTTGAAAATCTTTTCCTTCATTTGAGACGATTCACACGAGTGTTCCTCTAATTCACTCAAACGAAGGCTCTGATACCAACTTGTAACATCCATAAAAATCAGGCCAATTTAAAACATTTTAAAACATGTAGAAACCAACAATTATTACAAATTTGTTTGCAAAATAGTTCTACATCAGAGTATCCTAAACACAAAGTCATAAAAGGTAAGGAGCTGTATGATCAGACCTTTGCCTTACCGCGATCATCCGAGGTACCTGAAACCAAAATTGAAACTTTAAGTTAGAAGCTTAGTGAGTTCCCCCAAAATACCTATAAACACAACAATACACATATAATCAGAAACAACATACTACGGGTCCAGTCAACCATCAGGTTGGAATACCACAGACCCTCAACCATCGGGTTGGAATGCCAACCTACTATGGGACCAATCATCCCCGGTATGGAATACCCCAAGTCCACAACCATCAAGTTGGAATGCCCACATACTACGAGTCCAATCATCCTCGGGATGGAATACTCATGGCCCACAACCACCGTGTTGGAATACCCAGGTCTATTGGCTTTCGCACAAAACAGATAAGCCTCAACCACCAATCAAACATGTGCACATATATCAGATAATCACATAACAGTCTATAGACATACAAGCCGACTAACAAATCGTAATAGCATAATAACATCCTATCTATCAAGATACCGATCTAACAGATCATAACAGTATAGCATCATCCTATCTACGAGGATACTGATCTAATGGATCATACTAGCATAGCATATCAGGATAACAATCCAAAAGGGACGACCTTGGTGCCTTCGACCCTTGCGTATAGTAAGGAAAACTCACCTTACAAATGTCAACTGAAGTGATAAGCTTAAACTCTCGAATCACAGCCACAAACTCTACCACTTATATTCACCATAATACCACCTCCATAAATTTCCAATTTACTAAAATACCCCCAGAAGTCAAACTGGTCAACCTTTGGTCAAAGTCAAAGTCAACGGTCAAGGTCAATAGCCCATGTTGACCTAACTCGTCGAGTGCAGCTAGCAACTCGTCGAGTTCCTTAAGAACTTAGAAGTCACCCAAAACCCTAATTGAGTCGCCGAGTTTCCATCCAACTCATCGAGTCCATGTGTGTTCAGATGTTAGGGAAAAACCTAACTTACTCGTCGAGTCCTCCTATAGACTTTCCGAGTTCATGCAGAGACTAACTACGATCAATCTTCATTGGACTCGTCGATTCGTCTTTACGACTTGTCGAGTTCATGTGGTCTAATTCTTATCCAGACTTTTCATTCCACCCTAAATCTCCATATTGCAGATCTGATCTCCTACGACATGGTTTTCACGTAAAGTTGCAAAATTTATGTGCATGCATGGTCCTAATTACCAAAACCAATCTAATAGAAAGGTTAACTCAAAGGGAAAGGCCCAAGCTTTCCAAATCTCATAACTTTACAGCTATATGGACCAAGGGGAGTCTAGATCTAAAGTTACAACTTCAGATCTTGCCCTAATACTTGAAATGACTCCCAAATGTGCTAAAGGTAGCCCTAAACCCAACCATGAAGAGATTAAGCTAAAGATAAACCAAGGTAATGACTTGTTAACATCAAAATGATGCCTAGAAGAAATAGAGTCAGATTCTCAAGCTCCTTTTTGCTCCAAGCTTTTTATACTTCACACTGATAAGTTATAAAACAAAAGTGAAGATCGATTAGATCTTTGTAACAGGTATTGCGATAAACACAAAACAGTAAATATAACAAGAGTGGATCAAAATATGTCGAATGATTAGATCAAACAATCCTCAACAGAGCTCGACTAAGAACTTCCGCTGTAGAGGATTTAGGGTTACAAGAACGATAATAATAAACTTCTGAATAATGCTCTGATCGTTCTATGCTATCGTTTACCTAAGATGCATGCAAGCACCTATATATATATTAAACCCTACTAGACTCACGAATGGACAGGCCCATACCGGAGATACAAAAATGGACTAACTAACGAGCCCAATAGACGCAACATATTACAAAACACGACCCAACAATCTCCCCCTTTGCGTCAAATTGGAGCGAGACTACTTCTTCTTCTTGCTTGGGCCAGCAGCGGGAACTTTCTTCGTAGTATCAAACAGACGAGAGATTAGCGCGAGAATAGTCTGTCTGAACCGAATGTACCATTGAATCATGTCATCGAAGTACTTGACATCATCCGCTGTGTTCTGCTTGCATCTGTGGATGATCCCCAAAACATGCTCCAAACAAGCGGTGGTGTAGAGGTGTTTGTCAGCCAAGGCGAAAAGACATTTCTGTCCTTCGTTCCTGGTGAACATGACCGAATTCCTTCTCGAGTCAATTTTACCCATCTGCATTTGGTTGAGATCACTGGCAGAGCCAACAAGAGATATTGTTGGTTTCTTCTTAAATACGCTCGCAATCTCCTGATCCATCAGTGCAACTTCCATGATGTAGCACATGAGCATCCTCTTGAAATGGTCGATGATCAGACCGTATTCAGCTTCGTTGGTGAGTAGGATGTTGTGCAAAATAATCCAATCATGGGGATTAAGGTTGGGAAGATCTGCAAGGGAAATAGCATGTTTGGTTTTGGCAGATCCCCGAAGTACCTTGAACCGAATGTTGATGAAGTTCCCTTCACTATACAGCTTCAAGACCTGAACGTTGACAATTTTCTGAGCGCTCCAAGTCTGATACTGAGGTTGAGCAGCCTTCAAATAATAATTGATTAAGTCCCGATCAACCTGTGGATGAGGATGAGGGAACTCTGAAACATTGGAAAAGGCATGAAATATGAACGCCTTTCGGGTCAGTGGCATGTCGAACTGTGAGTCGACAGTGTTGGAACAATGAAGAGAGATTACAGGTTGCAGCCACAAGATACTCGGTGTTTCAATGGCTTCCTTTATCATCCTCTCGAGAGTCTAGGCAGGAAAAAGAGTTTTCCTACTCTCAAGAAGGTCGTGGGCTTCCTTCTGTTTTCGTTCGGCTTCTTCAGCCTCTCTAGCCACACGAGCACTGATATCAGCATCATTGTCTCGACTTTTTCGCTTTAACAATTCAGCGATTGTTTCTTTATCTTCATCTTCTTCCTCCTCAGCAATCTTCTTGCCTTTTTCTTTCACAGCAGAACCGGAGGCTTGGCCTACTGGAGGAGGTTTGGTTGTGTGAGTTGCCTTTGAGGAAGGAGGTGGTTGAGACATTGATTCCTTCTCTCCCCCTTATTTCGGAATGGACACGAAATCAAGTAGCCCTTCGATTTTGCTGAGCAGGGCAAGGGCGGGAGCGAGCTTCTCTGCAAGGTCACGCCTCACAGTATAGTTAAGAATAGGATCATGTGCTTCGAGGATGTTGGAGATGGCAGAGTGGACATCCGAAACACACGACTTTATCACCTCCCTTTCGGACTGAAGAGAGTCAATCTCCTGTTGAGAGTTGGAGAGTTGAACGCTCTTGACCTTCAGAGCGGTGGTCTTCCTGGATAGAACATCCATAAAAGAGTTCTCGACAGCCAAATCTTCTTGTAGCTTCGAGAGACGCTCGTCAATGGTTGTGCGAAAGGCTGAGTTGTCGTCTGAAAGCGTTTGTCGAAAAGAAGCGAAGGACTTCAACTCAGTGGAGACTGACGTTGCCAGCTGGTGAACAAATGGTTCCAACGTAGTCTTGGCAGCATTTGCACTCTCCTGTAAAGACTTTAACAGGGAAGAGGCATCAGAAAATAGTTTATCGACTTTTTCGGTCGCAGCCTGACAGGCTTTGGTTGAGGCATCTATGGCGGAGGTTGCAGAAGCAATGGAATCTTGCTGAGCTTTGGAGAAAACGTCAACAATCTTCTGAACTGCATCTTCAGAAAGGGATGACTGAGAAGTGGAGGAGGAGGCGATGAGCAAGTCAATCTTGTCATGGAGCTCCTTGAGATGTCGTTTGGTGACAGGAGCGTCGTCATCGTCATTACTCTGTACTTGAAACGGACTATAGTAGACCGAGTCAAACGTCATATCCTCCCCGCCAAGGAGTGGTTCTTCTCCCTCTGAAGCATGACCAGGAGAAGGTGGTGGTGGTGAAGCTGGTGGTGCAGTATTATGGGTAGGTTCGGGTTGGGTTGTTTCGGGTGTTGGTGTAGGTTCGGGTGCTTTTGTGGTTTCGGGTGCATCAGTATGAACCCCCGTATCAGATACGTTGGCTCTAACATCTGCAGTGGATGTTGCAGTTGCGTCGGTGAATATTGGTGTTGGTATTGGGATGGAAGTGGGTGGTATTGAAGTAGTGGAAGTTATGGGGGGAATAGAAATAGGAATGGTTTTAGGTGGAGAGTTAATCGGAGAAGTAGATGCATGAACTTCTGGGGTAGGAGATCTGGGTGGAGTGTTGCCACGTGGAGAGTCATCAGAATCTGAACTCTCACCCCCAGACTTGCTTGAGGAGGAAGCGATAATCAGCTTTCGCTTCGGCAGAGTTTTTCTTCTCTTCTGCTGTGGAGACTGAGCAGGCTTGGTGGGTTTCCTCTTCCTTGGAGATAGGTCTTTTGCTCCTTTTGCCACCTGTTTCCCCTTATCAGCCTTTTTGCCTCGTGGAGCAGGCTTGTCGGCGTCATTTATGGACTTCAACATTTCTGGAGTAAGATCCCTCAGACCATAACACCTGAATTCCTTGTACGTTCTGATAATACGGCTATCAACAGGAACATATCCATACATGGTTTCCGGAATCGAACCGTTGAACGGAAACTTTGAAGCATCAGACACAATGATCTTCGTGGTATGGAAGGTACCAATCGAAGACATTGGAGCACCAACGACAATGGGGACATGGTACTTGTCCATCACCCATTTCGTGATAAGAGTCCAGAACCTAGCATATGAAATTTCTGAATGCCTGGAAGTAGAGGAGAGACTCTGGATGAGTTGTTGCCATAGAACAGACCCATAATCCATGTTGATGCCATTGTAGATACCATACATTATGGAGAGAAATAACCGACTGGCTCCATCAGATCCAACACTTCTTTCAGATAAGCCCTTGAAGAGAACAGTGAACATCCCATTCCACTGTTGAGGTAGGCACGACTTCTTGAACTTCGTGACCGTAGTAAGCACCTCCGTATAACCTATGTTATAGAACATGTTGAACAAGTGACCCATTGGAATTGTTTCAGGGTTTACCCTCGAAGAATCAGGTTCAAACCCTAACAACGAGCAAAACCATTGCTTTGAAATTGACGCCTTGTGCTCAAAGGCATAAAAAAAGATTCTGTCAATGACCTTGTCATAGTGAGCAGTCGCAAAGATCTGTGACAAGAACTCCATCGGAACAGTCTTAGCTCTTGTAAGTGCAGGAGCGATTGGAGAAAACTTCAAACACTCAATAATGGGGAACATGAAGGCGTCGTAAGCATGAGGGGTTAAATCGATGATTAGGCTTTGTTGTGGGCGAATGGGCAAAATGTGGGATGTTGCGTGAATGGAAGATGAATCTGCCATTGCTTGAAGAAATTGGAGAAGATGATGAACAGGGAAGGATTATAAAATTTTTGCTCTCTGGGAATTTTAATTGCAGTAAAGAGGTAAACGATGTATGATGTCGCCTTTTATACTGGGGGTTAAGGAGAGAGAAAGATCTTCCCAAATCTTCGATTGAAAAACGAAGGGTTTTTTCGGAGTTGACTGATGCGTGACAGTTGGGGTTGCCGATGATCACGCATGAGAGAGAATGTCAGACCCCTAATAACACGCCTTCCCATCAGGCGCCGTTTGGAGACGAAACGGTTTAGATTCACACGCGCCCCTCTTGCGCCGTTTGGAGATGAGACGGTTCCGATTCGCACGCTTTCCCTTTTAGCGCCGTTTGAAATCAAATCGATTAGACTCCCGCCTGAGTCAGCATGTCGTCATCTTATCTCTTTAAATTGTAATGACATCTTTTGAAAAATGCTCCCACGTGGATTAAAATCAACCACAGCCCTTTAATCAACCGCCAATCCAAGTAAAATGCCTTGTAATTAATAGAACCTGAATTTAGGAAAATCAAAGATTTTCGTGCTTAGGGTGTAAAAGAAAAGAAATAAAGCAATATTTTTGGGAAAATATGTGATGTCAATAAAGACACGAAACAAATGATCCCGGGCACGAATCTCTTCCTTCAAAGTCAAGAGAGACCTTAAAGTGTTTGTGTGGTTTCCCGTTGAATAACGATCAAACACTTATTAAGAAGTGTTGAAAGGCTTCTTTTAACTAGGCTTATTAGGGTGGCTTTCGCTTCGATTCAAAATTCCTAATCTTGATATAAGGTAGAAAGTGAACGAAGTACTTGTGAGACCGGTGTAGTCTATTGAACAAGTAGGTTGGAGATAATTTAATTTGGCTAAGAAATATATATATATATAAAATCTCAACAAAAATATAAAACTGGATCCCAAGGGAAGAAATGTTATTGGATTTAACAATTTCATAGGAATCACAGAAAAGAAAAGTTTGAGATTTCATGGAGGTACGTCCGTCAATTCATTAGTGAAAACTAGAGCAAATTAATTGTTCACCGTCAATTCGTATTGGGTATTGAATTTTGGGTTTCACTTAGCTCGTAGTGGCACGAAACTAAGATCATGAACACAGTAATTGTGTAACCATAAACCTCAGTGGTAATTTCTGAGAGTTTCAAGGGTTACGTTTGTGAAACGAATGTGATGGAGAAATGCAATTTAGATGTTGTAAGAAATTAAAGTACCTCTGCTGTGAAAAATAGGACCAAGCAGAAAACTCTTATCTCATGTGAGAAGAGAGTTAGGTAGCTCATGATTAGAATAAATATGATAGCCTAATTGGGAAGACAAGGTTTGTGTATACCAAGTCATTAAGGCTATTATTCAGAATCAGTTGAGGCTTTGGACACATACAAAAGCATGCTTCTAGGGACACTTAGCTAATTCAACAATTTCCCCATAAACGAACACACAAATAAAATTAAAGCCAAAAAGAAAATAAAGAACAAAATATTTTTGGAGTTTTTGAATTTATATATTAAAAAAAATATTTTTGGAAATTTTGATAATAATAAAAAAAAAATAAAATGAAATAAAAATAAGACATAAAAAAATACAGAAAAAAATTGGAACCGAACCCGAGCGTTCGGTTTATTTCAGTTGTGAAAAACTTTGGAACCGAACCCGAACGTTCGGTATATTTCGGTTGCCAAAGAAAATAAGTTTTAAAAAGAGAATAACTTTGACAATAAGATAAATGCATTTGGAACAATTATACATAAGATCTACAACCAAGAAAACTACCTTTGATTGATGAGCGAAAAGCAGATTATTCAACCGAACCCGAGCGTTCGGTTCATTTCGGTACATTAGTACAAGACCCGAACCCGAACGTTCAGTCTATTTCGCTTCTTACTTTTGAGTTTGAGAGGTAGTTTTTGGTACTGACTCCGATTCCATCATACCTAGCCCTTGTAGAATTTTGTTGAACGACGCTTCAGGAAGAGCTTTGGTGAAGATGTCAGCCAGTTGATCAGTGGTTCGAACAAAATGAATTTCGACGTTCCCATCTTCCACATGATCCTTAATAAAGTGATACCTCAGTGCTATGTGCTTAGTCTTGGAGTGTTGCACTGGGTTATGACAGATCCTAATTGCACTTTCAGAGTCACAATATAGTGGGATCTTTTTCATATTGAGTCCATAGTCCCGGAGTTGACTTTGGATCCAAATCACTTGTGAAGTACAGGAGGCAGCTGCAATGTATTCTGCTTCTGCTGTAGACAAAGATACACAAGTCTGTTTCTTTGATTCCCAGCTAACTAACTTCCCGTCAAGGAATTGGCAGCCTCCTGTGGTGCTTTTCTTATCTAGTCCACAACCTCCAAGGTCTGCATCTGAGTAGGCTTGAACGAAGAAGCCTGAGTTGGATGGATACCATAGGCCTAAAGAGGTCGTTCGCTTGAGATAACGGAGTATGTTCTTCACTGCAAGCATATGAGGTTCACGTGGATTCGCCTGAAATCTAGCACAGTAACAAACATAGAACATTATATCAGGCCTGCTAGCAGTAAGATACATCAGAGAGCCGATCATCTGGCGATATATCGTAATATCAACTGCTGGCTTATCCAAGGATGGATTGAACTTGGTGCCGAACGCCATTGGAACTTTAACCTTTGAATCTCCCATCATGCCAAATTTTGCAAGGAGAGTCTTTGTGTAAGCTTCCTGATTAATAAAGATGCCTTCGGGTCCCTGTCTAATATTTAAACCAAGGAAAAAGTTAATTGGACCCATTGAGCTCATTTCAAATTTAGTCTCCATCAGCTTTCTGAATTCAGCCGTTAAGCTAGGATTTGTTGAACCAAAGATGATATCATCGACATAAATTTGAACAATCATAAGGTGGTTACCTTCCTTCTTACGAAAGAAGGTTGGGTCAACCGAACCTTGTTTGAATTTGGACATCTTTAAAAACTGGGTTAACGTTTCATACCAGGCCCTCGGAGCTTGTTTCAGTCCATATACGGCTTTGTCCAAAATGTAACAGTGATTGGGGTACCTTTCATTGATGAATCCAGGAGGTTGCTCCACGTACACCGTTTCTTCATGTTCTCCATTTAGAAATGCGCACTTGACATCCATTTGGTAGACCTCAAAGTTTTTGTGTGCATCATAGGCAAGAAATATTCTAACGGATTCCAGCCTAGCTACCGGAGCAAAAGTTTCTTCATAGTCGATTCCTTCCTCCTGACAGTATCCTTTCACCACCAGACAGGCTTTGTTTCGTATCACGTTTCCTTCCTTGTCCATCTTATTTCTGAAGACCCATTTGAGACCAACAACTGAGGCATCTTGAGGAGTTGGAATGAGGCGCCAAACTTTATTCCTTTCAAATTCATTCAGTTCGTCTTGCATAACTTGAACCCAATCAGAGTGATCAAGAGCAGTGTTAACTGTCTTTGGTTCAACTTTTGAGACGAAGGAGTTAAACATACAGAATTCTACTTTTGAAAATAAGGAAGTTTGTTTTGCCTTTAGTTGTGATCGGGTCAGGACCTTTTCAGAGACATTACCGACAACCTGGGAAACAGGATGATCTCTGGTCCATTTGACAAGAGGAGGGTAATTTGGATCATAAGATGGATTCAATTCAGCGTTTACCATCTCTTCTAGTTCAGATTGACTGTCATCATCATAATGCATATCGACATTCTCCCCCACGACAGATAAGCTTTCAGGTGTGTCTTGAGTTTCGAAGCTACAGGGGTTTCGGGTGGTGTCGAGCTTTCGGGTGTTGACGCACCTTCGGGTGTTGTAGCACCTTCGGGTATTGCTGTGCGTTCGGGAGTAGCTTGAGAACTGTATTCCCCCTCAACATGTGAGCTCGGCTGTGATGAAGAAGATGGGTCCTCCCCCTCAACTGAAGCATCGTGCTGTGGAGGTTCGTTGGAACTTGATCCTCCTTCATTCATTTGCTTGGCAGCATCTTCGATGAGTTGCTTCAGATGATCTACTTTGTTGTCTGCTGCACTGGCTTCGGAGAGAGTAGCCTTCTCTGGTTCATCGAATAACTCGACAAACTTCTCAAATAGGTTTGCGATCGAGGCTGTGACTTGGCCTGTTTGAGAAAAGATTTTTCCAAATGTGTCTTCGTTGGCCTTTAGCTTTTTGACATAGCTATCATCAAACGTCACATAGTAAGTTTCTTCTATTTTCCTCGAGCGCTTGTTTAATACCCTGTAGGCTTTAGAAGTGAGAGAATAGCCCAGGAATATCCCTTCATCGGCTTTGACATCGATTTTGTTACGATGCTCTTTAGAATTGAAGATGAAGCACCGTGAGCCGAATACATGAAAAAATTTGACATTTGGCTTCCTGTTATTGATGATCTCATAAGGAGTGAGAGTGAATCGCTTATTGAGATATGACCTGTTCTGCGTAAAACATGCTGCAGCAATAGCATCAGCCCAAAAATATAAAGGTAAAGAAGCAAAACTTAGCATGGTTCGGGCTGCCTCACACAAAGATCGGTTTCGTCTTTCGACAATCCCGTTTTGTTGAGGGGTGTAGGGAGCTGAGAAGTTGTGACTGGTTCCTTTTTCGGCCAAGAATTCTTTGAATTCTTTATTTTTGAACTCCAGACCATTGTCGCTCCTGATGTTGCGAACGACTTTCTTCAGCTGTACTTCAACCTGCTTGATAAACATCTTTAGCCTGAGAGTCGCTTCGGATTTGTGCTTCAGAAAGAACACCCATGTAAAACGCGAAAAGTCATCAACAATGACAAGAATATACTTGCTACCGCCGATGCTTTCGATAGATGATGGACCACACAAATCAACGTGAATTAACTCTAGTGGTTCAACAACTTTAGTGTTTACAATTGATGGGTGACTTTGACGACTCTGCTTCCCCATTTCACATGCAGCACACAAATGTTCTCGATCGTACTTGAGCAATGGAAGACCTCGAACATGACCTCCAGTGACAAGTTTGTTGATATCCTTAAAGTTGAGATGAGAGAGCCTTCGGTGCCACAGCCAGCTTTCGTCAGATTGTGCCTTGGATAACAGGCAGATAGCTGGATTCCCTTTGATGGGTTTGAGGTTCAGGGGAAACATTTCGCCTTTGCGCTCCGATTTGAGAATTACTCTTTTCGTTTTCTTTTCAATTATTTCCGAACCCTCATCATCGAATGAGACCTTGAGACCGGTACCTCCAATAAGCTGAGATACACTGATGAGGTTGTGCTGTAGTCCTTCAACGTATGTGACCTTTCTAATCGTAAAATCACCATTTGTTATCATTCCATAGCCTTTTATTGTGCCGAATGAGTTGTTCCCGAACTTGACATTTCCACCGTTTGAAAGAGACCGAAATTCCCTCAGCTCTTCCTTCCTTCCTGTCATGTGACACGAGCAACCACTGTCAATATACCATTCTTCGTCAAACTGCTCGTCACTGATAACCTGCAAAAATTAAGCAGATTTAGGAACCCAAAGTTTCTTGGGTCCACATGAGCCTTTCACAGGAAAAGGAATAGTAAGAGAGATGTCAACAAGATATGTTCTTTTTATTAACATTGTTTCATCATTCTTTTTAATGGTGAAAACTTTAATTTTATTGAGATTTGTTGCTTTCGGTTTGGATTCTGGTTTAGGTATTTGGACTTTGGGATGATTTTGATTTGTTTCGACTGATGAAACCTTCGATTTTCCTTTCAGATCGGTTGAAGATTTAGGTTTTTGAGTGCGAACAGAACTGAATTTAGAATGTGGTTGAGAGGAATTAGAAGAATTAGAAGAAGTAGAACGAGAGAATTTAGACTGAGATGTTTTCCTGACTTGAGGTTCTAAGTGACCCTTTTGTTTTTGATCATTAGTGGGACCGAACCTAGAACTTTGGTTGCTTTTGCTCTCAAAACCGAACTTATGCTTTCGGTAGCTTGTGTTCTCTGAACCGAACCTTTGCCTTCGGTTGTCATATTTTTCAGAACCGAACGTATCCTTTCGGTTGTTATGACCCTCAGAACCGAACTTCTCCTTTCGGTTGTTATTACTTTCTTGCGATCTAACAGTACTTTTCTCTGACTTTGAATTTCTGTCATGATAAGAGAAATGGGCGTTTTGAGATTGCCAGAACTGTTTTCTTTCAGATAGATTCTTCTTGTATCTCTGATTCCTTTGCTGTTTTTGATTTTTCACCTGCTTCGGCTGACGATGGATATTCGCTTTTTGTTTTTGCTTTCTGTCAGTTGGTTCCCTTTGAACTGATGATGTTTCGCTTGAAGGAGTGACTTCTTTTGCAGAAAATTCTTTTTCTTCAGGAACATCTTTTGTACCACTAGTACTTGGCACGTCAAAGCTATCAGGCTTGTTCAAAGGCTCTGGCACATATCTGCCTTTGGTTTTCCATGACGTCCTTTTTGATAGACCAACAGTTTCGTCAGCATTGTCGATAGGGGCGGACCAGAAGAACTCATCACAACCATCAACATTATCTTCGTTTACAATGGCTGTGAGTTCGGCTGTCTGATGTTCGGTTACACCTGTGACCTTATACACCTGATTTGGAGTCGTTCTTACCTTTTGGTATAGAACAGCCTTCTCTTCAAGGATCGGGGAATTTTGTTGGGACAGACGAGCAAACTCCACAGAATTTTCTGAAATAAGATTTTTGTGGTTTTCGGGTTCGCTCTTGACAAACTCAGAACAGTCGACTTCATCCTCTACAGAAATTACGCTCATATCATCATCCTCATTAAGTTCAGATGCGTTTTCAACATCAATTTTGTTTTCTGAACTTAAATTGGCATTCAACGAGTCAAATTTTTGTATGGTTTCGGTCCTTAGTTTTAGTTTATCATTTTCATCCAAAATATTTTTCAGTATGGTCCTTGGACTTTATGAAAGATTCGATTTTGTCTAGACCATACATATATGTCGGATTTACATCCTCAGACGAAACTACACTTTCACAATTATATGATTCAGCGTTGATTTCATCCTCCTTAAACTCAAGGAAGGGCAAAATCATTCGATGAATTTTCTGCTCTATTTCATAGTTCAAATGAAGTTGAGTGATATTAGTGTAAAGACGCTTAGCAATTAAACAAAAGACATTTCTTTGTTTTAAAAGTTTCAAATTGTCTCTTTGTAAATAAATGTTTTCATCCTTGGATTTGATTAACTCCGACTCCTTCAGCTCGATCCACATCCTCCGTTCCTCAATCTTTGAAGACACCCTGCTTATTTGGTCAGTTAGGTTAGAATTGGTGACCCGTGTTTGAGTTAAACTGCTGTCTAGATGAGAGATTCTTGAATTTACATTTTTTAATTCTTTTTCATATGACCTTTGTGGGACTTTGAATGAGACAAAAATGGATTGTACCTTCTTGATTAATTCATCAAGCTCGTTAAACTGCACGCTGAGAGGTTTTGCTATGAAGCACAAGTCCTCTCGCTCCTTTGTGTCTTCATTCCCACCGTCTGTGTTGTATCCCCTCATTTGAGATACATCCGACACCATCAAGCACTTTCCACCGCTTCCTTCATCTTTCGCAACATAAGCCTTTCCGTGAGATGGCTTCCTTACTTCATCATCCTCAGAGTCGGTTGACCAGACCTCCATGCCAACGAACTCATCATCTGCTACCGAACCCTACACAATTAAACATTCATTGAAGGGTTAGTGACAACTTTCTTTTTCTTGATCTCTTCCAGCTTTTTCATTAACATAGCTTCTTCATCTTTCTCCTCATCCTTTTCTGCCATTTTCTTGAGGACACAATCTTTGGCATAGTAGTTCTTTCCTCCACAATAGTAGCAGTTCACACCCGAATCTCCTTCAGCTTTCGGTTCCTTCTTTGGTTCTTCTACCTTCGGTTCTTCCTTGACCTTTTCAGAACTATAACTTCCCTGCCAATTTCGGTTCTTATTGGTAGGAAACCTTTTCTTGATGAACCTCTTCGGGTTTGACACCATCATTGCATAGTCTTCAGAGGTAAGGTCATAGTCCTCTAAGTTAAGGTCTTCATCTTCCATCACACCTTTGCTTTTGGACAGAAGGGCCAATGATCCTAAGCTTGAAACCACATTTTTCTCCTGCAAGACAATCTTTTCTTGGGATTTCAAAATCCCTACCAGCTTTGCCAATGAGTAAGATTTGAATTGCTCATGTGCTTTAACAGTGGACACAACCGCTCTCCACTCAGATCTAAGACCGTTTAAAAACGTAACCTTTTGTTCAATCAACTTCCTTTCAATATCATGTTTAATCATCTTACTAAGAAGATGATTGAAGCGATCGAACGTCTGAGTTACAGTTTCTTCAGGACTCTGCTTGAATTCACCAAACTCGGACAAAAGTAAGGTTTGAATGGAATGCTCAAGATCTTCGTCTGTGGAATATAACTCTCGCAGCCTATCCCATATTTCTTTAGCAGTGCTGCACGAACTCACTAGCCTGAAAGTATCAGATTGAAGAGCGAATCTGATTAGTCTCAATGCTTTAATATTGCACTGAAATTTATCTTTTTCGTCTTGGGCAATATCTTTTACATCTTTCAACAGATCATTATACTCTTTCTGAGTTTTAATGATTCTTGATGTTGCTGAATGAGCGAATGGTCCAGACACGATTGCTTCCCAAATAAGATATCCGTTGTCCTCAGATCCAATGACATAATCTACAAAGTGATGAGCCCAGACTTCATAATCCTGGGTGTAAAGCATGGGAATCTTCGTCGTTGATCCAATGCTGTTTGAGATGTTAATGGGATTTGATTGTGACTCGTCCATGCTTGATCGAATAACCTGTTTAAAAGATCATACTTGTAATATATTAAATTAGGGCAAAACGAATAAATGCTGAGTTACGTCAATTATGGGATGACGGCTCAATAAATATTAGTTAATGCGGAATAACCCTAATCGCAACCTTTTTCACAGAAAATATGTGTATGAATTACACAGCCTCCTGCTCTGATACCAATTGATAAGTTATAAAACAAAAGTGAAGATCGATTAGATCTTTGTAACATGTATTGCGATAAACACAAAACAGTAAATATAACAAGAGTGGATCAAAATATGTCGAATGATTAGATCAAACATTCCTCAGCAGAGCTCGACTAAGAACTTCCGCTGTAGAGGATTTAGGGTTACAAGAACGATAATAATAAACTTCTGAATAATGCTCTGATCGTTCTATGCTATCGTTTACCTAAGATGCATGCAAGCACCTATATTTATATTAAACCCTACTAGACTCATGAATGGACAGGCCCATACCGGAGATACAAAAATGGACTAACTAACGAGCCCAATAGATGCAACATATTACAAAACACGACCCAACACACACCTCCTTCACAAAATGCATAAAAATCACTCCTTAGACCTCACAAACACTCAAGAACAAGGTAAAATCGATTAGGGTTTCTTCTAGCCATCAAGAGGGTGGTAAAGGACTGGAGGAAGGGACTTAAGGTTGTTTAAATAGGGTGCCAACCCTAATAATTAAGGTTTCATTTTCCAGCCCCTACTTGTCGAGTTCGGGTCCTCCGACTCGTCGAGTAGATCCAATGGTCTACACGGGTTAACCCTCCTCTACACAACAAGTTTGGGGCAATCAACACATCAAGTAGGTCCATTAATGTGTATATAAAGCTTTTAAACTTGTACCTGGGAGTCGGGGTGTTTCAGTTGACTTGATGAGTTCTTTAAGTTCTTAGAAGACTGGGAAAACCCCAACCAACTAGCCAAGTTTACAGGATAACTCGTCGAGTCCGCGTAATGTTCAGAGGATCGGGGAAACTCGGGTTATCTCGCCGAGTTGGCAGGGCAACTTGTTGATTTTTCCTAGTCTTAACACATTCAGTTACTTTTCCAGTGAGTTCGAAAGTCCAAGCTATAGATCTGATCCCCTAAGGTGAAGATACCGTGTAAAGTTGCTAACTTTATGTCCATGCATGACATTAAGGGGGTAAAACACCCAATCATAGCTTCTTAAGGGGTTTAGGGCACCAAGGAAGGCTATGACTTGATAAAGATAGAAACTTTATGTCAAAAGAGGCCATGAGATGTCCAGATCTAAAGTCATAGCTTCAGGACATGCTCAAATCCAAGAATGGTCCCAAAATGAGCTAATAATGACCATAAATTCCCATATTTAGAGATCTAGTAAATAAGTGACCAATGTATCAAATTTTTACCTCAATATGGTTTCCACAACAGCAAAGACACATGATCTACAACCTCTCCTTTCAACTATGCACCTCCTACTTCAAGCCTTCTTCAAACAAACACCAAAAATGCACTCTTTAATCTCTAACACACTAAAAATGGTAGGAAAATCACGAACTAGGTTTTCTATGGACAAAGGGGGATGAGGGAGGCTAACAATGATGTTTAAGGCCTTTAAATAGGGTACAAACCCTGAAAATTAGGGTTTTCATTTTCCAGCGTCTACTCGTTGAGTTGGGGCTCCCCAACTCATCGAGTTGAGTCCTTAACCCGCATCCAAATGAATCCCTACACGACGAGTTGGAGCTCCCCAACTCGTCGAGTTCTAGCCCATAACCCTAAAATATTGAGAAATAAATAATATCTGGACCAAGCGTTACTAATCTCCCCCACTTGAACTAGAATTCATTCTCGAAGTCTGCTGAGGGAAAGAGGTCCGGATAATTCTTCCTCATCTCATCCTACGACTCCCAGGTCTATTCAGAGCCTCTTCGGTGTTGCCACTGCACCTTAACTAGCCTTACTTCCTTGTTCCGTAGTGCTTTCGTTTTCAGGTATAAAATTACTATTGGCTTCTCCACATAATTCAGTCTCTCATCAACCTGAATATCATCCAAGGAAATGACTGCGGCCTCATCAGCCACACATTCCTAAGTCGAGACAAATGGAAGGTGTTGTGGATCTGGCTAAAGTCGACTGGTAGATCCAATCGATAGGCCACCTTTCCAACCCGAGTAGTAATTCTAAATGGGCCAATGAATCGGGGACCTAGCTTACCCCTCTTCTAAAACCTGATGACACCCTTCTATGGTGACACTTTCAGCAACACGAAGTTCCCCACCTGAAACTCAAGATCTGAGTGACACCGATCATCATAAATTTTCTAATGGCTATGCATGACTTGTATCCTGTCACACACCTTTTGGATTAACTCAAAGGTCTTGAGCACCACCTCGGTGCTTCCCATGACCCGATGCCCTACCTCGCCCCAACGCACAGGAGTTTTGCACCTCCGACCATACAACATCTTAAATAGGGGTCGGTCAATACTAGCATGATAGCTATTGTTATATGAAAACTCTGCTAGTGGGAGGTATGTATCCTAACTCCCTCCGAAGTCCAATATGTATGCCCGTAGCATACCCTCGAGCATCTGGATCGTCTGCTCGTTCTAACCATCTGTCTGGGGGTGGTATGCGATGCTGAAATGTAACTGAGATCCCAACTCTTCGTGGAACTTCCTCCAAAATCTGGATGTAAAACGGACATCCCGATCAGAGACCACCGACAGAGGCACCCCGTGCCTGACCACCAACTCTCGCACATAAATATCTGCTAATTTCTCAGCAGAGATACTCTCGGAGATCGAAATAAAATGGACACTCTTCGTCAACCTGTCCACAATAACCCAAATAGAATCCACGCTCCTCGCCGTCCTCGGTAACTTCGTGATGAAGTACATGGTGATCTCTTTCCATTTCCACATAGGAATAGGTAGCGGCTGAACCTTGCCATAAGGCCGCTGATGCTCGGCCTTGACCTTCCTGTGGGCCAAGCACTGCTCCACAAACCAGGCGATCTCCCACTTCATGCATGGCCACCAGTAACTTAGCCTCAGATCATTGTATATCTTCGTGGCCCCCGGGTGCACTTGCTGACTGGATGAGTTCCTTCAGTTTCCTAGAAGACCGGAAGAAACCCTAGCCAATTTGCCGAGTTGATAGGACAACTCGTCGAGTTCGCGTAATGTTTAGAGGATCAGGGAAACTTGGGTTAACTTGCCGAGTTGGCAGGGCAACTCATCAAGTTTTCCTAGTCTTAACACATTTAGTTACTTTTCTAGCAAGTCCGAAAGTCCAAATTGTAGATATGATCCCCAAAGGTGAAGATACCACGTAGAGTACGCGTAAAGTTGCTAACTAGTAAGGGTGTGTTTGGCAAAAGTAGCTGTTAGATGGAAGCGGTTAGCGGTTAGTTGGTAGCGTATAGCTGGTAGCGGGAAGCTGTAGCTTTTATTTTTTATATGTATGTTTGGCAAAAGTAGCTGGAAGCTTTTGAAATATATATAAAATTACATAAAAGGACAATTGATTAAAAATAAATAAATATATAAATATATTTTTAAGAGTAATTATGGAAATTGATTTCAAAAGCTCAGGAGCGTTTTGTTAAACGCTACATAAAGTAGCTTTTAGAATCGGAGCGTTTTGTTAAAACTAAAAGCTAAACGCTCCTACTGACAAACAAAACTTTTTGTTTAAACTAGAGCGTTTTATTAAAAGCTAGAAGCTAGAAGCTCCCAAACGCTTACAAAAGTTCCGTGCCAAACACGCCCTAATTATGTGTGGCATAAAAAATATTGATTTTTATGTTGTGTCCAGGTGGGCTCGTCTCCACTTATTATTAGTTTAGGTTTGAAGTGCCTAGCATACATGCATATAATGAGAAGATAAAGCTTTTTGCATAATTATAAAGAATATACGAAAAATTAAAACAAGGTTACGTAAATTGACAGAAAAGTATATTTTATTATGTAAATGGGTAATAAACAAAATTTAATTTGATATATATATATATATATATATATATATATATATATATATATATATATATATATATATATATATATATATATATATATATATATATATATATATACTACACAACAAATTAAATTTTGTTTGCTACCCATTTATATATATATATATATATATATATATATATATATATATATATATATATATATATATATATATATATATATATATATATATATATATATATATATATATATATATATATATATATATATATATGGGAAGAGTTATATGGAAAACAAAAAAAACCCTAAAAATCATAAAATTGCATAAAAAAATACTTAGAGATCACAAATCTTTTTATTGACTTTATATTCTTAAAAATCACAACTTTTTTTTTTTTTTTTTTTTTTTTTTTTTTTTTTATAAATTCGCTAAAAAATTGTTTTTTTTTCCTATTTTTTATTTATTTATTTTTAAAATTTTTTTTTTCAAAATTTTTTTTCCAGTGAAATTATATAAAAAGTTGCGATTTTTAAGAATATAAAGTCAAAAAAAAAAAGATTTGTAATCTCTAAGTATTTTTTATGCATTTTTATGATTTTTAGGGATTTTTATGAGGATACCTTAAAAAAAGTAAAAGAAAATAATAAAATTGATCATAGTACTATATTGGAGAAAAAAATTTTGGATCATTAAAATGAATCATGGATCATTTTTATAATCCATGATTCAATTTTTATGATCCATAATTCAATTTTAATGATCCAATTTTTTTTTCCAATTTGTTTTTTTTCTTTCCAATTAGGTATTATGTTCAATTTTATGATTTGTATTATTTTTTTAAAATTTTAATTTTTTTTTATTATGTTCTCACGAGTCTTCATCGAAAAAAATTCCTCACCGAAACCGGATATATATATATATATATATATATATATATATATATATATATATATATATATATATATATATATATATATATAAATGATTAGGGCAACACATATTTGAACCAATGAAAATATGACAACACATCACTTACACAATAACTTCCACAATACATTACTTGTGAAGAAAAAAATGAACACGTGTCATTTGATTATTGGTTTCGATAGATGTTGCCCTAGTTATTTGTTTTCCATAGAACTCATTCCTATATATATATATATATATATATATATATATATATATATATATATATATATATATATATATATATATATATATATATATATATATATATATATATATGTATATATACACACACGAACGACAATTCTGCTCAAACTATTCCACCACCTATTTGTGTCCATCACTTTTCATTGTATTTATTGCTTCAACATATGAAAGTACATACATTATTGGGCTATAACTAGAATTGTAGATACAAGGTTATTAATATTAAGCAATATAAGTTTTAATGAATGTCCATAACAAGGATATGAGATTAACAGTATAATTTCGAAAACACATTCATATTGATGTACATAGTTTTCATCACCAAATTAAAGAAACAAAAAAAAATCAATATGATGATGTTTAGAAAACATTGATTCACACAACAATGGACGAGAGTGTTGCGGAACATTTAGAAATACAACATGAAGTTATAGACATCCAAACTATCTACAATTATATATACTATAATACTATATATTTTTACTATCATTAAAAATATATAACTACATATACTAAGCATCATCCAATGAAAAATTGTGAAGGACAACAATCACACCATGAAAACATGAAGATAACAGGCCATATTTGTTCTCGAAATAGCATAAACATTGTCATTAATATTCCATATATAGTGAAAATTTCTAAAACAACTTAGTAGTTGAGCTCTCATTGGCTCACAATTATCTCATACATGTCTTAATTGTATGGTGCTGGTGCAGGTGCAGGTGTTAACGGAGGAGAAACTGGTGGCAATGGCAATGCATGCGGCTCATGGTGCGAACCATGTGGATGATGAGGATGCTCTTTATGCTCATGCCTGTGATGATGATCCCTATGTTCATGCTTGTGATGGTGTTCTTCATGCTCATGCTTGTGATGATGCTTATGTTTGTGTTTGTGATCATGTGCAGGTTCTGGGACAGGAGTAGGTGCTGGTGCATTTGATGGCGAAAGGGAATTCTCAAAGAGATGAACAGCTTCACCATATTTTCCTAGATCGAAGATCACTTCGTCATCAGCAAATGGTTTTTCCAGATCTTCCTCATGAACTGTCATTGGCGGTGGCGGAGGGTCCGGAACGATTATTGGCATCGGGGGAAAAATTCTTCGCACAGGCGGTGGCGGTGGGTCGGGAACGACTATTGGCATCAGGGGAAAGACTCTTATGGCAATGGATGGTGTTGCGAGAACCATCATTGCAACAAGCAAAAGAAACATGCCTCTGGTATTCATGGTTTTGGATTAAGGAGACTAGGGATATATCGATGATATGAACTTGAGAGTCTTGCTTCATTTTATAGGATAGAGTCACCAACGACAATTCGACGAGTGTCACTTTATCATTAATGCACATAATATTAAAATACATTTATTTACTATCCATCTATGTCAAAAAAGATATTTACTCATTAAATCATAAACATAAAAGTCAAAAAAATCTTTAAAGTTTGATTTTATATTAAATAGTTAATTTGTTGGCATTCAATTACATCTTTTTTTTTTTTTTTTTTTTTGAAACACATTGAATTTCTTAAAGAGTAAATTACTGAAAATACTCCTATGGTTTGGTCAAAGTTGTACGTTTGGTCTCTAACTTTTTTTTTTTTTGCACTCGGATCGTCCTAATGGTTTGATTTTGTTGTGTTTTTCGTCCCTTACATACATAAAGTTAGGGACCAAACGTGCAATTTTGACCAAACCATAGAGACGAAAAACGCAACAAAATCAAACCACAAGGACGATCCGAATGCAAAAAAACATTAGGGACCAAACATACAATTTTAACCAAACCATAAGGACAATTTCAATAATTTACTCTTTCTTAAATAATCTAACCTTTTATGATTTGGTAGTTATAGAAAAACATAAATCAAAATATCCTATTATATTTTCTTATTATTTATATTTCTATTCATTATATCTAAACAAATATCAAAATTAAAGATGAGTTTAAAAAACAGATTAACTAGATCAAGACAAATGTCAAAATCAAGATAACAGATTAGAAAAAAAATTAATTATATCCATATTATTACATGAAGATTCTGAACTCGAAAACAGAAATCTCTCTAGACAGCCAATTCTCTCTCGCGTCTCTTTGGGGTTTCCCTTAATTAAAGTCGTCCACGAAAATTCCTAGATGTAGGTAAGGTTCTGAAAAATTTGTGGAAAAAATCTCCCTAGTCTTTTTGTGCTTGTACTAAGCCTAGTTTGCTTCGTTTCTAACTTGAAGATTCTAATGTTGTGAACAACAGCAAGGTGGTGATGGTTGTGGTGATTTGAAAGGGTTTTTGGAGGAGGTTTAAGGAGGGTATTTGGAGGGTGTTTGGAGATTATTTTGAGGTTGTCTGGAGGTTGGAAGGAGGTTGATATAAGGGAGGTGTTTGGTGGTAAGTGGTGTGATGAACAAAGGTGGTGAAGTTGATGATCTTAAAGTTTGATGAAGAACATGTGATGAAGATGGTTGATGGTGTTCTTCATTTAGCTTGTTGATCTTGGTGTTCTTCACTTTCTCCAGGGATTTATCTTGTTCTTGAAGAAAATGAAGATGGTTGATGGTCTTGGGAGTATTTCGTGTTTGTAGGAAGTGTTCCAAAATAGCAAATGAACACACACACACACACTACTCTTTACATACTCATGTATACATATATGAGGTCAAACAAATATCTAGTAGCAGTTTAGTAGTAAGTTAAAAGAGTAATGGATGATAACGCAAGTTGTTGTAGGAGCTAGTAACAAAAACGTGTGTATGTGTTTTGCTTCTTAATTCCTTTGCTTTTTCTTTTGACTTTTCCACACAATATATATATATATATATATATATATATATATATATATATATATATATATATATATATATATATATATATATATATATGATCATTGCTGAAATAAGGACAGGTATGATATAATCATATTGACAGTTTTGAACTTTTGAAGATTCGAGATAAAAGATTTGTCAATAGATAAGATATATAAAACATAGTGATTGTTTTGAAAGTTTGTGACTTTGTTTAACATATCTTATGTAAAAGATTTTCAGAAATTTGCTTCCGAATCAAAGTCTCGGGTTCGTTTATCAAAGGGTAGCCATATATGTATCTAAAGAAATTTCCTAAGTTTTTATAGCATTATTAATGACGAAAAATGGTCTAACAGGTTGATTTAGATGAATGCTCATAGGTATAGCTCACACTTCACTTGGGTGTTTGGTTGTTCTCGCAACAGAACATGTTAATGATCACTAAAAATGAGTGATATCTCTCTCTGACGACTCATACTCATATTGGAGGTGTTCAACTATGCTTTTCCTGTAAAGCGACTTAGTCTCCTTATTAGATAATCAATCACATAAGACTGGTTTTAGCATTACTCAACGGGTTTCTTCATTCATGCCATTAAGTTTCACTCTCTCTCCGTCGGGAAATACGTGTAGAGGGGTTTAGCAATTTTCATAGTGTAGTTTGCAACTAAGAATCTTCATTGATGAAGGCTACAGTATCCCAGGAAATCCATTGTTGTTGTAGCTTCTTCTTTGATGGTATCCTGTTTGTTGATCAATATCGATTTATTGTAAAAAGAAATTTTGTTTTAGAATCAAGAATTTGCTACATTTGAGAAAATTGGGTTTTTTGTGAGTATCTGTCTTGCGGGATTAAGATATCTTCTTTTCTGAAAAATGGCTAATTACAAATCACGGAATCTTATGATGTTTGTTTTGAAATAACCATTTGGTTTAGAAGTTTGTTTGAAAATACCAAATGTAGAATATTTTTGTTTTCTTTGGTATTTCTTTGGTGAATGATTTGGCCCCTTTTGTTGATTCGTCTTTATCTTGATTCGTCTTTGACGATTGGATGTGGATAGATATTTGTTTTTCTTTGATAAGTGATTGTTGAAGTCTTTTTTATTTCGTCTTTTCTTGTTGATGGATCACGTGATCTTAAGACTTCATTTTTGGTTGGCTTATATCTGGGAAGGGATTAGTGTCATAAAAGATAGTTTGTCTAGTATGTAAGAAATGAATGTATCGTCCCTGGTCATTTTGATATCTAAGCAAAAATGAGACCGTGACAAGGTATAATCAGATATACCTTAAAGGCAATAGTGACACACCTAAGCTCACAAGAAATGAATTCCACAGTGTATAGATTGACGAGGCACAAATTCTCACATGGGTTTTTGCTTTCATCTGAACCTCCTAACCTTATGTCCTCTTTTTAAAATCATCAATAATGAAATAAAATTGAAGGAAATAAAGTTATATACATTATGAAAAGTAGGAGATTTGAACCTTCACTCTAATTGAGAATCAATATGACTTAAAATCTTCATCGAGCATAAGCATCTGAAAATTAAGTCAAGAGACGATTAATCATAAGGTTCTGTAAAAGCTTATTATGGTAAGTCTTTTATTCTCTTTTTGAAGATTTGTTTATCTGAATGTTTTTGGAAATATTGGTTATTTGAATGTTTTTGGTATTTTTGAAAAGAAAGCAATTTTCAATTGTTTTTGAATTTTCTTTTTGAGTGAAAGTAAACACACTTTTATACAAACAAAAAGTAAAAGTTTAAGGATGGATGTTATCTGGATTTAACATTCCTAGATGGTCTAGGAAGTATTGAAACTTTGTTTCATCGAGAGCTTTAGTGAAGACATCGGCAATTTGATCTTCGGAGTTGATAAAGTGTAGTTCGATATGACCCTTTTGAATATTGTCTTTGATAAAGTGATATCGAATGTCGATGTGCTTTGTCATGTAATGGTGAACGGGATTGTGAGAAATGGCAATTGCACTGGTTGAGTCACAAAATATGGGAATTTGTTAGATTTTGAAGCCGTAGTCATGCAGTTGAGTTTGCATCCATATGAATAGTTGGCGGCAACGACGTATTCAGCTTCTGCTGTTGATGTGGATACACACGTCTGTTTCTTTGAAGTCCAACTCACTACTCTACCTCCTAGGAATTGACAGCTACCAGATGTACTCTTCCTATCTAGCTTGCATCCTCTGTCGTCTGATTCGGTGAAAGCGTTCAACTGAAAATCGGATTTAGCTGGATACCAAAGGCCAAGTTTGGGAGTGCCTTTAAGGTATTTGAAGACGCGTTTCACAGCAACTACATGGGATTCCATAGGATTTGCTTGGTATCTGGCACACACACAT
Organism: Lactuca sativa; assembly: GCF_002870075.4. Classification (NCBI taxonomy): domain Eukaryota; kingdom Viridiplantae; phylum Streptophyta; class Magnoliopsida; order Asterales; family Asteraceae; genus Lactuca; species Lactuca sativa. Next base: position 160,022,885 of record NC_056624.2, on the reverse strand, counting down.
GTAGAAAACATGATGTCAGGTCTGCTGGCAACGAGGTATAAGAGTGATCCAATCATTCCATGATATCTTTTCTGGTCAACGGGTTTGCCATTTAAGTCTGCATCGATTTTGTATCCAAAAGCCATTGGGGTTTTTGCAGTATTGGATTTGTCCATTGAAAAACGAGTGAGTAGGTTTTTGACATAATTCTCTTGGTTGATGAAAATGCCATCAGTTGACTGTTTGATTTGAAGTCCGAGAAAAGTAGTCATCTCCCCAATCATGCTCATTTCAAATTTGCTCTTCATTAGATCTGCAAACTTAACACTTAAATATCAGTAGAACCGAAAATAATGTCATCAACGTATATTTGTATGATTAACAGATGTTTATTAAATATTTTACGACAGAGGGTTTGATCGATTGAACCTCTTTTAAAACCTGATTCTTCGAGAAAGGTTGACAACGTAGCATACCAAACTCGGGGTGTTTGTTTCAGGCCATAGAAAGCTTTCTGCAATTTAAAGCTGTGATATGGAAATTTGGGATCTTCGAAACCTGGTGGTTGTTGGATGTATACTCCGCGATCTATCTCTCTGTGTAAGAATGCACATTTAATGTTCATTTGAAATACTTTGAAATTATTATGTGCAACATATGCAAGAAAGATGCGAATTGCTTCAATTCTGGCAACTGGAGCATATGTTTCATCGTAGTCGATTCCTTCTTGTTGTGAATATCCTTTGACTACAAGACTTTCTTGTTTCGACAAATGATTCCTTGATTGTCAGTCTTGTTTCTCTATACCTATCTTGAACCTATAACAGTAACATCGGGTGGAGTGGGAACAAGATTCCGTACGTCATTTCTTTCAAATTCTTCTAGCTCTTCTTGCATAGCTTTTACCCAGTCTGGATCTTTGAGAGCAGAATGTATGGTTTTGGGTTCAGTCATGGATAAGAAGGCTCCAAATAAACATTCATTTGTGGAGGCTGCTCTAGTCTGAATGCCTGAGTTAGGATCTCCGATGATTTGGTCTGTAGGATGATTTCTGGTCCACTTTATTAAGCGATTCTCTTCCGCTATAATAATTTGAATTTCAGTATCCCATTGTTCTTCTCCGGGTGTTTCATTTTGGAATAGGTTTGAAGGTTCCCCCATAAATGATGCATCATGATTCTTTTGGCTATTTGGGGATGGGGTATTCAAAGGAGGATTCGGTGTTTGTTCCAAGGAGGAAGTATGTGTTGGTGGTTCCCCCTCGAATTGATCTGCATCATTTTGGTTTGTTTGTGTAATAACTTCACTGGGTGTTTCTGTAGGGTCAATTGAAGTAGTTAGAAGTTCTGAATTGTAAGCAGTTTTTGGTTGTTCAAAAAGTAAATCAAGATCGATTTCAATGTCTATGTCAGGAGAAAGTGTTTGTTGAATTGGATTTTGAAAAATATTTTCAATCATTTTAGAACCAAAATGTTCACAATCCAATTTCCTGACATAAAATTCATCGAAATGAACATCGGTACTTTCTTCAATTACTCTGGTACGTTTGTTCAGTACTTGATAAGTAGCTGAGGAAAACGAGTAACCAAGGAAAATTCCTTCGTCCGACCTTGATTCAAATTTTGAAAGGTGATCTTTATTGTTCTTTACAATGCATCGACAACCAAAAATATGGAAAAATTTGATGTTTGGTTTTCAGTTGTTAATGATTTCATATGGTGTTTTATGAAGATGTTTATGGATTAAGGAATGATTTTGAGTGTAGGAAGCTGTGGCTATTGCTTCTGCCCAGAAGTATTGTGGCAGATCAGCGAAGATAAGCATTGATCTTGCAGCTTTCATACAGTTCGGTTCCTTCTTTTGACAACACCATTCTGTTGTGGAGTGTATGGGGATGAGAAGTTATGTTAAATTCCTTTGTCTTTGAAAAATGAGTCTAGGGTCTTATTTTTGAATGCTAAACCATTATCACTTCGAATTCTTCGCATAGGTCGTTTGAGCTTCAGTTCGATTTGTTTGATGAAGTTGATCATCTCTTCAAGTGCTTCTGATTTTAGTCTTAAGAAAAAGACCCAAGTAAAGCGCGAGAAACCATCAACAACAACAAGAATGTACTTCTTCCCTTTTATGGTTTTGGTTTTGGCAGGGCCACAAAGGTCTATGTGCAACAACTCTAGTGGTTCGGATACACTAGATTCTGAGATGCTTTTGTGAGTGGATCTGGAAAGTTTTCCTTTTTCACATGCAACAAAAAGAGTTTCGTTATCAAGCTTCAGAAGTGGTAGCCCTCGAACAAGATCATCGCCGATTAATTTGTTGATGTACCTAAAGTTTAGAAGGGAAAGGCGGCGGTGCCATAACCAACTAATATCTGTTGGGGCTTTAGATACCAAACATATATCGGGTTTGCCATAGATAATATCCATGTCAAGCGGATACATATTTCCGGCACGGTCAGAATCAACTATAACATCTTTGGTTTTGGCGTCCATGATCAAGCTTCGTTGTTTGGTGAACAGAACTTCAAGGTTGTTATCATAAAGTTGAGAAACAGTGATGAAGTTGTGTTTCAGGTCATCTACGAAGGCAACTTTCTTTATGGTGAAATTACCATTTGTTATGTTTCCATAACCTTTGATTTTTGATGTCATGTTGTTGTTGAAGTTAACATCTTGATTGGTTTGTGTAGGTTTGAAGTCATGTAAGTAGTTCCGGTTTCCTGTCATATGCTTGGAGCAGCCACTATCAATATACCATGTATCATCATTGGGTTCTCCAACATTAAGTACCTGCAATCAGACAGAAAGTTTAGGTACCCAAATCTGAATGGGTCCTGGTTTGTTAGTTGTTATTTTGGGTGTTTTACTTAATGAATATTTATTAGCATTTAACTTCGTGTTGTTGTAAGAGTTTGGTTTATGAGGATGGAACGGTTGTCGTTTGATTTGATTTATCAAGTTTACACAAAATGTGATTTCTTTTTGAAAACCTGTGGATTGATAAGATCTGTGATTTGGTGAAAGATATCCTAGATGCGAAGGTTTGTTTGAAAAGTTTTCTTCATATCTGGGATGTGACGGGCGGTTTTGAAAAGCTTTTTGATGATGATGGTTTGAAGCTTTCTGATGTGATGGTTTTTAAAAGTTCCTTGAATGATGAAAAGTGATATCTTGAAAGCGGTTTTCAAAAGGTTTTCGAAAAGGTTTTGGTTTTTTTTTGGAAACTTGTTTATGAGGTATTACGTAGGGTTGAACGGGTTTCTTTGGTTAGTTTTCAAAAATGTTTGGCTTGATAAGTGGGGTTTTGGTGACTTCAATGGATTTTTTGCTTGTTTGTTGTTTCTTGGAGTATTTTTGTCCCAGACTAGTTTTTCCAACAATTGATGAACTCATTGTAGGAAAAGCAGTTGGTACAAAAGTACTACCATCCTCATAAGAGGAATTTTCTCCATTCAAAAGGTTTTTATGTTTAGTGGTTCCGTCGGTATGTTTGATTCGGTGCGTTAAAGAACTAGCAGAGTTTGTTTCCGAATTTACAACTCTTTTGAAAGACATTTTGGAAACAACAAAAGTAGTATCATCTGGGCTACAGTTGATAACTGTTTCGTCATCTGAATCTTCCTCATTAACAGATGTGAAAAGATCTGGTAGAGTGGATTCAGAGTTTTCACAATTCGTCATTTTTCCTGTTTTGCTTGTTCTATTTCAAAGGATTCTCTTCCAATTCCTGGTCTGTAATTTGTATCAATTTTTCTAGTTCCTAAGGTGTTTGCCTTGGTGAAAATATCATCACTTAGTTTTCTAGCAACTTTGATAGAATCCATATTCCATATCAGTCTTTTATTCTCGGTTTCAAGAGAATTGATTTGTTTTAAAGAATTAGTCAAATTTTCATTTAAAAATTATATTTGTCAGTTGATTCTTGAAAATTTTGTTTCAACTGAAGGATTTCCATTTCTAAAACATCTTTTATTTCAGAAGAAATGACTGACTGATTTTTTAGTTCCAAATCCCTTTTCTGAATTAGGGTCTGATTTAGTTGTTCCAAGACGTGATTATAATCTTCTGATTTTCTTTCAACGTCTCTTTCCAATTTGCTTTTTGTTCTTGTTGATTCTCCAAATTTTAGTTGCAAGGTTTGTAACTCAGATTTGCAAATATCATAATTGACCATTGTGTCATGATATGTTTTGAGATCAGCTTCAAGACTTTTCTCAATTTTGGTTATGTGGGACTCAAAAATTGTTTTGGAAAAACCAAGTTCAAAGATCATAAACCATACCTGTTCTATGACGTTGGGAGCTCTTGAAGGTATATCAATACCAGCTACAAAGAAGAAGTTTGATTGTGCTGGTTCATTGTCAGCTTCGTCATCAAAAGTTGGCCAGTATTCCACGCTTGGTTCATGGATTGCCATCAATGCTCCTTGGTTTTCTTGGTTTTCCAGTTTCTTCAGTTCATCGGCTCTTTGAGCATAATATGCTGAGTCTTTGATTTTGGTTTTGTTTTTGGCTCGACATTCTCTAGCATAGTGATTTGTTCCTTTGCAGTTGTGCAAATGATCACTTCTTCCTCACTGTCATCCTTTTGACTCTTAATCGAAAGTCTTTCAGGTGCTTGAGTTTGGGTTTGTTGGGAAGGTTGAGAATGTTTTCGTTGGAATCCAAAATTTTGGTTGTTTTGAAAACCATTGTTTTGATTATTGTAACCTTGATTTCAGAAACCTTCTTTTTTATTTTGAAAACTGTTGTTTGGATTGTGATTATGACCTGAGTTGAGATCGTTTTGAAATCCCTGGTTTTGAAAACCTTGGTTTGAGTTATTAAGGAAGGAAGGTCTTTGAGAATTTTGTCCAAAGTAAGGTCTAGGTTGAAAACCCGAGTTGCTTTGTCCAAAAGATGGTAATGGTTGAAAACCTGAGTTATTTTGTCCAAAAGATGGTCTGTTTTGAAAGTTTGGTCTAAAATTTGATTGACCATGATTTGGGAGAAATCTCTGGAGATTTTTGTTTGCAACCAACACACACAATTGTTGATAGTCTGCTTCATCATTCGAATCAGACTGGAAGGCTTGGTTTTGAAAAGATGTAGCCAGATTAAAATGATTAAAGTTTTGATCATTGAAAGGTGTTTGGTTTTGTGAAGTTGTGGACACAAGAGCAAGTGATCCTCCAAAAGCTGCAGTGGTTGGTGGGTCAATCGAGGATTCATACGATTGAAGTTGTCCATACAAATTGTACAAAGTTTTAGTATGAATAGCTGGATTTCCCTAAATAATGAGTTTAACCATTTTCCAGCTTTCGAAAAGATTGTTTAAAAACTTGAGATTTATCTCGTGTTGTGTCTTTTTGATACCCAAATTCTTCATTTTAACCATAATAAAATTGAACCTATCATGAACATCATGGATGGTTTCTAATGAAAGCATTTTGAAATTATCAAATTTATTCAAAACAAATGTTCTTTTGTTTCCGATAATTCTTTTATTTCCACAAAAACACTTTTTCAAAATTTCCCAAATTTGATTTGCGGTTAACAGTATAATGTCATCCATTTGACTTAGAATACTGTGAGGTATTGCAGACACAAGTTCCTTTTTGGCTTGGAGTTCCAACTTTCTTCTGATTTCGGTTTGAGTGGCTTGATTTGTAGCAAGAGTAGCCATATTTTCTGGAGTAATATATGTTCCTTCTACGCATTTCCAGACATCTTCATTTATAGCATTAAGATGAAGATTCATACGACCAACCCACAAATTATACTCTTTAGGAATAAGTATGGGTGCCCGTGAACCAAATCCTATGCTATTTGCAATGGAAGCAGAGTTCATGCTGGAGTAATTTGCCAAAGACAATTTTTTTGAAATTTTTGAAAGGATTTTGAACAAGTGATATTAAAATGAAAATTTTAAAGAAAAGCTTATGGAAGGTTTATAACGCTAACAAAAAGTTTTCGACAAAAATTTCAAGGTAAATCACACAAGCTCTGATACCAATTGTTGGAAAATATTCTTTTATATCAACTCAGATACCGATTGTTGGAAATATAAAAATCTGATTACCACAACAAAAGGGTCGATTACCAGTTACTGTGTGATAGATATATCAGTTGAAGGTATAAGATATATATATATATATATATATATATATATATATATATATATATATATATATATATAGAATAATAATTGCGGAATAAGTATAAATATGAAAGTTATAAATGACTGAAAGCTATAATAATATAAATGGTTGTATTTAAATGACATAAAACTATAAATAATACAAATGAGTGTATTTAAATGACGTAAAGCTATAAACAATATAAATGACTATATTTAAATGAAATAAAGCTATAATAAAGTATATAAGTATATAAATATATATCAAGTAGGTTCGTCAATAAATTGACTGAACTGGACTGATGGAACGACTGGTTGATATTTAGACTCTTGGAACGACTAGTCCATATTTGGACTCTTGGAACGACTGGTCGATATTTGGACTCTTGGAACGACTGGTCGATATTTGGACTCTTGGAATGACTGGTCGATATTGAGACTCTTGGAACGACTGGTCGATATTTGTTCAAAGATCAATCCGGTATTTGATAAGTAACACAAAGTTCATTTTCATGTAAAATGGGTTGTTTACAAAACAGTGCAAAGTACACGAGTCATGTATTTGTATACGGGAATAGGATGTTTTGAGGAGATTTGATGAGGTTGAAATGGGTATTTGGAGGGTTTTAGGAGGTGGAATATGGTTGTAATTTTGGTGGTGTAAGGCAGCAAAGATGGTGAAGTTGAAGGAGCTTTCAGTGGTGATGGATGTAGATTTTCGGAGTAAATCTCTCTGGATAGCCAATACTCTCTCGCGTCTCTTTGGGGTTTCCCGTCGTCAAAATAGTCCACAAAAATTTCTAGATGTAGGTAAGGTTCTGTAGAATTGATGGTGAAAATCTCCTTAGTAGAATTTTGGTTGTTTTGTTCCCAGTTTTTTGTTTTCTGACATGAAGATTCTGAACTCGAAAACAGAAATCTCTCTGGATAGCCAATTCTCTCTTGCGTCTCTTTGGGGTTTTCCTTGGTCAAAATCATCCATGAAAATTCCTAGATGTAGGTAAGGTTCTAAAGAATTTGTGGGGAAAATCTCCGTAGTCTTTTTAGGCTTGTACTGAGCCTAGTTTGCTTCGTTTCTGACTTGAAGATTCTGATGTCGTGAACAACAGCAAGGTGGTGATGGTTGTGGTGATTTGAAAGGGTTTTTGGAGGAGGTTTAAGGAGGGTATTTGGAGATTATTTTGAGGTTTTTTGGAGGTTTTAAGGAGGTTGATATAATAGAGGTGTTTGGTAGTAAGTGGTGTGATGAACAAAGGTGGTGAAGTTGATGATCTTAAAGTTTGATGAAGAACATGTGATGAAGATGGTTGATGGTGTTCTTCATTTAGCTTGTTGATCTTGGTGTTCTTCACTTTCTCTAGGAATTTATCTTGTTCTTGAAGAAGATGAAGATGGTTGATGGTGTTGGGAGTATTTGGTGTTTGTAGGAAGTGTTACAAAATAACAAATGAACACACACACACACACACACTACTCTTTACATACTCATGTATACATATATGAGGTGAAACAAATATCTAGTAGCACTTGAGTAGTAAGTTGAAAGAGTAATGGTTGATCACGCAAGTTGTTGTAGGAGCTAGTAGCAAAAACGTGTGTATGGGTTTTGCTTCTTAATTCCTTTGCTTTTTCTTTTGATTTTTCCACACAATATATATATATATATATATATATATATATATATATATATATATATATATATATATATATATATATAGTTGAAATTGTTCAGTCGCACAATTCATTAAGGATTATCATGGAAACATGGTGGTACTGTCACCATGAGCAAGGACTGGTTGTGCATCGTGTACAACATCTACTCCGTTCTAAATAATGTTGTTGATTTGATGGAAGTGTTATGCAAGACTTTCAGAAGTTTTCCATCAAAAGGAAGCCAAACGAGATACCGGGTCTGAGATTTTGGTCTCTGACGTTTCAACAACTGTATGAAGAAAGAAGAGAAGTCATTCCAATCAATTCCGGTCCTAAAGAGGTGTATCTTTCTTTTAAGGCCATTAGAACCTATAGGCTTCCAAACTAATCAGCCTTCATAACTATTTGTCGTATGCCACAACACATGTTGGCAGCAGTTCCATCCGACTCTATTTATCTCAAACACCATCTAGAGACTTCGATTGTGTATGACTCTACACAATGTGCACCAAACGAAATGGCTCACCCTCAAAAGATATATCCAAATAGAGAACCAAAGTCAATGGTTCCTCTTAGAAAGAATCACATGTTGATATTTGGTTTGACTCGGGACCTTACTTAACCCTAACCATCCACTCTTCCGAAGTACCCTTTGGAGTTCCAATATCAAAAGGACACACATGAAGAGTCTACGCACAATCTACCCTCATCCTCTCAAAAAGATGCTGCAAATGTTGAATATATGTAACATCCAAAAATATCATCCCAGAAATTTCATTTTTTTAATAGGTAAATAGTATTTTCCAATATCATCCAAATATTTAAATAAAAAATAAGGTATCAATTGCCTTACAATCAGAATGAAAGATCATAAGACGAGTCCTAATAATGTGTGTGAAGCAGTCATCCCGAGCTCTTCCCTTTAAAATCGAAAGTACCTAAAACATTAACTAAAAATGGTAAGCACAAAGCTTAGTGAGTTCCCGTTAAATTTATGACAACTCAAGAATTAGCCGACAGAGTCAAAATGAAAGATGTAGCGCTAAAAAATCCTTGCACGTGGATGTAGAGACCATTGAAAACGGAGTTTGTATGGCCGAGATCTGTATTTTTGAAGTTTAATCTTGTACCTACCCCCTGCCATGACTCACCGTTCGTTATTGGACTCGTGTCCACTTCTAAGAGGGTCGATCAGACGAGTGCACGACGTTCACCTGGCCTGGACGCGGCACACGTCCATTTTTCACCCTATAAATTCAAATCTCTGCTACATTCTTTCCGAAAAAACTCCCAAACTCCTTTTCCAAGTTTCTCTCAGCCATTGACCCATTTTCCCTTAGTTTTAAGTTCTTGTGAAGCCTTGAGGCCCCTATGAACCCGACATCTAGTAGCTACCAGGCGAGAGTTCTACTAGTGCAATCTCCAGACTTTTGTCATGGAAATCTATGTAAGTTAAATTACATTCAACCTATTTTAGTGTAATTTATATTTTTATTCATAGTCGTTGTTATGAATCAGTAAATAAGATTTATCAGTGATTCCATGTCATTATACTCATTGGTCTACTTATGGGAGAGGTGTCTAGAATGGTCTTGTTAGCTTGGTTATTGGATTTCAGAAAAGCTATATGCTGAAATGATCCTGCCTCCCAACTGTCCTACCTATCTAATCCTTATTTGATAGAACTATCGGTATTCCTTTGGATTAGTGATAGGTCTAGCCTACATTACCAGATTCCTATAAGAACTAATAAACTATAGTAGTATAGGTTAATCATCATTGGAGTGTTGTCTGTCATTCAAAGTTCTCCGGTTAACTGTTTATCCCTTGAGTAACTGTCCATGTGAGTTCATCTCACTATATTGTATACTCCAGTATGTATCCATTGTATGTTAGGATATAGTTCCCCGTATTCAACACTTATGCAATTAGGCTAGATAGTTGCCTACAATGTTGGAATATTGTTTGCTATATGTGTTAATATATTATATGAGAGTTGAGGGCGAACCATCATCGTGCTGAAGGCAAATAGATTCGAGAGGACTCCCTTCAGGATAAAGGCCAAGGTGCAGTCAAGCTACATGATGTAGGAAAAACGGGGCGGTCCAGCTTTTGCTGAAGGCCAAGGGGAGGACCAACTATATGTTGGAGGCCATTATGTGTATGCATTGTATATATGTTGTGGTATGAAATATGTTAGGGGAATTCACTATGCCTTGACTTACAGTTGCTGAATAACTGTTTTATTGGGTGTTCAACTGACCGTGGGAAGGCTCAAATGTGACTACATTTGCATTGAAAGCATCAATAAAGTTTTATAGATTTCCGTTAAATTACTCTTATATAATTAACTACGTATTAATTGTAAGGTGTTGTAAGACCTATATTTTAATAAATAAAACGAAAAATTTGTCTTGAAATTTGAGACGTAACAAATTTCAACCTCTTCATTAAATGAGTTAAACTATAACCCAACCTATATCGACCCCTTTGCCAACTTTAGTTTCGAAATTGACTGGAAACAATTAACTAGGAATCTTAGAAGATTTTATATAAATTTAACCTTTATATTTTTAATGAATGTGTATATCATATGATATTTTATAATATTTATTTGACTCAAATATTCAACAACAAAGACATGTTAAACCATTTTCCTAAATATTGCATGAATATCAAATAATAAGTAAACCATTCTTTCTATCAAATAATGAATTTATACATATCACAACATATTAAGTATGATTGAAGTTGTGTATATTGAAAAATCGGGGTATAAGATCCCTAAGATCCAAAATAATGGTATTTGAATCTAAACAATAGCAACCAACACAACATATTCTTCTTCAACAAACTTTCACTTAAATTTATATCGAATTAAGAAGTAGATACAATTTTATCTATCATATGGATCTTATGTCCCGATTTTCCAGCTAAATATGTTTAATCAATTTTGACATGTATTTCACTTTCTACCATCCATCTTTAATATACAAAGAAACTAAGTGGTTTAGGTTGGGAAACCAGGTGAGACACATATGGTATTCAATCCCACAATGTTTTAATAATATGTATCTTAAAAACTTGCAAGATCAACTTTTATCATATATATATATATATATATATATATATATATATATATATATATATATATATATATATATATATATATATATATATATATAAGCAATCTACCCCATCTTATCGATCCTCGCAAATTGATCCTTTATGACCTTACGAAATTTAACCAGAAGGATTAATGTAAATAGCAATTTTACTATGCTACTTCGAGGCTTCCTTAGTAGTATACAAGGATCAATAGAGACAACAAAGAAAAGAATTCAATACTCTGATTATTATACCTAATCTATACTCTCGGATCAGTGATAAATTACGGTACCTAATCCATACTCTCCGATCAGTGATGAATGACTATACCTAATTTATAATCCACGCTTAGTGATGAAAGACTGTCCTTAATCCACGCTCTACCTAATCCATACTCTCGGATCAGTGATTAATAACTATACACAATCCATAATTAGATCATTGATTAATAACTATACATAATCCATCCTCTCATATCAATGATTTATTAACACCACAAGACATAGTCTCGTAAAGGGTGGTCATCTATACTCTCCTAGATGACTTTCGAAAATTATTTGAAGAAAAAAGAGGGGAAATATTGAATATCCTCCCGATTACCAATGTTAGAGTTCTACCCTCCGTTCACATCTCACATATACTACTAAGAAGATGGTACCCAATATCTATTTAGGCAACACTATCCTACCTTAGTGTATTTATTTGACACTGAGTGATTTAGGTATTATTATACTTTTATCTTTCTCTTTAGTAATACTTCTATTATTAATATCACATAATAATCGATATGTATATATATAGAACCATAATTGGTTCGCATATCGTATATCATCAAATACATTTCTAACACATAATCCAGACAATAAGCATATAGCTCACATATGAACGCTTTGATAGATATATATTGCTTTAATTAATACTTGTTTTAAAATAATGTTCATGATAGGTACTCTCCACTCACCTGAATTAGGTGGGTGACTGGAGAATTCGGCAGAGCTTCGCCTAACACCTTGAATTATCCATTGACGTGACCTAAGTATTATTTATACTGAGTCTTATTCTAATATTCCTCATGACTAAAGAAAGTCTAGATTCCTCAAAAATTCCAATGTCTACATCAAGATCTATCAAGTAAGGAATAATCAGGTAGGATCATATCGGAGCTAGATTCTGTTTGGTATAAAGAGTATACTGTTTGCAAATCCCAGTTTAAACACCTCACTAAATCAAGCCTAAACATTAATCTGTATGTAAACCAATTCGTATTTTGACATGGAATGACTAATAAATCTTATTTATAAATTCTTAACGATGATGATGATTATAAATATAAGTTACGATAAAAGAGATATAAGTGTAGCTTAAGTTACACAGATTTTCCTAACAAATGTCCAAACACTGAACTAGCAGAACTCTAACTAGATAGTTTCTACTTGTCGCGCCTAGCAAGGTGTGCACTGTGCACTTCAGTCGACGATGCTCCTCAAATATTTTGCCACATGGAAAGCACTTTTTGGTAAGCATCACCCTTCAAGAAGGTGTGTATGCCATGAAACATACTTGCCCGTGGCATTTCTCGAAAAGCTTCGGAAAATCGTATATTTCTCATACAAGCTCCGTTTTTGAAGTTCTTTATATCCACATTGACAAGTTAGACCCTGTTAGTTAATTCTCACTTTATTTTAATATTTATATTTTTATAGTCTTAAACTGTTAAAGTTCATATAAAAGTCATATATCTTTCATACGATATCCATTCTCGACTGCTTTATATCGGCAGATAGGTATTGACATGATCTTGACTCTTGTCTAGATTGTTTTTCCTAAGAATTGATCGATTTCAATTTCGGTTTCTGTGTCACATACTGTTGTGTTAAAGCTTCAAAAAATTATAACTTTCGAATATGAAGTCAAATTTGGACACTCTATATGTAGAGTTTTCTTTTACGATTACTACGACTTGTTTAGATTATTTATCATATTATACTTTAATCATATAGCCCAAATTTACAGGTGTTACAATTTTATATACATTTTACCTTTTTATTTTTAATGAATGTGTATATCATATGGAATTTTAGGGAAATCTCCAATAAAGTCTGAATATTTTGGGCGAATTTATGATTTAATCCCAAATTGTTTACAAAAAATGAGAGAATACCAACTAAAACTTCAGAATAACCCTTCATGGCCGTTTTCCTAGACTTAGTCCATATTCTGGGTTTTTTCGTTAATTGATCAAAAATTTTGGCCTTTTTTGTCAATTGATCAATTACCCTTAAGCTTATTGTGAATTTCACTTATCCACGTCTTAAACAACTACTCCTTTCTATTTTTCACTTTTTCTTATCCACCTCTTAAAGTTGTACTCTTTCAACTTATTTAGTTTTTTAATCTAGTATAAAATGACATACTTCTAAGATCTATACTCTAAACGAGTCAACTTGACATGAAAATAAATTGATTGACATGAAAATAAACGGGTTGAATCATGCACTTCAACACGCTCATGTTAGACTCGTACCTCAATTTGCCAAGGACAGTAGCAACATCTTAGAAGCAACTAGTCTTGCCTTGGATAAACCACAAAACACATATTCCTTTGTCTTTGATACCTCATTACACACACACACACACACACGTTGCAGGTTAGAAACTTTTATATGTATGTCTGTGTGTACACATAAAAAGAAAAGACAAAGATCTATCTAAGGGGTGTGTGTATGTATCCCTTATCACATCCTTCCTAATTTTTCAATAGATAGAAAGAAACAGATGGAGAAAGTAGGTAAATGGATTAAGGTTTTAAACAACTAATATAATGATGAAGAAAATGAGTATTAACGAGAAATGTTATCCCACAGATTTAAGTATACATGATTAGTGTTATTATGTAGGTTTTGTGGTTATCTCAATACTTAAACCAATGTTGAAATCAAAAGAAAAAATATAATATTTTTTTTATGAATTTCATCTTGCAATCATGGTGCACTTTATCTTTAGTAAAGGTTTTCAAACAAATTTATGAAGTTTTTTAGTTTTGTGGATTGTATAGATACTTTTTTTTATAACTTTCGTGACTTTAAAACTAAATATATAACATTGTATAAAAAGAAATGAAAAAAATACACTCATTTAAAAAACAAAGAATTTTTAATATGTTGATAAAACGGATATTCCGAAGTTTTAGCTGAATTAACTAAAAAAGTCTCAATATTTTGACGAATTAACGAAAAAAGCTGGAATACCGGCTAAATCTGCGAAACCGGCCACACGAGATTATTCTGAAGTTGTAGCCAATATTTTGTCCTTGTTTGTAAACAAAATGTAATTTGGGACTAAAATGTAAACTGACCTAAACTATTAGGACTTTATTGGAGATTTCCTAATATTTTATAACATTATTTTGACTCGAATATTCAACAACAAAAAACATATTTAAACCATTTTCCTATATATTCCATTAATATTGAATAATGAATAAACCATTATTTTTATCAAATAATGAATTTACACATATAATAACAATTCAAGTATGATTGACGTTGTTTATATCGAAAAATTGGGATATAAGATCCTTAAGATCTAAAATAATGGTAATTGATTTTTGAATAATAGCAACCCACACATAAAGTTAGTCTTCAACACACTTTCACATAAATTTTTATCGAATTAAGAAGTAGATATAGTTTTCTATACCATATGGATCTTATGTCCCAATTTTCCATCTAAAGAAGTTTAATCACTTTTGACATGTACTTCACTTTCTACCATTAATCATTGATGTGCAACACACTTCTTCAGATAATTAATCTGCAACACATTCACAACCCTAGTTATTGGTCTGCAACACCCTCATGACCTTCTTTTAAATATAACTAGTCGAATATTCGCGTGTTGTGCAAAATAAAACTATATAGTTATTTTTTTTTTTGCATATGCATGTTGAAAGAATTAAGACATGATGTACTATAAAGAAGAAATTTATCATATCAACATTTGCGTTTGAAACATCTATTACCTTTTAATTTTCAACTTAATATAATTAATCTATTAATTTAAAACATATTGTTAAAAGCAAAATATTGTTTTATTATTCATAAATTTTAAAATGATTATTATAATACATTTTATTTGTTATCATGATCACTATGCTCATGCTTGTGATGAAGCATATGTTTGTGTTTGTGCTCATCTACAGGTTCTAGGACATGAGTAGTTTTTGGTGCATTTGATGGTGAAATGAGATTCTCATGAACTGGCATTGGAGGTGTCGGTGGTGGTGGCGGTGGTGGTGGTGGTGGTGGTGGCGGAGGCATTGACGGATATACTCGTTTAGTAGTAGACGGTGTTACGAGAACCACCATTGCAACAAGAAAAGGAAACATGCCTCTGGTGTTCATGGGTTTAAGATTAATGGGATCAAAGATAGATTGATGATATGGAATTGAGAGTATAGTTTTCTTCGTTTTATAGCCTAAAGTTACCAATGAGGATTTGACGAGTGTTACTTTTTCATTAATGCACATAATATTAAAATATATTTATTTACTATCCACCTATGGTCAAAAAAAAGTTACGCTTTAATAACAAACATAAAAGTCAACAAATCATTAAAGTTTGATTTAATGTAACATCCTAAACCCTAAGGTACTCATATTCTTCATTTATTTCATTTTGAGGGCCCTCACGAAGCGAGATCTTAGTGGTCATTTCGTGAGTGGCCATTGACTCATTGACTAGTTGACCCGTATTATGAGACATAAGGTCCCACGATGTGAGCGCGACTTAATGACCCAAAATGTCACACCCCTGAAACGGAACGATGGAAACATCTGGGGGAAGAGGACTTCATTGGACAGTATCATAACAATTGAATATAAATGAAACAAGCATCACAACCATTAGATTGAATAGTAAATAGATTTACATTGTACTCAAATGTTGTTTACATGACACCATATGCATGTGTCGACAAAAATGAATGAAATGATGTGAAGATGTCCCATCCTCCAAAAACTCTTGTGGTTACCTGTTTACTGGTTTCCTGAGAATACAAGTGATTTTGAAAAGCGTCAACAACTAAGTTGGTGAGTTCATCAGCGTTTTTGTATACAAGGAAGATTTTAATTGTTTCGTGTAGAAATATAGTGTACACTTCCAGAAAATCCAATATTTTCTTTTAAATGAAACGTAAGTCTCAATCTAAAGACTAAAAATATACGTAATGTTGTACTGAAAGGTAGTGTTATGTAATTTTATCATTATATAAAACTACTTGAGCGTATGTTGACTTGTAAATCCAATGTATCGTCGACACTCTATGTGAGTTATTATAACCATACTAATATGACTAGTGGCCTGAATGACGTTCTTCAGACTTTGGAACTATTCTGACATTTGTCACCCCAAACCTTCCGGTCTAACTGCAACTAACAGTTTACGTGCGGGGTTGTCAATCCCGTATAGATCTATACAAAAGTGTCATGCTCTCCCTACAATAAATTATGGTTATAATTCAAGACTTTAGTAGGTACTCTGGTAGGTACAATGAAGTAGTGTCTCACAAGTCTGTATCAAATGGTTTACGTCTGTAGTGTTGAAAATTCGTTATGTTGTAAGTAAAATAATCATACCTTTAATAATTGTTTATTTATGATGAAATGATAGTGTAGTTTTAGTAACTCTCTAACTATACAAATTATAGTTTATCATGTCTGTTTGTCATGAACATTTATGTAAACATTTATATAAACACATAGTGAATATTTTGTCTAGTTTCAAATTCTAAAGTTAAATCATAGTTTTTGGGTTGTAACCCACAAAATAGTGAAACACTAAAATGTACTCCTTTTTGTTATAAAAATTATATTTTCGTAAAAAGCTTCATAAACCAACGAGTTCTGCAAATCATAAGTTTTCTTACGATCTCATGACATAGATTATGTTGTTTTTGTTAGTTTTGTATTTTAAAATTAATATACCACAAATATTTGGGGAAAGTCAGTGATAACCACATCTTATGCAAACAATATCTTATATTTTAACATAAAGATGAAACATGCAAATGTTTGTATGATAATTTTTTTTGACTTGTATTCCCCCCTCCCTAACACATGAAAAAAACTTGAAAATATGGGGGTATGAACTCACCTTGAGTGGATTTGTGGGTTGTTGGAAGTAATAAAATGAAGATCTTAAAGCATAACCACTTGAATGAGGTTGATGAACTTCCTTGAAAGTAATGTTAGCCTAAGGGTTTTACCACATTTTAATGTGTGTAAATAGGTTGAAACTAAGATAAAATTTATAGAATGCTAGGAATTCTGGAATATACTTACCAAAAATCTAAGGATAATGCTTGGAGAATGTTGAACTTGGAAATTTGGACTTGGCTATTTGAGTGGATATGGAGTAATATTTTTAGTGAAAATAGAAGAGTGAGGATTCTGGAGGTGTGGTGTCGTCCATGATAAGGTAGGAAATTGAAAGGACATTTACATTGTGATCTGTTGGGTAATACATGGGTTTCTATTGGGTAATACTTGCATGGGAAAATTTTGGAACATCATTTCATAAAATCAAACCCCCTTATCTACTTTATTTAGCCGAAAACCCCCTTGAAACTCCCTAGTATGATCGAAATCACATGTGATTTTGGCCTAGGGGGAGATTTCAGCCTAGTGGCTTTTGGTTTGAGTTGATTTTGGTCCTAGGTTATTCCCTTATAGTGTTTTCAGCCTTATTGAGGGTTATAGTGTGGTGTTTTCGGCCTAGGGTGTTCTAGGTGGGAGATTTTGGCCTTGTATGGTCCTAAGAAAACCGAAATCTCAAGGGGTGGGGTACTTCGGCCAAAAATTATAAAACAATGTTTTAATTCCATGATTTATGTTCCAATCATTTGGTTTTACTTTCCTTTTCAGTGTTTACTATAAACATAAATTTCAAAGTACGCATATATACATACACTTATACATATACTAATAATGCCCTTTTACCTTTCAAGTGTTTTATTGCAACAAGGTTACATTGTGATTTTACTTACACAAAGCTACATGTTAAACCTTGCTTAATCAAATTTTTCCAATTGTAATATCATCCCCCCGTTAGAGGGAATTTCATCCCGAAATTAGCATCTTATATGGGTTCTTGCAACTTAGAGGAAAAAATGTGTGTATTTCTATTTCATCTGGTGTTTCCGTTCCCATGTGAATTCGGGTCATTGCTTGGCGTTCCAGCGGACCTTCACTATTAGTATATGGATTTGTTTCGTTCTTTTAATCTCCCTGTCCATTATTTCCACAGGTTCCTCGATAAATTGTAGACTCTCGTTTATCTCGATTTCGTCGAGTGGGACCACAAGGGTTACGTCAGATAGACACTTCTATAGATTGGACACATGGAACACAGGATGTACGTTGTTGAGTTCTTGTGGTAGTCGAAGCTTGTAAGCCACCGGGCTGATTCTAGCAAGGATTTTGAATGAGCCGATGTACCTTGGATTTAGCTTTCCACGTTTGCTAAAACGTATAATTCCCTTCCATGGCGAGACCTTCAATAGAACGCGGTCACCTACCTAGAATTCCAATAGTTTTCGTCGCTTATCAGCATTGCTCTTGTCCGATCCCGGGATGCCTTTAATCCTTCGCAGATCCGAATGATCTTCTCTATAGTTTCCCGTATGATCTTTGGGTCAGTGAGGGTGCTATTATGTAGTTGTCCTCAGGCTAGCTGAGTGTCGCCCACCTTAGCCTAGCATAGAGGTGATATTCACTTGCGTCCGTAGAGCGCTTTGATTGGCGCGACCTTGATGCTAGTGTGATAGTTGTTATTGTATGGGAATTCGATGAGTGGTATGTGGGTATCCCAAACCTTACCATAGTCTATCACCCATGCTCTCAACATGTCTTCTAGCGTCTGGATGGGCCTGTTACTTTGACCGTCTGTTTGAGGGTGATAGGCTATACTCATGTTGAGTTTGGTACCCAAGGAATTTTGTAGTGACTGCCAGAACCATGAGGTGAACCTACTATCTATGTCAGAGATGATATATATATTGGCACCCAATGTAGTCACACGATTTCTCTGATGTATGTCGTGTGAGCTTTTCCATTTTGTCGTTCTCGTTGATTGGTAGGAAGTGTGCAGACTTGGTTAACCTATCAACAATCACCCAGATAGTGTCGAGTGCACTCGTCATCTTAGGCAACTTGGTTATGAAGTCCATGGTCATCCGCTCCCACTTCTACTCAAGTATGTCTAGTTGTTGGAGAAAACCTGAGGGCTTTTGATATTCTACCTTGGCTTTGACGGAAGTTAGGCACTTACCCACATAGGTAGTTGTTGGATTAGTGTCTAAGTCGATAACTATTTTGGTATGTACTTGACCCGATTGTGAGCATGGTCCTTTTGGGTTGCCTTCACCATAGCAATATGTAGGATGAATTAAGGAGAGAGAGGTTTAAATATGATTTATTGATATATTATGAGAATAATATATTAAAAGAGAAATCATATTGTTTAATTAATATTAGTCAAGAATTAATTGATAATTAATTTTGTGGCTAAAAGAGATTAATTAAATTTAGGGGACTGGATTGCAATTATTGGATAATTGAGTTATTGGGCTAAGGAATGCTAATGGAGTAAGGGGTGAACGAAATTATGATGGAAGCCCATCATATTTTCGTCCATGGCCTTATCCAGAAGGTTCCATGGGCTGCTTAGAGTTTAAGCTGTCCATTAGGGTTTTGACTGAAACCCTAGCAGCCCACACAAGTATATAAACGACCCCTTAGGCTCCAAAAACGTGGACAACTGATTCTCTAGGGTTTCCAGCCGTTTTTGGTGCCTCCCCTCTCTTCCCTCTTCATCCAAGTTGCTTAGTGGTGTTTGTGACTCCATTAGAGGTGCATCAATTGAGGCACTAAGCTTTTGAAGCCAATCCAAGCAAGGAATTGATTGTTATTACTATATAACAATCAAAGGTAATTCTATAAACCCTAATTCAGTTTATAATATGATAGATCTAAGGTTGTTAGTCTTGGATTCAAAGCATGTACAATAGAGAAACCTAGATCCAAGAATTAGGGTTTGTATGAGCACACAGGATTGTTCTTATGCCTAAAACCCATCAGTGGTATCAGAGCCTTGATTGGTTTCAGTTGTATGTGATTCTTAACTGTTTTGTTTATTGAAAAAACGAATTATTTGCCTCTGCCCGACTCAACTCGGCGAGTCAGTATCTGGACTCGGCGAGTTGGCCCTACTCGGCGAGTCCAGGTCTGACTCGGCGAGTCTATGCGTCAGGTAGAGGGTATTTCGGGATTTAGCTGCTGTTTTGACTTGGATTTGATGCCTAATTCGTTTTTTGAAGTTAAAATCCAATTTTTATCTTAAATTAGTGATTATCCTTGCCAAAACAATAGATAATTTCAAATCTTTTAAATATTGGTTGTTTGTATGATAAATATGGATTATTTAAACTATTTGGTAATTAACTTATGTCTAAAATAAGATTAGGTCAAATATAGATAATCACCAAATTAATTGTTTAATTTATGTTATTTGTTATTTGATCCCTTATGTTTTGAAAAGTTTCAAAACTTGCCCTCAAGTTTTGGAATTTAAAATTTTTGATTAAAAAGTTAATTTTGAAATGTTTAAATTCTAAACCCTAATGTTTTGAAATGTTTCAAAACTTGCCCTCAAGTTTTTGGAATTTAAAATTTAATTAAAAGTTTAATTTTGAAATGTTAAATTCTAAAACCCTAGTATTTTGAAAAGTTCAAATCACACCCTTATGGTTTTATTAATTAATTAAAGTGTATAATTAAAAGTGATTTAATAAACCCATAAAGTTTTGGTTTACATTTAATTAAATTAAAAGTATAATTTTACTAAATTAAACCACCTAGTATTTTAAAAGTGTAAAATACACCCTATACTATATATAACATTAAAAGTCTAATATTATATATGTATGAGTAAACAGTCAGTCTTACCGTTAGTAGGCCTCATTCACGAAGCTGGTCTATAAGGGGTGTTTAAGGAAATTGCCTATAAAATGGCGATTGAATGGGTATCCACTCTTACCCACCGCATTCTTGACTAGTGGAGGGTCGTTAGCCGAACGGGTAGGATAGGACAGAAACCTTCCATTATAAGTATAATGAAGAACAAAGTAACTAAATGCTTTTTCAAATTCCCAAATCGTAGTTACTTTAGGGAAAATGTGAAATTGTATGCTAATCCATAGAATTACACTTCGTACCCTTGTCAAACGTTAGTGGAGCGTGTGTGGTTAACCGGCACACTAATTTGGGGATGACACTGGTGGCGAAGGGTGGCTCGATGCTTATCATAGATCAATGGAGCGTGTGTGGCTAACCGGCACATTGATTAGGTGATAGTAGCATTGGGTGCACCACATGATTTGTATGGTTATTCACACCTTGTTTGTGATCCTCGGCATCCCAGTCACAAATAGTAGGGCATAATCGAGATTAAAACATGACATTGAAAAGTTCAATGAATCTCAAAAGATCTAGGAGTTTCAATTCATTTAAAACCTAATCTTCCTTTTTCATTTTTCATGGTGGAAATTGGTAAATCGTCATTTACCTACCTTCAAATATTTTGTAACTGGATTACGGCATCCCTTTTCTAGGTTGTAGAATATTGTGTTGGATCCTAGCCTTAATAACTCATTTGGGTGTTTTATTAAGGACTCAATCAACTTAACTTGAATTTTCTCCCGTTTGTAGATGTCTTACTCTAACCGTGGTATTCCCGAATCCCAAGGAAAAAGTGTTCCTAATGAAAGTGAAAGCTTGATTCAAAGTGAGAGATCAATGTGGAGTAGCTTGATTTCACTTCCTCCTCTTCCTCCCGTTGTTCTCCCTAACCCAGATGATCGAAGATTTGAAAAGTTCAAGATCACCGAATCCCTATTGGCAATGGAACATCAAGATGGTAAACCCGTGTGTGCTCACATCCTAGGGATGAAATCGCACATTGATAGGTTGATTATGTTGGGTGCGTCTATCTCAAATAAGTTGGCTGTGGACTGGATTCTTCAGTCACTCCCTGAATCATATGATGAGTTCGTAAGAGAGTATTATATGATGAAGCTTGATGCATCCCTCATTGACTTGACTTACATGCTTATTGCTGCTGAATCAGAAATGATTTGGCAAAGTAATGGAGCATATTTGTCTGATAATTCAACCAACCATGCTTCCGTGGACAATCTAGGAGAATCCACCTGTTCCTGCTGCCAAGGAAAGGGGAAATGGATACGAAGCTGCCCGAAGGACCTGAAGAATCTAAGAGATGGGAGAGTCGATAAGTATGACTCTACTTCAGGTATAAAATCCACTATCTAACCCCATTTAAATTCCTATTCTTTATTCATAATGTGATAAGATTACATTTGCATGTTTTGCAGGATTAGAGAAAAGAGAGGAAGTTTGATGGAAGAGCAAGATGAGTCTGATTACGAAAAAATGGATTTCGGTCGCATGAATTCGAAGATCAGACTTTGAGCTTAGGAAGTTATGATAGATTTGTTAGGAGTATATGATTGCATAGTTTTTCATTTCAATTTTGCATTGTAAGGACATGTTTTCCGCTGTTTTTATGAATAAATAAATTTTGGTTTTATCTTATTTATTTATCCTTGCAATGAAATATATGAAAAATTGATGTTTGTGTACTCCAATTATTAGCAAAATGGATTTGATTCTTAATTATGTTATTTGTGGAACTGTCAAAATTTTACCAAATGAGGAGAGTTTCTCATCGCCCATGTTTCAATTGGACAGAAACTTGGAATCATGCAATGTGTGTTGTATGATGAATGAAAAACTTTCACATTTGGGAAACTTAGACTAATTCTTTGGCAAAGTGTCAATTGAAGGACAAGGAGATCAAGTACACAAGGTTGTGCGTTGATCAAGTCCACCATAAGAGTGACAAAGATATTCGTCATGATTTACTAAAGTTTAGTAAATATGATTATACTTATAAGATTAAGTGTAATTCTGAGTTGATTGAAAGAGTTTCAATGAATGGTAGAACGAATAAAGAAGAATCAGGTAGGCAGAAAGATAAAAGTTTCTCTTTTCTAAGAAGAAGGGAGAGTACCTTTTATTGTGTTTTATGATAAGTCTTAATGATTAAGAACCATGTCTCTATTGATCCTCTAAGTGAGTCTTAGTGCAATTGCATGTCTAAGAAGAGGAATCGAGAATTGTAGAAATGGTTAAATCAAGAAGTCAATTATACTTTGTTCCAATATCAAGTCTTAGAGTCAAGATTGTGACATTGAGTGAAAAGTCTTAAGTAGGTTTATAACACTCATAAAATGTGGAATTTGGAAAAGGTTTCCTTATTCTTGCACATTTGAAATTGGTAAGTTGTGTTGTCTTGGATAAGACAAAGACCAACTAGGACCAATTACGTGAAGTGTTTTGTCTTGATAAGAACTACACTAACTCTTGAACATTTGCTTTGTCAAGAAATGTTTCTTGACAAGAGAATCTAATATGTCAAGGAGTTAGTGGGAGTTTTAATGTTTTTGAAAAGGTTTTGAAAACAAATCAAGAATAAACCTTGTCGATCATCACTAGCACACGACTTGAGGTTTACAACCTATCGTGATGACATTATTTTGTTTCTGTGCCATTCCAATTGAATTAATTGTGTATGTGAGTTCTATGAGTTCTCATTTGAATGCATATTAAAGCCTTAGTCGATGGAAAGTACATTGATATGTAAGGACAAGTTTCTAAACTACTTGGAAGACATGGTGGGCACTCGTGTTACCATAGGGCAAGAAATCAAGATTAAGGAAGTTAAGTCCATATGAGTTTGGATTTGTCGCAAACCTTGGTTTTGAAAAAATTCACATGGATAGGAACTAATACACCATAAAATCTAAGTGTCATAAGATTCCCTCCTTCATGAAAATGACTGTGAGGAAATGCTTTCACTAAGAGAGCTCTTAAGAAGATAGCAATTGTGAAAATTGTATTCTCAAATTCGATTATGGTTATGGCATCCCTTTCCATAGTTCGAATTGTGAGATTTGGCTATTAGTTTGAATATTTGGAACTTAGTAACATAAGTTCTAGATTGTTTAAACACACATATGAGCTATCTAAGGCAAATGTGTATAAGTTTAAGAAGCTTCGATAGGCCTTTATCTAAGCTTCTAATTAGAAATATGAATTTTAGAAAATTCAATAGGCATTGTTTTCTGGAAGTTCATTTGTTTTCTAAATACATGTCGAAGCTAGTGGGAGCATAAGTGTTATGCTTATATGATAATAATCATCGTGATAGTGGGAGCATAAGTGTTATGCTTGTATGATTATTATGGCGAGTATTGCAAGTTAGCAATATTAATTATAGAAAAACAAAGATTCCATTTGCAAAGTTGCATGGGTTGAAAAGTTGTTTTGCTATAATTAAGGGAGAGAATATTATACTTCATTTCAAAATCTAAAGCTTAGATTGAGAAATTTTAACATTTTCAGTCAAAGGATACATTGTGTGTTCTTAAAATTCGATTATGATTACGGCATCCCTCTTCATAGTTCGAATTGTGAGAACATAACACATAAAATTTTATGGCAAAAGATTGGTAAAGTATCATATCTTCATGTAAGACATTATGCATCGTGTCTCATACGATTTGGGTATAGGATCGATTGCAAATGCTATAATATTTACCATTCTAAAATTTTCCAAATGTCTAGCGCATTAAGAGGGAAAAAGGACTAGAATTGGTTTTAACTAAAATAATTAAACAACTATCAAAGGACGATCCGAAGTTCGCTGATGATTGGTCACTTGTGAGTAGTTGGAAGTATGGTATTGGATGGACCATATCGACATTATTATGAATAGATAAGATTCTATTAAGAATGAGTTGTCATATGGCAAATGTGGAAATGTTTCCATATTGGGAGATGGATATTAAGATTTTGTGTCTAGATTAGAAAACATTATGCAAGAAGGATGTTCAAAGGAATGTACTTTGAATGTGAGACTGCACGTCTATGGAACTGTCTTGTAACAATTTCTAAGAAAGTACTTTGTAATTTCATTAGCCAAATCTTGATGACTTTTGTGCTATGACTTTACGAAAGGATCGTTGCTTAAAATGTTAGAATCTAGCATATTCTAATAGTGGCAAGAACCTTGTGTTCTTACACTAACAATGGGGATTGAGGAATTGTGAAATGAGAATCATTGGAAAAGTTTTTCAATTGTTCTATTTCACAAAGCACGGACCATAGGAAACAAAGTGTGCATGCTTAGAGTATGGGGCAATTGTTGATTGAAATTCAAGTAATAAGTTGATTATCCGAAACATTAAATGATAAATAATGAGTAATCAATATGGTGGATAAATAGAAGTGTTTTATTTACTCTCACAAGTTTGAGGCCATAAAGGATTGAGTATTATTGTTATGTCTCAGTTTGCATGTTTTGACTTCCAGAATAACTAGGTTATTCAAACATCCACAGTCGGTCATACGTTGGGAGTAGGTATGAATAAAGATTGTCATGAATCTGTCTGTAGATTCTCTGAAGTGTTTAGACATAGCACAAGTTTGCTGCAGAGTTCATGAGTGCTTTGATAAGATTAGAGTATTGGATTAAACCCACGCTCACTTGGATCACTTCATGGTTTTATCACAAGTGATTAGTGAGACGATAATATTGTATATTCTTGAAACCGAGATGTGTGAGTTGTTATTTGTTGGTCGGTTGCACATTGATAATAAGTAAACGTACCAGTAACTTGGTGTTATAAAACTTATTGTTGTGTATGATTCGATCAGTAAATGCAAGCGAGCATTTGAGTTGAAGTTTATCCATTCCTTTTACCCAAAGTGGGATAAAAGTGATATCTATGGGCCTCTCGATGATTTAGTGATGACACCTAAGCGCTTGGCCAAGTCGGGACTAAGTTGATGTGTTCAATTGTAGTCTGTTATCAGTCGTCATAAATCGGAAGTCGGGAAACAATATAGAGAGAATGATTGAAATTCATGTCTTTTGTCTATACGATATCTTGAGAATGGAGGAATATATAATCCCTTATCTAAAGGACACGTTATCTGATAAGATCAAAGTTTACAGCGGCTTTTGAAAGCTACGATTGCTGATCAGGTTCTGAAGTCATACGGAAAATAGTTATTAGACTTATCCACGTGGGAGACTGTTGGATTAGTGTCTAAGTCCATAACTATTTTGGTATGTACTTGACCCGATTGTGAGCATGGTCCTTTTGGGTTGCCTTCACCATAGCAATATGTAGGATGAATTAAGGAGAGAGAGGTTTAAATATGATTTATTAATATATTATGAGAATAATATATTAAAGGACAAATCATATTGTTTAATTAATATTAGTCAAGAATTAATTGATAATTAATTTTGTGGCTAAAAGAGATTAATTAAATTTAGGGGACTGGATTGCAATTATTGGATAATTGAGTTATTGGGCTAAGGAATGCTAATGGAGTAAGGGGTGAACGAAATTATGATGGAAGCCCATCATATTTTCGTCCATGGCCTTATCCAGAAGGTTCCATGGGCTGCTTAGAGTTTAAGCTGTCCATTAGGGTTTTGACTGAAACCCTAGCAGCCCACACAAGTATATAAACGACCCCTTAGGCTCCAAAAACGTGGACAACTGATTCTCTAGGGTTTCCAGCCGTTTTTGGTGCCTCCCCTCTCTTCCCTCTTCATCCAAGTTGCTTAGTGGTGTTTGTGACTCCATTAGAGGTGCAGCAATTGAGGCACTAAGCTTTTGAAGCCAATCCAAGGAAGGAATTGATTGTTATTACTATATAACAATCAAAGGTAATTCTATAAACCCTAATTCAGTTTATAATATGTTAGATCTAAGGTTGTTAGTCTTGGATTCAAAGCATGTACAATAGAGAAACCTAGATCCATGCATTAGGGTTTGTATGAGCACATAGGATTGTTCTTATGCCTAAAACCCATCAGTAGTGATCTCTGCTTTCATGTTCAGCCACCAATAAAGTTTCTTGGGGTCCAGATAGATCTTGTCTGAACCGGGATGAATAGAGTATTTTGTCTTATGAGCCTCATTCATGACAACATATTTGTACCCACTGAATTTTGGTGTCTAAATTCGATTCATGAAGTACCGAGTTCCCTCATCCCTAACTTCAAAGTTCTTATCCATTCCCCGCAATGCTTCTTCTGCGACGTTTTCGGGTTTCAAGGCTTCTAGTTGTGCCTCCTTGATCTGTGTGGATAAGTGGGAATGGATGGTGATAGTCAATGACTTTACCTGGTGGCCCGAGTATTCCTTCCAGCTAAGGGCATCTGCTACTACGTTGGCTTTACCCGAGTGATAACGACTTTCACACTGGAAGTCATTTAGTAGTTGAACCCATTGTCGTTGCCCCATATTGAGCTACTTTTGGTATAGAATGTGTTAAATACTCTTATGATCTATAAAGATGGTGCATTTAGTGTTGTATAGGTAATGTCATCAAATCTTTAGGGTAAACTGAAGGGTTTTGAGCATTCTAACACTTCCTAAGTGTACATGCAACCCTAATAAACCTTGGATCTATGTTTGTCTAAGATACATGCAAATAATTATTTTTCCAAGGCTTATATCCTAACTAGCATGGCATGGGGAACTTGAATCAAATAAAGCTAGTAGAAACACTTACCTTGTAGTTGTAGTTGATTCCTTGGAGTTTTAGAGCCTAGCACCAATAATGTGGATGCCTCAAATGAAAGTTACAAATCACCACAAACTTGGAACTTTGAGAGAATAGTCACACTTCTCTTGAAATCGGCCCTCACCTCAACATGTGTCAACTAGTGTTCACTAGCTTGATTTCAAGAGCCAAAGCCTCCTTTATATAGTGTGGTGGATTAGGGTTACATCCATGTAAACCCTAATACCCATGTCTCTTCATTTCCATGAGATCCATGGGTTAAAGCTCCATGGAGTATCCATGGACTTCTCCATCCAAGCCTAGCCCATTCCAAATAAGCATAAGCCCACACTATATAAATATAGAAGCCCATATTTAATTAGTAATATCTTTGATCACTAAATTAATCCTAGATTAATTATAGATCACTACTAATTAAATAATATGATCTTATATTAATATATTAGAACTTATAATATATTAATAAATCATAACTTGTACTATTCTCAGATATTATCCATAAATTGTTTGGGTGAAGTGCAACCCAAATGGACCATGCCGGGTCGGGTCAAGTATATACCAAATATAGTTATGGGCTTAGACACTATATCCAACAGTCTCCCACTTGGATAAGTCTAGTAACTATATTTGCAAGTATAACTTCAGGAACCGATCCGCAATCGTAGCTCTTTAAACTCTGTTGAACTAGAACGCGCCATTTAGATAAGTGATCATATAATCCTCTGTTCTAGATATCAGCCGGACAAACACATGGAACATTGTCTTGCTTATTGTCCAGCATTTGTTTCCCGATTTCCGATTTGTTTGACATAGAACTCAACTGAACACATCAATTTAGTTCTGACCGGGCCCGGTACATAGGTCAAAACAAAATCATCGAGGGGCCTAGATATCAGCTTCTAATCCAAGAAGGAACAGATAAACTTCGACTCATATGTTTGTTCTACCACTCATTGAATTACACATAAAGGCACGTTTTATAACATCGAGTTACCAATGTGTTTACGTACAATCAATGCATAACCAACTCGTAAGTAACAAATCATATCTCTAGGTTTGAAGACTTATATGATATTACCGTCTCACGATCACTCGAGATAAAATTCCATGAAGTGATTCCAGTGAGCGTGGGTTGAGTCCAATGCTTAGAACTTATGAGCACTCATGATTGTTGTAGCCATGTCCAACACCTTAGACCTCTGCAACCAATCATGACAGTCTTGATTCATACATACTTCCGACATATGACCGACTGTGGAGGTTTGAATAATATGATATACCAAACATAATTGTTCTGGAAGTCAAAACATGCAAAAGAAATATAGTAGAAGATCGACAAGAGATAGCAACACTTTACTCATAAATAAAACACCTTTTATTCATCATCAAATGTCAATTACACTTTACAAATTTCTGGGTTATCTAACTACTAAAACTTATATCATCCTTCAGCCCTATGCTCCGAGCATGCTGGAGATGCTTAACCTTACTCAGTCCCTTCGTGAGGGGATCTGCCGGGTTCTCATCTGATGATACCCTCTTCGCCATGAGGAGTCCTTCTTCAATTCGATGTCTGATAAAATGGTATTTTCTGTCGATGTGTCTGGATCTCCCGTGATCCCTTGGTTCCTTGGCTAAGGCAACCGCACTATTGCTATCACAGAAAATCTCCATTGGCTCTTTTATAGCTGGAACAACTCCAAGGTCTCCGATGAAGTTCTTTAGCCATATCGCCTCCTTTGCTGCCTCGCTTGCTGCTATATACTCTGATTCACAAGTGGAATCAGCCACTGTCACCTGCTTGGAACTCTTCCAAGAAATTGCTCCTCCGTTTAGGGTAAAGACCCAGCCTGACTGAGAGCGGAAATTATCCCTATTAGTCTGGAAACTAGCATCACTATACCCTACAACTCTCAAGTCATCACTCCCACCGAAGGTAAGGACCCAGTCCTTAGTCCTTCGCAGGTACTTGAGGATATTCTTTACCGCAGTCCAGTGTTCCTTTCCAGGGTTCGCCTGATACCTGCTAACCATGCTCAAAGCAAAGGCTACATCAGGTCGAGTACATGTCATAGCATACATGATCGATCCTACAGCTGAAGCATAAGGAAATCGACTCATTTATGCTATCTCAGCCTCAGTACTAGGGCTTTGTGTCTTACTCAATCTAGCGTTACACTGAATGGGTAACTCACCTTTCTTGGAGTTATGCATGTTGAATCTTTTCAACACTTTGTCCAAGTATGTACTTTGACTAAGTCCAATTAGTCTTTTACTCCTGTTTCTCAAAATCTTTATCCCTAGGATATAGGCAGCTTCACCAAGGTCCTTCATAGCGAAACACTTCCCAAGCCAGGACTTTACTTCCTGCAGGGTTGGGATGTCATTTCCTATGAGTAGTATGTCATCCACATACAGTACCAAAAAACTGACTATGCTCCCACTAGCCTTGATATAGACGCAAGCTTCATCTTCACTCCTCGAAAAGCCAAATTCCTTGACTTTCTCATCAAAGAAAAGATTCCACCTGCGAGGTGCCTGTTTCAATCCATAAATGGATTTCTCGAGTTTACACACTCTATTAGGGTACTCGTTGCTGACAAAACCCTCTGGCTGACTCATGTAAACATCTTCAGCCAACTTTCCATTAAGGAAAGCGGTTTTGACATCCATTTGCCATATTTCATAGTCATGAAATGCAGCTATGGCTAACAGAACCCGAATAGACTTAATCTTGGCTACTGGAGAAAAGGTCTCATCATAGTCCACTCCAGGAATTTGAGAGAAGCCCTTTGTAACCAGTCTCGCCTTATAAGTGTGTACTTTACCATCCATGTCGGTCTTCTTCTTGAAGACCCACTTGCACCCTACAGTCTTACGACCAGGTACATTCTCAACCAAGTTTCAAACTTGATTGTCATACATGGATTGTATCTCGCTATCCATGGCCTCTTTCCATTTAGCAGCCTCAAGGCCTGCCATGGCTTCCATGTAGCTGTTAGGTTCATCCAGACCTACTAGTGTCTCATCACTAATAAGTGTGTCACCTTCCGCAGTAATATGGAAACCATAGTAATGCTCAGGTGCATTCCTAACTCTCGTGGAACGCCTCAGAGGTACAGGCTCATCAACTGGCTCAACAGGAGTTTCCTCCTCAAGTTGAGGGCTAGTGTTTGAAGTTCCTTCACCGCTTGATTCTTGAATTTCTTCAAGATCAATTTGCCTCCCACTGTCTCCTTGACTTATAAATTCTCTCTCTCTCGAAAGACTCCTCTTCTTGCTACAAAGACCACATTGTCACTAGGTCTGTAGAAGAGGTAACCAAAGGATTGCTGTGGGTAGCCGATGAAAATACACCTCTCGCTTCGAGGTTCGAGCTTATCATGAGTCTCGCGTCTCACGAAAGCCTCACAACCCCAAATCTTGATGTGGTCTAGCTTAGGTACTTTGCCAGTCCACATCTCGTGAGGAGTTTTGGCAACTTTCTTTGTAGGGGCAAGATTAAGAATATGGGCGGCAGTCTCTAAGGCATACCCCAAGAATGAGATTGGTAGCGTAACTCGACTCATCATGGAACGAACCATATCCAACAAGGTTCGATTACGCCTCTCAGCCACACCATTCAACTGTGGTGTCCTGGGAGGTGTCAATTGTGAGACAATCCCACATTCCCTAAGATAGTCGAGGAACTCTGAACTAAGATACTCACCTCCTCGATCGGATCGAAGCATCTTAATGTTCCTGCCCAATTGATTCTCGACTTCCTGTTTAAATTCCTTAAACCTCTCGAAAGTCTTCGACTTATGCTTGATTTAGTAGACATATCCATATCTACTGTAATCATCAGTAAAAGTCAAATAATAACGATTAGCATCCCTTGTGGCATGTTTGAATGGTCCACACACATCCGTGTGTATAAGGTCCAACAAACCTTCACCCCTCTCACACGAGCCTGTGAAGGGTGACTTTGTCATTTTTCCAAGTAAGCATGATTCGCAACTATCATCTGACTTTAGGTCAAACGACTCCAAGACTCCATCCTTTTGGAGTTGGCCTATGCGTTTCTTGCTTATATGTCCAAGACGACAATGCCATAATGATGCTTTATCCAAGTTATTATTATTAGTAGAATCAATACACAAAACATTATTTCCCAAGTTATCTACAACAGATACAGCTTCATACACACCATCACAAGGTAATGCTTTAAAATAAAAAACATTATTATAGAAAACATCTATAGAACCAACTTCATTATTAAATGAAAAGGTAAACCCTTGTTTGTACAAAGCATGAAAGGAAATAATATTTCTTGCCATTCCTGGCGAATAACAACACTTATTCAAATCTAAATTAAACCCACTACTTAGCGATAAAGTATAAACTCCAATCTTGGTAACAGGTAAAGCTTTCCTATTCCCCATGATCAAGTTTATTCTTCCTTGCTCCACATTCTCACTTCTTCTTAGTCCCTGCAAGTCACAACAAATATGAATACCAGAACCGGTATCAAGGACCCAAGACTTAGAATGGGGTGAGTTATTAGAAATGATAGTGTAAGTACCTGCATGGTTGGGTTTGACTTTCCCATCCTTCACATCCTGCTGGTACTTTGGGCAGTTCCGCTTCCAATGAGATTTTTCATGACAATAGAAGCATTCAGCCTCTTTTGGGTCAAAAGAAGGAGTGACGAAACCTTTCTTGGTTCCACTTGAAGAAGAGCCATCAAGGATCCGAGCCTTGGTACCCTTCGAGGATCTCTTTCTCTTCCTCCATCGATTTTTCCCAATTGCCAAAACCGGAGTTGAGTTTGGAGTAGGAGTGATAGCAACCGACTTCCCCTTAAGACCTGATTCTACGGTCTTGAGAAGTCCCTGAAGTTTGCTGAGTGTGACCTCTTCCTTATTCATGTGATATGTCATGCGGAATTGATCATAGCACGATGGTAAGGAGTGCAAAATGATATCTATTGCAAGATCCTCAGGGAAGTTCACATTAAGCTTCAGCAAACGATCCACATACCTTTGCATTTTCTGCATGTGGCTCGTGACGGATTCCTCGTCCTTCATCATGGTTGTTATCATGGAGCAGATGATTTCATACCTCTCTTGTCTTGCACTTTGATGGTATCTTTCCATCAAATCTTGGTGCATTTCATAAGGGTAGAAATCCTCATATGACTTTTGGAGTTCCGCTGTCATCGTGGCCATCATGATGCAAGCCACTTTCATAACATCCCTTTTATGTGCCTGAAATTCAGCGATCTCCTGAGGAGTTGCAGTGGTCTCATCAATCTCCTTAAGCTCCTTGTCAAGGACATATTCTTTGTCCTCGTAGCGGGTAATCATCCTGATGTTTCTGATCCACTCATTAAAGTTGGATCCATCAAAGGTGACTTTCCCACACAAGTTCATAAGGGTAAAGGAGCCATTAGGATTAGAGCCAGAAGCAGCATTGTTTGAAGACATCTAAAAAGAAGAGAACAAGATTAGTTTAGATATACGAGAGTCCTTAATAAAACACCCAAATGTAATATTAAGGCTAGGATCCAATCACAATATAATATAACTTAGAAGAGGTATGCCGTAATCTAAGCTATACCATATTTGAAAGGTAGGTGAATGACGATTCACCAATTTCCACCACGAAAACCGAAATATTTAAGTATTAGGCTTTGATTGGTTCTTAGAAATTCCTAGATTCTTTGAGATTCAATGAACTTTTCAAAGGCATGTTTTAATCTCGAGTGTGCCCTCCAAGTTTTGTGACTGGGATGCCGAGGATCACAAAACGAGGTGTGAAGTAACCATGCAAATCACTTGGTACCCTTTAAAGTTTATCACTCAATCGATGTGCCGGTAAACCACACACGCTCCATCGATACTATAATAAACCTTTAAGTCACCCTTTACCTACCTTGTTAAGTCCAAGTTAGTGTGCCGGTTAACCACACACGCTCCACCAACGACTTAAACAAAGTGTAAAGTGTAATTTCATGGATTAGCACCTTATTCACATTTTTCCTAAAGTAACTAAGATTGGGAATTTAATAAAACATTTAGTTACTCTATAATATTCATCATACTTTGAATGAGAATTTATAAGTCCTTGTCTTACCCATTCGGCTAACGACCCTCCACCAGTCAAGCAAGCGGTGGGTGAGAGTGGACACCCATTAAGTCACCATTTTATAGGCAACAACCTTATACCCACCTTATAGACCGGCTTCGTGAATGAGGCGTACTAGCGGTAAGACGACTTTGTTCTTATACATACATATATATATATATATATATATATATATATATATATATATATATATATATATATATATATATATATATAATTATTAAATCATAATAATATAAGTATAAGGGTTGAATTTTAACTTTTAAAATTCTAAGGGTTGGAACTAAAGTTTTAACTTGACTTTACTTGTTCCAAAACTTGAGGGCAATTTTTGTAAACTTTCAAAACTTTTCATATCTTGTAACTTATGAGTTTAATAGAGTAATAAAATGAAGACTCTTCATTTTTCTAACTCTTGTGTTCTTTTAATGGTTTTCAATCCAAGAGACTTTTGGTTTTCCATAACTTGAGGACAAGTTATGGACTCCATTAAAAAACATTATGATCAAGAATTAATCTACCACATAGGTTACAAATAATTCCTATGATCATCTAAACATCATAAGAACAAGATCATGAACATGAACACTTTCATATATCAAAATCACACTTAATCTTTGTAATTTTGATAACTAGTTGTTGTAAATGAGTTAGAAAAGACATTAAACCTTCTAAAACAAGTTTTCAAGTACCAAAACAGTTTAGGGTAATGTTTCTAATCCATTTCCAGCAACAAAAGTCGAAAAACTGCACTCTGTCGACCCTACTCGTCGAGTGCATGAACCTACTCGGCGAGTAGGTTGAAGATACAAGTGGACTCGGCGAGTCCCCCCATGGAATCGGCGAGTCCATCAGTCAGACAGCAAGATTTCGACTTTTTCAAGCATATTGCAACAAGTATCAAACAAACAAGCCTAGGCTCTGATACCACTGAAGGGTTTTGAGCATTCTAACACTTCCTAAGTGTACATGCAACCCTAATAAACCTTGGATCTATGTTTGTCTAAGATACATGCAAATAATTATTTTTCCAAGGCTTATATCCTAACTAGCATGGCATGGGGAACTTGAATCAAATAAAGCTAGTAGAAACACTTA
This sequence comes from Lactuca sativa, assembly GCF_002870075.4. Taxonomy (NCBI): domain Eukaryota; kingdom Viridiplantae; phylum Streptophyta; class Magnoliopsida; order Asterales; family Asteraceae; genus Lactuca; species Lactuca sativa. Next base: position 159,988,057 of record NC_056624.2, on the reverse strand, counting down.
CCTTGTAGTTGTAGTTGATTCCTTGGAGTTTTAGAGCCTAGCACCAATAATGTGGATGCCTCAAATGAATGTCACAAATCACCACAAACTTGGAACTTTGAGAGAATAGTCACACTTCTCTTGAAATCGGCCCTCACCTCAACATGTGTCAACTAGTGTTCACTAGCTTGATTTCAAGAGCCAAAGCCTCCTTTATATAGTGTGGTGGATTAGGGTTACATCCATGTAAACCCTAATACCCATGTCTCTTCATTTCCATGAGATCCATGGGTTAAAGCTCCATGGAGTATCCATGGACTTCTCCATCCAAGCCTAGCCCATTCCAAATAAGCATAAGCCCACACTATATAAATATAGAAGCCCATATTTAATTAGTAATATCTTTGATCACTAAATTAATCCTAGATTAATTATAGATCACTACTAATTAAATAATATGATCTTATATTAATATATTAGAACTTATAATATATTAATAACTCATAACTTGTACTATTCTCAAATATTATCCATAAATTGTTCAGGTGAAGTGCAACCCAAATGGACCATGCCGGGTCGGGTCAAGTATATACCAAATATAGTTATGGGCTTAGACACTATATCCAAAATAAACATCACTGCCCCTAATTCGAGGCCGTTCATGGTGTAATTGACCTCGTTGCATGAGCACACATCCCAGGCCCTGTCTGTATACATGACAATGGACCACGGAGTCTTTGGTCCCTTCCGAGAGGGACAAGATTGGAGCACTGCACAAAGCTTGCTTAAGTGTTTGGAAGGCAACTTCTTGTTCTTTCCCCTAGCTGAAAGTTACTCCCTTTTGTGTTAGGCTAGTGAGCGGCTTTGCGATCTTAGAGGAACTCTATATGAATCTTCAGTAGTAGCCATTCAGGCCCAAAACTATCGTTGTCGGTGTACTTGGTGTTGCCCAGTTCGCAATCACATTGACCTTAGAAGTTCCACATGTATCCCTTCTTTGCTGACTGGATGCCCCAAGAAGTCTACCTTTCGAGTCTAGAACTTGCACTTTGAAAATTTTGTGTATAGCCTCTTTGGCCTCAGCGTCCCTAAAACTTGTTGTAGATGCAAAATATGTTCCTCCTTGCTTCATGAGTAGATTAGTATATCGTCGATGAATACTATCACAAATTTATTAAGATAAGGTCGGAATACGTGGTTCAATAAGTCCATGAACACCGCTGGTGCATTAGTCAGGCCGAAGGTCATCACTACAAACTCGTAGTGACCGTAGCGAGTTCTGAATGCCATCCTAGGAATATATTCCTCTTGAATTCGTAATTGATGGTACCCCAACCATATATCAATCTTTGAGAAGTAGCTTGAGCCTTGAATTTGATCGAATAAGTCGTCGGTTCGAGGTAGGGGATAATGATTCTTAATAGCGAGCTTGTTCAGTTCTCGGTGGTCTATGCACATGCGGAAAGATCCATCCTTCTTTTTTCATGAAGAAAATCGGTGCTCCCGAAGGTAAGAAGCTTGGTCGGATGAATCCCTTAATAAACATTTCGTTTAATTGGCTGGATAGGTCCTGCATTTCAGCCGATGCTAAGCGGTAGCGATTTGGCTATTGGAGTGGCTCTAGTAATTAAGTCGATTCTGAATTTCACTTGGCGTATTGATGGGATTCCCAGAAGGTCTTCTGGAAATACATCATGAAGGTCACAGAACTTGGGAATATCCTTGATGTCATTCACTTCTTGTTTCTTATCGACGACCTGGGCTAAGAAGGCTTGGTATTCTTTACGTAGATATTTCTAGGCCTTGATGCAAGAGATGATTTGTAGATTCTTTCCAGGTTTATCGGCATAAATGACAAGGGTTTCATTGTTGGGTAGGTTATGGCAAACGGCCTTTTCGTAACACAGAATTTTGGCATGATGGGGGCTTAACCAATCCATGCTAATGATGACATCAAAGCTATTGAGCGTGACCAGCATCAGGTCGATTTGGAAAGAATGGTTGTTTAGAGTTAGTCTGCATCCTACGAATACATCTTTAGTAATTTTCTATCTTTCCATTAGACATTTCTAAAGTGAATGTTTCATTTAGTGTTTAGGGTTCCTATTAGAGTAAGTGTTTGAACTGGTGGCTCACGAAGCTTTTCTCTGCACCACTATCAAATAGTTTACATGCATATGAGTTGTTTAGGAGGCATGTACCAATAACCATGGTGGGATCCCTTACTGCCTCTTCATGACCCATTGTTAGAACCCTTCCCATACATCCACCATTCCTGTTTTGTGCCTTCAACCAATCCCTCTTGAAATGCCCGGTTTCACGGCAACCATAGCAGGCACGACTCACCCCAACATTTGCGGCATCGGTGGTTTGTTGTGCCGGTGTCTTGCAGAAATGGGCCATGTGCCCCTTCTTGTTGCAGTTATTACATTGTAATTCTCGGTTGGCGCCATGGTGGTGGAAACTGCACTTGTCTATTTCAGAAGAGTTCTGACATATTTCTTGGGTTGAGCAGGGGCAGCAGGAGCATTAGGGGAGATGATGGCACGGACACCCATAGTTTGTTGCTTCTTTGCTGGGTCTTGAGTGGGTTTCCCTTTCTTCTTGTTCGAAAACATTCTCTTATTATTACCTTCTTTTGGTTGCTCGGGTATGGGGGTTATAATTCCTTGACGAACTCCCTAGTTGACCAAAGTTTGTGTCAGGCAGTTGGCACTATCGAGGGTGCTCGGGTTGGTAGATATGACCACCCCTAGATCTAAGGGGATAGCCCCCAAATGTAACACTCCATTTTCTTCGCATCTGGAGTAACCATTCCCAGGCATAGAGTCGCCAATTTTTTGAATCGAGAAGTACAAGTGGCAATATTGGAGCCCTTCATGGAGTATTCTGACAGTTCCTATTGAAGCTTTTGCATCTCGTTTCTTGGACAGTATTCCACGAGCATCATCGCTTTCACGTCGTCCCAACTCATTGCGTTGGCCACGACCAGAGTCAAAATTTTAACATTGTTGTTCCACCACGACAAGGCTGATGTCACACCCCCAAACCAGAACGACGGAAACGTTTGGGGGCGGAGGACGTCATGTCAAGTATCACAACACATGCATTATAGTAATCAAAGTACAACAACCATTTCATTAATAATGTATAATTTTTTACATAAGTATTCAAATATTAGATACTTGACAACAGAAGTAAGATATTGTAAAACACAAAAGACACAACACGACACTAGGTTGTCTTCTCAAAAGCTCTGGGAGTGTACCTATCTACTGGATTCCTAAGAATACAAGTTATATTGAAAGAGAGAACCATTTAATCTGGTGAGTTCACAAGTATTTTTGTATAAAGAGAATACTCTCAGTTCTATGGAAAAGTTCGCCTGTTCGTCCAGAACATCCTATGTTTTTTGATATGATAAAAATGATAACCAAAATAGTTCTTTCTACAATCACTTAGTTTATACTAGTCATATATAACCTAATATCAAACGGATAGTTAAATTTGTGAATAAGCCCTAAGACCACAACCAAACACGGAATAGGAAGTAAGGCAGAAGCACACATTCCATTGCCTATCAGATATTATTTATATATAACTTTGATGTATAAACAATGGAACTATGGAATTAACCACTAAAGGTCCTTTATGATATACTAGTTTTAAGAAAGTGACTGATTACGTTCCGTAAAGTAGTTTTAATCCCATAAAACCATTCTGTTTTGATTTTGGAAAGCAATTAATGTAGTGGTATTTCTTAAAAATAAACTACTGGTGAATAACTACCCTATTATTAAACTGGTTAATTAGGGTTAAAATGTGATAAACTTGTAACCATGCTGATAGACTATAATAAACACGACAACCTTCTGGTGTCAAAACTGAATATGGTACATTTGTCACTCCTTGGCCTGCCGGCCAAACTGTAGCTAACAGTCGGGATGTGGGATTGTTGGTCCTATATAGATATATACACACAATGCCCGCTCTCTCTCTGCAGGAGACTATGGTTATAAGAATGTAACATATCATGCATATTGCTATGTCCTGAAGACCATCACAATTTAGTTTGAATAACGATCGAATTATTCCCTTTTTCTTGACAAAGTAGTTTAGACCTCGTATACTAATCTAGAAAATAGGTTTCTCGTTTGTTTCATAAATTATACATATTATAATTTATACGTTCTATCTGATTAGCAAGATCTCTCATGAGAGTACCCCATTGCTCAGCGTGAGACAAAGGTAATGACACCGACTGATGTAACCATTTATATTCATGTATGTATAATATATATAATTAAGAAGGAAACGACCTTCGGACAAATAACACCACCTTAAGCCTACATTGAAACAAGGAAAAGGAAATAAGGCAATTCATTAGTCCTAAGTCCTTTAAGTCTTATATACATATATATATATATATATATATATATATATATATATATATATATATATATATATATATATATATGCGTATGCAAACATGATTTTGACAAGTATAAGTTTAAAGAATTATAAAAACATTTAAAAGAGTTTAATGATATTCTAAAAAGAGCTTATGTGACTTTTAAAGACTTTACATGACTTTAAGTTATCATGGCATATAAGATACATATATGCATGATATTAGTGATTATAACCACAAAGGTGTGAGGGAATCAACCTAAGATGCAAGAACAACTCACCAATGAAGGGTTGGAAGCAAGTTAGGAAGTTGAACGAGGGTTCACGGCCCTAAGGTGTGATCACCGCCTAAGAACACATGAAGTGTTCACCGCCCACTTGAAGGTTTATGGCCCAATATGAAGGGTTCATTGCCCAATACGAATGGTCCACGGCCTAAAGCTTGAAGATCTTGAATTTCAAGATGAAAAGATGATGAATCAAGATGGAAGGTAAAAGGCTTTCAAGAAAAAACAAGAAGAGGGTGAGTTACTTACGTTTTTGAGGTGAAAGAAGGCCTTTTTTGGATGATACTTGAGAGAGAACTCAAGTTCGCTGCTGGAAGAAGTAGACATGAATGAAAAATGAAGCAAACACCTACTTATTGGGAGGAGATCACGAGTAAGAGAGTTCATGACCCTACGATGGGTTCACATCCTTGAACCTAGTTTGTGGCCATAAACTACTTTTGAAGGTGTTGCTAGCTCCATTACAACTCACAGATCTGAAGCTAACACTTCCTAACACTCAACCGTTGAGTGTACTAGGCTTAGAAACTCTCAAACAGACACTTAACACAGTAAAAAGGAAACATAAACAAGTATGACTTTTGATTGATTATATTGGCTTACAAGATAGAGATTTCAGATTGTCACATCATCCCCCCGTTAGAGGGATTTTCGTCCCGAAATTAATTCTAAAGGATACACTTGGACGAAGGGAAAAGATGGGGATACTTACGTTTCTAGCGATCCTCACAACCCTAAGTGAATTCGGGTCCTCGCTATGCACTTTAAGCGGACTCTCACCTTCGGGATAGGGACCTGATTAGTCCTAATGACTTCGTTGTTTAGGATTTCTATGGATTCTTCCACAAAGTTGAGGTTCTCGTTTACATCGATCTAATCGAGTGGGATAACAAGAGTCTCGTCGGACAACCAGTTTTGAAGATAAAGACGTGGAAAGTAGGGTGTATGTTATTGAATTCTCGAGGCATTCGGGGTCTATAAGCTACTGGATCAAATGTTGTAAAAATCTCGAATGGTCTTATGTACCTTGGATTTAGTATCCCTCTTATTTCGGAGCGTATCCTGCCCTTCCAGGGTGAGACCTTCACATGACTTGGTCACCAACCTATAATTCCAAGGGTTTTTCTCCTATTGAAGGCGTAACTTTTCTGTCTGACTCTGGAAGCTTTACGTCGCTCCCGTATTCGTACTCTCTTCTTGGTAGTCTCGCGGAAGATTTTTGGGCCAGTGAAGGTGCTGTCGGGAATTTGACTTCTAGCTAGTGGTGTGTCACCTACTTTAGTCCAGTACAAAGAGGACCTGCACTTGCGACCACAAAAAGTTTCGAATGGAGCAACTTTAAAAGCTAGTATGGTAAAGGACTTGACTAGTTGGTAACTGGGTATTCCATGCTTTATCAAAGTCGATCACATATGCTCTCTATATGACTTCTAATGCTTGAATCGTTCCCTCATCCTGCTTGTCGGTTTGTAGATGGTAGGTTATGCTAATGACTAGCCTAGTTCCCAAAGATTTCTGAAGTGACTGTCAGAAATGGGGAGAAGATTTTACTATCTCGAACGGAGATAACAGATATTGAAACACCGTGCAGCCTAAGTAATCTCCAGGACACATGTTCTTCTTGGCTTCTTTATTTTGCTTGTTTCTTTCAGTTTGTAGGAAGTGTGCAGACTTGGTTAATTTGTCGAGGATCACCCATAAATGGTATCAAGTCCACCTGTTTACTTAGGTAACTTGATTATGAAGCCCATTGCAATCCGCTACAACTTCCACTTAGGTATCTCCGATTGTTGTAGTAAGCCTACAGACTTTTGCTCTGAAGTTCATGATAAGACTCATAATTGGCTCATCCACCATCACCTCGTGTATACAAGTCCTATATAGTTTAGATTGACAAAATGTTCAGATGGGTGGCTCGGCCCCAAGTCCACAACCAGACACGGAACATGAGATAGGGTGGAATTGTTGGATTAGTGTCTAAGTCCATAACTATTTTGGTATGTACTTGACCGGATGGTGCATGGTCCTTTTAGGTTGCCTTCACCAAAGCAACTTGATAAGATGAATTATGGAGAGAAAGGATTAATTATGATTTATTAATATATTATGAGACCAATATATTAAAGGAGAAATCATATTGTTTAATTAATATTAGTCAAGAATTAATTGATAATTAATTTTATGACTAAAAAAGATTAATTAAACTTAAGGGACTGGAACTGTAATTATAAGATAATTGCATTTGGGCTATGGATTACTTAATGATATATAAGTTGGACGAATTATACGGGGAAGTCCATTAGAAATCGTCCAAGGGATGTACTAAGGAATCCATGGGCTGCTTAGGGCTTAAGCAGTCAGATTAGGGTTTCCTAGTTTAAAACCCTAATAGCCTACATGTATAAATAGCACCCATAAGCCCCAAAAACGTAGAGAAGAGTTCCTCTAGGGTTTTCACACGTTTTGGGTAGCCTCCTTCTCTTCTCCTCTTCATCCTCTTGCTCTTGGTGTTAGTGAACCATTAGAGGAGTGACATTTGTGACTCTAAGCTTTCTAAAGTCATTACAAGGAGGATTTGAGATTGTTATTGCTACGTAACAATCAAGGTAATATCTTAAACTCATTCTTATGTTAATATTGATTATCACATGCTAGAACTAGGGTTTAAAGTCTTGGATGAATTGCATGTACAATAGAGAAACCTAGATCCAAGCATTAGGGTTTGTATGAGCACATAGGATGTTCTTATGGCTAAAACCCATCAGGAATCACACATCCGAAATCTTTTTGAGTCGAAATTATATACCACTCTTGCGTAAACACTTAGCAAAAATAGATTAACTTCATGAGTTTTTAGTCTCTATTCTCGAACTTCACTTACGGTACAAGTGGTCTTCTTGTGAGATCTATTGGGGATAATTCAGGTGGTTACTGACTTCTGAGACTTCTTTGGTGCTTTTTGATTTAAGTTTCCTATCTAATAAGTAGGCTAGAAGGGTATGGTAACCCTTGCCTGGGTACTTCTGATGTTTTGAAGTGAGAGATGATATAAAGTTTTGCGTTATGGATTTGAAGAATTTCATCTGACAGATGATTAAGGAAAAACTTCTTTTACACAGCTTAAGGATTTTGCATGGTAAGGACCAAGCCAAACCATGTTAGATGATGATGTCGGAACTCCTCGAAAAAATAGATATTAAGTTGATCTGGAAGAAATGATTACTACGATGATGAGCTATCCTATGTACATAAGTTTTCAGCTTGCAATTTTATTCTGTTATTATTGCTACGAACTCCTTATTGATTTGAAATTGGCAAGTACTAACAATACGAGGGTGTTGATATTTTAAATAATGAACTTTCATGAAATGATCCCTACTAGGTCTCGTTATAATCACTTGGTGTACACAAGTCATGTATAATTAACATTGGTAAGAGAGTTGACTGAGCGACCCTGCCCTAAATCCACAACCAAAAAAGGAATAGGAAATAATGCGGGGTCACTAACTTTAATTCTACAAATCTTAATTATAAATGACCCTAATGTATACACTAAGCCATCATAACTTACCTGCTCGGGTTTTCAGTTTTATACGAGTGCTGTGATTTGGTTCGAATGAGAGAGTAATTATAATTAATTATTGGGGTTTGGGAGTGTACCAAAATTATATCAGGGTTTATTGATGCATCCCTGTTCTCTAGGGTCAAACTCCTCCTACTTCCTCATAAATCTTCTCAGTTGGACAGTCCCTCTTGAAATTTCCTATTTCGCCACATAGATGACATATTGGACTAACTCCGATATTAGTGGTTGAAGTGATGAAGTCGGCCGGAGTCCTACAGATGCGGGCGGTGTGCCCCTTCAAGTTGCATTTATTGCAATGCAGCACTCGGCAGACTCCGTGATGATGGTAGTTTCACTTGCTGCATTGTGGGAGGTTTCTTAAGTATGGTGTGGTCGATGTTGGGATAGCAAGGCTGATGGGGGTGCTGGATGCTCCAGTTTGTTGCCCTTCGTTAGGTCCTTGAGTGGAACTACTCCCTTTCTCTTTCTCGAACTTTCGTTTAAGGATATTAGGTTTGAGATCTGGAGTGTCTTTACAAGTAGGCACTCGTTGTTGAAATTGGTTATCACCATGATCGGGATTGTCGATAACATTTTCACTAACATTTGCATTGTTAGCGTTAGGATGCGCCATGACAGTTGCTACGGCTGCTGTGACTGCAGCTTGAAATGTAGTCGTGTCTATCTAATGGATTGGTGTTTTACTGGTGGGTTGGTTATGTATCTTTGGAGGCATGATTATGCTGCACGAAGAGAAAACATGCTCGTAAGCGACGATGTTTTTCTCTTGAAGTATTTATATATACACATTATAAATTTTTCGTTTTGTTATATGGTTCCATATGTTCCAACCTACATCCCTATGATGAAGTCCCGGTAAAGAGCAGAAGTAAGTTTTGATGGTTTTTGAGCATTCTAACACTTCCTAAATGTACATGCAACCCTAATAAACCTTGGATCTATGTTTGTCTAAGATTCATGAAAAATTGATTTCCAAGGTTCATGATCCTATCTAGCAACACGGTCAAATCTATCATTCTGAGATTATCCAACTTGTGCTACATGTGACTTAGCATGTTCACTTAATAGCTAGCTCATATTAGTAAGAGTCCCACAAAGCAAAAAGCAAGCAACATTCAGACAATGGAAAGTCTAACCAGCATACACAAGACAAATCAGTTTATCCGCACACACATCTTGCAAGCAGGTAACATTTTTCGCTAACCACATCCTAGGCTTACCCTAGGGTAATCTCCGACCCGCAAACTATCATAGAACATTCGGCCCATATACCACAACCCATGATGTCCAAATCCATCCTTGCTGCCGACTGCCTTATGCATGCAAATTATACATAGAACAGGATCTAATAGACTGTCCAATAATAGACCTTACCCTAAGACCACAGGAAATAAGGTCAAATCAGCTATTCTAAGGCTATAAGATCCTAACCGTATACAATTTTCAAAACATACACATTGCAGTTACTAATACCAATTATCATACTCATTCTAGCATGGCATCCAATATTCTCGCGGCTACAAGCATCACATATTAGGCCAAACTATTGCTGACTACTCAACACTAGCATGCCAGTCTACCAGCTCATACAACATGTAAAGGCATCTCTCCTAGCCCTAACTAGCATGCGATTCTCAGATTCATAAATGAAATCATAACAAATAACAATTGTGGGTATTCTAGGAAACTTACTTGAGCTCGGTTGATTGCATGCACCACACCCTTTATTGTCTTAAAAATTCTTTACATAAAACATTTTCCTTTGAAATTTTTTGAAATTCTTACAGATCCTTAGTTTGAGTTCAGACACACCCGAAGGTATCCCCGAATCCCTCAAACCAAGGCTTTGATACCAACTTGTAATGACCCAAAAATCAGGGATATAGTTTTCATTTTTTAATATAACCCAACATAGATATCATTTATTCCAATCATTCCAAAACATTGCTAATTAAAAATGTTAATCAGAGCTCATCCCAAAATCATTCTTTGCAGAAAACATAGGTGTGTGCGCTGCGATCAAGCTGAGCCCTTCCTTTACAAAACAAAGATTCCTGAAACCATAAACAAAGCTGTAAGCACGAAGCTTAGTGAGTTCCTCAGAGCATACCCCACATAATCCAAATAATCACATAATCCATATCAACTATAACAACTATATAAACCTTAACAATCACACAAGCCATGCATACAAACATATAAGGATTCCCTGGTCTTTGCCCACTTTCATACCAACCATACATATAAGGATGCCGGGTGGAAACCCTCCAGCGTCTTACTCTGGGTGCCATGGGAACCCCCACATGGTCTTAGCCCAATGCCATGGAAACCCTCACACGGTCTTGAGTAAGGATGCCATGGAAACCATCCAAGGTCTACCAGCTAGTGCTTCGGGAACCCCTCGAGGTCTTCCATGCAAGCATAACAAAGACAACTAGCATATAACATAACACATAATCAACTAGCATACCACATAGCACGAAATCAACTAGCATATCACATAATGAATAATGGTCTAACCTTGGTGCCTTAGACCCATTTGTATGGTGAGCAGACTAACCTCGCATTACAGAAGCTTCCTGCAAGAATTCCTTAGTTGTTGCCTCGCCAGCTACCCGAGCTGTCACTACCAATCAATATACCCAATTAGCAATTGGGTCCCATACAATAATCCTTAATCCATGCTTGGGGTAAAATGACCATTTTACCCTTGGCCCAATATGATCCACAACTAAGACCCAAACCTAAACCAAAAGCCCAACATTATAATGTCCATAAAACCATCAATGGCCCAATTTTCCAAATTGGGCCCAGACCTTTCTAATGGACCTTATAATAAACCCAATATTCTCCTTAGTGAATAATCCTGACCCAAATGGCCCACAAAGGCCGACAACAACCTAGTCCAAGAATTGGCCCAAACCGAGGCCCATAATGCGAAGTTCATTTCTATACTGGTCCACAAGGCCCAATAGGCACAACTATTCCATTATTGGCCCAAAGATGCATTCGGGCCCAACTATCACCAAATCTAGGCCCAAAACCATTAGGGCCTAAAGGTCCAAAGTCCATAAAGGCCCAAGTCCTCCTGAGAGCATACGCCCAGCGTACCTCTTCTGTACACTTAGCGTACTTAGCAAATGGATTGTACGCGCAGAGTACTTCATATTACGCCCAACGTACTACATAGTACGCCCCACGTACAAACAGCTCATGCACAACATCCATTAAGTGCTTAATACTTGATCCAACAAGTCCAAATCACAGATCTGAGCTATACTTAACATCTAAACCCATAAATTCACTAACTTGGTGACTTTGCATGCCCCAAACAAACCTAAACTCCAAAAATGGCATTCTACTTCCATAAAATGACCCTAACTCAAGCATGAACCCATTAAGACCATCAAGATGGCAACTTACTGCCTTAGGGACTCAAATAGCATCAACGATGGCAACCCCAAGCCTAAAAACGGATTTGGAACCATAAAGCTCCATTCTTGGGACCAAAAGATCCAAAAACTAAACATAATAGATCTAAGCATTCAATGGTCAAGTTCAAAGACTTATACCTTTATCAAGCTAAGAATGAGTCCTAAAAGCCAGATCCATAAGCTCCTCCTTGATTCCCATATTTGCATCAAACTTCATCTTCTTGAAAATGGGTCAAACACCCGAAAAATGGACTCCATAAGCTCTAAATGCCACCATGGATGATATATGACGAATTCTAGGGTTTAGAGGGGTGGAGGCTGAAGATATTAAGGTTAGGTTATGAGATAAGAAGTTTAGATAGGGTCCAAGACCCTTTAAATGGTTCAGGTCTGATTGGCGTACGCCTAGCGTTCATATGGTAAGCCCAACATACTCCGAAGAACATTCGCGACCATCCTGGTCAATACACCCATCGTACTCCAAAAGTACGCCCAACATACTGCCTTCTTCACTAGTACGCCCAGCGTGCTCCTTGTGTACGCCCAGCGTACTCGGCTAAGCCTGAAACTACTAAACTTCCGAAGGCCATAACATATTCATTATAAATTCGTTTTCGATGATCCTTATATCCACGGAAAGGTAACGAGAAGCCTTACACTTCTATCAACTCATATATTCCTAAATACCTTCCGAACAAAAGTACATTTTCAACAAAAACCTGAACTGCCATTTTACCGAAATACCCCTAGGCTCCAAAACATGAACTGAAGACCCGGATCACTTCTAATTCATCACCCGCACCCAAAAGGGGCTAGATCTTACCTTCCCAAGAGCCATAATCCTTATAATGACCGACCTTCGAGCCACCATCGCAGACTAGGAGTCAATTCGGAACAGAGCGTTACATGACATATACCCAAAAGCCTTCTAGTGTGTGTGTATATATAATAGCAATTTAGGTATACAACCTAAAATATACTAGGCACGTCTCTCACCATCATTACTTAGTATCTAAGTTAAGTCTAGAAATAATCACTATTCCCAGTTCGCTGAAACTAATGGTTTGATACCAAATCTAAGATCTCTTATATTCCAGAACAGAAAAATACTTTTATTTATGCTTTCAAAACCCTATTATATTTTTTTGAGGAAAATCCTATTATAATAAAACATTTTGCTGAAACTGTCTTGTTTTATTAAATTATCTTGAGTAAAGATGTTGTTTTAAAATACAAAAAGCCTAAGGATGTCAAAATCAAGACACGATATGAGTAACAACGTGAAGACCTAACAATCCTGAACATTATTATACGTTGCCTCTTAATTACTCTACATCCTATCCAAGTTCCAACAACTTTAGCTCTATTTCTAGTGATGCATATAGATTGAGAGGTTCAGGATTGGGAAAACCTGGTGAGACACGTAGGGTTATCAATCCTATGATATTATTATGATAAAAATCTATAAATAATAATCCTTAAAAATCAAATTTTACCAAATAATATAGGTACATAATCAAACGAAGATATCTATAAAAATATTACATCCACACATACCCAACCCAAACGATTCTCATAAATCCTAATCCATAATCATCTGGAGGAATCACTGTACCTGATGAATCATTTAGAAAAATGATACGACTACGCTGCTAGGGGATTCCTTGGTCGGTATAAGTCACAAAGGCAATCCAATCCTCAAAGTATTTGAAAATTTTGGTATCTCTTTTTATCTATGTTTATGTGTTATAATTCCACACTAGAAATGTAATTACAAGTCATCAAGTGTTGTCATCTTACTCTTATAAATGACTAGACATACCCTCTGGTTGTTTGATATAGACTTACCATTTTTGGTTGTCTAAAAAGAGTAGGACTACTACACTCTACTTTAAATCTCACATCTTATTCTAGAATGAGACTACTCAATATCCAACTTATTTGAACTAAGCATCCCTTATAAGCCTTAGTTATAACTAGACAAAATTACAGTATCTATAATCAACTCCCAATACAGTGTATAAAGATTACATTGTTAAATACTTTGTGAAATTCATATCTCCATTATACGAGCTTCGTTCTCAAAGTTCTTTATATTGAAATTTTCGTATCTTTGAGGAACTCAACTTTCAGTTAGATTCTTTTAGCTAATGAGAAAACTATTTTCACTTCATATTTTCTTACACGTCGGTGTAATGTGCCGAACATGAAACATCAAAAAAATTATAGCTTCCTCATACGAAGTCAAATTTGGCCATTCTTCAGACTCACGGGTTCGTAACTATGATTACTACAACTCTCGTTAAGATTATTTTTCCTAAAGAATCTTCTATTTAAAGTGTTATTTTATCATTCAATGTTGTGTTATTTTATCGCTCCATGTTGTTGTGATGTTATTTTATCGTTTAACAATAATAAGATTTTATACAAATATTATATACCCATAATATTTGTCCACATAACATGTATAAAATAAATAAGTATTTATATAATCCATAACTCGTACAAAGAACAATTTATCCTGTTCGAGGATTATAATTATTAAATAAGATGGATAATCATAACCATTATCCCTTAAATGTCTAGCCCATATTTGCAGGCATTCCAGAGTGCATGGTTAACCGACATGTCAATTAGAGAATCGTAACATAATCAAATGGTTAGACGTTTTTTCTTGGTTGGTTCACTATCTTACTTGTGAGACCACAGTTTCCCAGAAAAATAGAGGATGTGCAAATCCAAGATTAACATGTCATTAAAAAGTCTTAATGAATCTCAAAAGATGTAGGAGTTTCATGGTGACTTAAACTGGAAAAGTGCATTTCCTACCTAAATGACTTTGTAGTGTATTGAAGGCATCCATCTACACATATCAAAGTCAAATATAGATACTAGCCTTGGTAAATAATAAATTAGGGTAGAAAAAATTATTTAAAGGATTAATAAAACACTCTATAATTAAATTAAAATTGAATAATGTCTATAAGATAATCCACTAAAATGTACTACAATAAAACCCTCTAAAAAAAATTAGTGGGAAAGATGATCAAATTCGTATTTTGGAATAGTTCTCATTTATGAATAGAAAGATCATGCCTTAGTTAAAGCTCTTCCAAAGGTTTCTCTAGCCACTACATTCCAAAACTATTAAGAAAGTTATCAACTAAACATATTGAAGTAAGATAGAATTTCAATTAGTTAGGAGTTGACTATGGTTATCAACTAAGCTAACCATGTACATATAATCACTTCACCCTAGTTTTGATAAGAACAACTTAGAAATGTCCATTAATGAGTTGACTGGATGTAGAGATCCTTTATGACTACCATATCGAATCATAGAAACTCCAACTTAAAATACTCCCGTATCACTATCATGAATAGAAGTGTCAAAACAAAGACAGTTGCCCAAATGATTTGTTGTAATCTATATAAGCTAGCTTAAAACACCAAGGACAATAGGAAGGCTTGTTCTAAGACTAGTTATGATAAAATAATTTTATCCTAAATTAGTAAAGGAATAAGAAAGCATTAAATTCCAATGTGTATGATAGGTGAGACTGAAACTAATTAGATCATGGATTATGAGCTCATGAATGTTTCGTCCATAATCAGATAGATTTAAATTTCTAACACTATTGGAACATCACTTCTAAACCTTTAGCATTTTAATAAATGAAAAAGTATTGATATGTGTAGTAATGTCAAAAGCGAAAATAAAAGGATAGAAACAAAGGGAATCAGATTTAATGATGGAAACAGGCTCATGTTGTTATTCATAGGATCAACAAACATCTTGCTCTTCCCAAATGTTTAGTCTATGGTGTTATGATTCAAAAAATGTTTATAAATTTTCATGAGATTATTTTGACACATTTAAATGTAGAAAATTTGATATGTTTTACTTAAATAGAAAAATCATGAAATCTATGAAACTGGTGTGTTAGGAACAATTCGAAATATGGATTAAAAATTTTAAGTGAGTTGTAATGTTGTGGAATCATATTCTAGAAAATAGGAATTGCATTGCCAAAGATCCGGTTGGATAGGACTTTTGAATTCATTTGACCATAAGTCTTATGATAAATTCAAGACTTATTAGTTAGGACAAATAATGAGGCACTCTATGATAGTGTGAATATTTGATGGAATTTTTTTGACTAACGATGTCACACCCCAAAAACCTGAACGGCAGAAACATTCGGGGGTGGAGCACATCATGCACCGTACCACAACAATTATATAATAGTAATCAAGGTACAACAACCATGCATTTGATAATGTATACGTTTTTACATATGTGTTCAAAATAATGTATATTGACACCCATATATATATATATATATATATATATATATATATATATATATATATATATAGATATATATATATATATATATATATATATATATATATATATATATATATAGCTAGTAGTCAAGGTATGGGATCATGAATCCTGTATAGATCTATACACAAGTTGTAACGCCCGTGTTTCTGGGCTTGCCATTTTTAGCAATGTAATAGTCTAGGTTAACCCTTGTAACCCAAATTTGAAATAATAAAAATGTATTATTTGTGAATTATGTGATTTACGTGTGTTTACTTAATTATTATAATATAATTGAATTAAGAATAAAATAAGCGTCAAAATTTAAGTGTAAAATAAACTTGATATCTTTGATTAATGTTGTAGTAGTTGAAACGAGGTTTCCGAATATATATAGAACGCCCAAATCTGACTTCGTATGAGGAAGTTATGATTTTCTGAAGTTTCGACTTGGCAGTATGCAGCCCGAATACTCTATTTGAGATCGAGCGGTTTTTAGCCGAAACAATCTAAACGAGAATCGAAGATCTCGTTGTTAGTAGCGAAACGATGAAATGTTAGGCGAGAACGGACGTCGGACGAAGAAGTTATGAATTTATAACGAAGTTTTTCTGTCCCGGCCTTCTAAAAATAAATAATAAAAATAAAATTCAAAATTAGCCGACGGAGTCTAAATGAAAGTTGTAGAGTATGGTCTGACCTACGCGTGGATATAAAGAACGTCGAAAACGGAGCTCGTATGCGAAAGTTACGCAATTTAGAAGTTTGGCGAGTCAAATTACGCCCAACGTAATTTGAGTACGCCCAGCGTACTCAGAGGGGTGCAACATGTCTGCCCAATACTCGAGTGCCACCAATTGACGCATGTAGTGACGTCAAAGTACGCCCAACGTAACCTAATTACGCCCAGCGTAAATTGAAATTACGCCCAGCGTAATCCCAGACCCAGCAGCCTATAAATAGAAACCGAGATCAACCATTTTCTCTTCTTCAAACTCTTTCTTCTCTCTAGTTTTTGCCTCGTTTTGCGTGTCAATCATATCCCGAAGCCCCGGTATTATTCCCGAGCCCCGAAGCATGTTCCAAAGTCCCGAGGATCCCGAGAAGTGAGATTTTCGAGCCGAAGCCCTGCCCGCGAGGAGCTCGGTTTTTGTGAAGATCTTCCAGATCTACGGAGAAACACTACTTCTACAAGCCGTAGTGCTGCCCAATCGTCTTCTGATCAGTGAGTGTGTAGTCATTTTCATTCCAACGCAATATTATGAAGTATTTTATATAAAACACATGCTACGTGTATATATTTTGTTGTTATATGTGTGAATGTATATTCACTTTTTTCTATCTCATAGATCTGATTTATTCTCTATGAAATACATGTAATGTGTGTGTGCCTCATCTGTTATGTGGAATATGTATTGATTAAAGCATGCTATACAGGTTTTTAAATTATGTATAAAAATGTATATTTTTTTTATCTACTAATATGTTGGGTAGAACATGGGTAGATAGTTGGTGTGTAATAAACAGATTAGAGGCCTCGATGTTGTTGGTGTTATTCTAGTCATTCAGCAGAGTATGGATGATGACCATGGACTATTCTAGACTGTCCTATGGAACACTAGCAGGCTCATAACCTGTAGGTGTTATGAACGACGTGTTCACCGGTGTACTCTATCCCCCTCATGGTTGCCTTTAGGATAGTTATTGCTAAGGAAGCCCCTTTGCAATAATGTCCATCCCGATGAAAATCCTAGATTAGGTCCCATATAATAGATGTTGTTTTAGGGACGTAAAGTGAGGATAACGGGAATGGGCAATCTGGTTTATTGTTGATTGCTGAAATTAAATATTATTTATTGTGGTTTGAAAACCCTATATGCTCACCAGGCTCCCAAGCCTGACCCGCTAAGTTTATTTGTATTACAGGAAGTGGCGCAAGAGCTTAAGATGGATGAATCATCAAGTTGTTTTCGTTTACAAGTCTGTATATGTATATATTTGTTGAACGACTTGTAATGCTATCGTTTATGCTTTTTGATCTGTATCGGAACATGACATCCCAACTTTTGATTATGAAATGAAATCATATTTCTTTATGAAATGTTTTGATAAATATCTATTTTATCATGTTTTGTTTTTGGGAACAAATTCCGCATCTCTTTTAAAAATCAAAAGGATTTACTCTAAAAATGTTTAAAAATCATAAATGAAACTAGTCTTTTCTGGCCGAGATTTTGGGGATGTCATAGTTTGTATCAGAGCATTAGTTTAAGCGAACTAGGAATTTAAAGGATTTCTAGACTTAAACTTAGTATGCTAAGTGGAGATTGTAAGATGTGTGTCTGATAAATTTTAGACATGAGCACTAGTTTATTTTAGGAAAGTTGCCTAAAATGCTTTTTTGTGCTAAATGTTATATGTTGCCATACATGATATTATTTGTTCGGATCTACAGTCGGTTGCCAACCGGATCTGAAGGTTTATGTGTTTAGGATTCTAAGCGTATGTCTACGTTATTAGAACTAGCATGTAATCGTTTGGAGTAATAAGGATGATTTGAATATCTATCGTGAATGAAGATCTAATTTCACCTTATTCGGTGTATAAATCAAAAATGGTGAGAACAAGAAGTGGAGTTGGAAATGCGGAAGAAAACAGGAATCAACCACCACCAAATAAGCGAGTACCTATAATAGCAGCAGCACCTGAGCCGATAACAATGGTTGGTGTACAAATGATGATTCAAACGATGTTGGATCGTCAGATGGATGAAACAAGACGCCTGCTTAGGCAGAATCGTGAAGAACCGTCAATTCAAGTAGAAGAGCTCGAGGAGAATGGAGGGCAGTCTGAAGGAGAAAACTTTAGTGGGATCATTGGTCAAGACAACACACCAGTGGTTAGACGCAATAACCAGTATGGAGGAAATGATGGTCGTGGGTGCAAGTATAAGGATTTCATGGCATCCAAACCACCATGTTTGTCTGGAAGCCCGACGCCGGTGCAAGTTATGGACTGGATCTCCGAAATGGAGACTATGTTTGAAAGTTGCAAATGCAGCAACAGGAAGAAGACCGCTCTTGCGATCCCTCTGCTAAAGTCAGGCATGTTGAGTTGGTGGAAGCTATTAGTCGACTCTATGCCCAAGGGAGAAGCATGCAAAATGTCTTGGGAAGACTTTGTGGAACAACTAAAACTGCAATACTGCTCCGAGCAGGACCTTCGGGAAATCAGTAATGAGTTTCAAAATTTGAAGAAGGGGAAATTGAGCGTTACTGAAGACGCTGCAAGTTTCACAGAAAAGATGAAGTTTATCCCATATTTGGTGCCTACAGAACTCTCTAAGGTCAACAAGTTTCCCCTTGGACTACCAGCGGACTATGGTCCAATGGTTAAGCAAGCAACCACATTGAAAGCCGCCATCTGGGCTGCTAGAAATTTTGAGACCCAGATCAGGGAAAAAGGTCTGGAAAGGTCAGAGGTGGGTGAGAAGAGGAAAATCATTGGATTTTCAGGGTCCAGCAAGAAAAGTAAATTCTCGAAATCTGGTTCGAGAGGAAGTGGAGGAAAGGTAGAGGCGAAATGGTGCGACAAGTGCAAGAAGAAGCATCATGGGAAGTGTGGCGGGGAAACCACATGCTTCAAATGTGGTAAGGCAGGGCATTATGCCAACGACTGCGCCCTCACCAAGAATGTTTGTTATGGTTGTGGTGAGGAAGGGCACATCTCAAGGGATTGTCCGAAGAAGAAGGAGGGAACAAAACCCAACATTCCGCCAAAGCCGAAGGCGAGAGCATTCCAGATGACACTGGAAGCTGCTAAAGATGAAGTTGATGTCGCTTCAGGTACCTTTCTCGTTAACAAATTGCCTGCCCAAATTTTATTTTATTCTGGAGCCAACTACTCCTTTATATCGCATGAATTTGGTAGAAAACTAGCTTTGCCTGTTGATAGACTAGGTAATGCTTTATTAGTCGAAGTTGCTAGTGGCAAGTTTGTACCTGTTAGCTATCGTATGAAAAACATCTTAATTGATCTGAATGGGAATAAGTTCCACGAGGAATTATTGCCTATAGGACTTAATGGTTTCGACATCGTTTTGGGAATGGATTGGCTTAGCGCCAATGATGCTGAAATTTTATGCAAGAAGAAAATAGTGAAAGTGAACCCGCCTGGGAAGGAATCGTTTATGGTGTATGGAGATAAACGCACAGTAAATTCTGGAATCATTCTCTAATCAAAGCCAGAAAATGTTTGACCAAGGGGTGCACATCATATTTAGCATTCGTGATCAATGCTAAGAAGGAAAAGAAGGTGATGCAGAATATTCCTGTCGTATGTGATTATCCGGAAGTATTTCCCGAAGATCTTCCTGGATTACCGCCCGATCGGCAAGTAGAATTCTGTATTGACTTGTTGTCCGGAACAACGCCAATTGCATAAGCACCTTATCGACTAGCACCGACAGGGATGAAGGAGCTGATGATGCAACTTCAGGAGTTATTGGACAAAGGTTTCATTAGACCTAGTTCATCACCCTGGGGAGCTCCGGTGTTATTCGTGAAGAAGAAATATGGAAGCATGAGGATGTGCATTGATTACCGAGATCTGAATAAGGAAACAATAAAGAATAGATATCCGTTGCCGAGGATTGATGATCTATTCGATCAACTGCAAGCTTCAACTTATTTTTCAAAGATCGACCTAAGGTCAGGATATCATCAGCTAAAAGTAAGAGAGCATGATATAGATAAGACTGCATTCAGAACCCGATGTAGACACTACGAGTTCTTGGTTATGTCGTTTGGACTAACCAATGCTCCAGCATCATTCATGGATTTAATGAACAGGGTTTGTAATCCATTCCTAGATAAATCTGTGATAGTGTTCATAGATTACATTCTGATTTATTCAAAAAGCCAAGAGGAGCATGGCAGACACTTGCGAGAAGTGTTGGAAGTCTTGAAGAAGGAGAAGCTGTATGCGAAGTTCTCCAAATGTGATTTTTGGTTCGAGAAGTCTAATTCTTGGGTCACGTGGTCAACCAAGAAGGGATAATGGTTGATCCAGCGAAGATCGAAGCTTGATGAAGTGGGAACAACCGAAAAGTCCCACAGAGATCCGAAGCTTTTTAGGATTAGCCAGATATTACCGAAGATTTATCCAAGGCTTTTCTTCGATCGCTACTCCATTAACAGCTTTGACCCACAAAGGAGCTACTTATGCTTGGAGTGATAAACATAAAGAAGCATTCGAGAAGCTAAAGAAGAAACTATTAGAGGCACCAATTACTTCTCTACCCGATGGAGTTGAAGCGTTCGCTGTTTATAGCGATGCGTCTGGTGTTGGATTGGGTTGTGTTTTGACCCAAAGAGATAGTTTTCGCACTGAAAATATGGAGGCATTACCTTTATGGCACGAAGTGCAAACCTTTTACTGATCATAAGAGTCTCTAATACCTCTTTAGTCAGAAAGAATTGAATATGAGGCAACGATGCTGGCTGGAACTACTTAAGGACTACGACTGTGAGATACTTTACCACCCGGGTAAGGCTAATGTTGTTGCTGATGCTCTCAGTCGGAAAGTCATTCTTGAAAAGAGAAGGCCAAGAGCGTTGAGAATTGAAGTTGTCTCGACTTTTTTGGAAAGTATAAAGAAAGCTCAAAGCGAAGCTTCTGAGAAGAATGACCGAAAGGAGGATTGTTTGGGCAAAACGTTGGTGTTCGGTGTAAACAGTCATGGACTGAAGGTGTTCCAAGATCGGATTTGGATACCTAAGACAGGAGGAGTCAGAGATCTTCTGATGGAAGAAGCTCACAAAACCATGTACTCAATTCATCCCGGTAGCACAAAAATGTATAGGGCCCTGAAACCCTATTATTGGTGGCCGACGATAAAGCTCGACATTGTGAAGTATGTGGCGGAGTGTGTGACTTGTGCGAGAGTCAAGACACAACATCAGAAACTGTACGGGAGTTTAGAACCTTTACCTGTACCTATGGGTAAGTGGGAAGACATTGCTATGGATTTTGTCACTAAACTTCCCAGAACAAAAATTGGTCACGACATGATTTGGGTGGTCGTTGATCGATTCACTAAGAGTGCGCATTTCATAGCAGCCAATGACAAATGGTCTATGGAAAAGCTTGCGAATTCTTACATGAAGGAAATTGTGAGGCTTCATGGTGTTCCGCTAACGATTGTGTCGGATTGTGATAGCCGTTTCACTTCACGATTTTGGAAAAGTCTACAAGAGGAATTGGGTACCAAGTTGTGTTTAAGTACAGCTTACCATCCGCAGACTGATGGTCAGAGCGAACGAACGATACAAACACTTGAAGATATGCTGAGAGCGTGTACCTTGGAAATCCTAGGTAATTGGGACGAACATTTACCATTGGTAGAATTTTCCTACAATAATAGTTTTCACTCAAGCATAAAGATGGCACCTTATCAAGCATTGTACGGACAGAAGTGTCGTACGCCGTCTTGTTGGCTTGAGGCTGGGGAAAAGCAGTTTATGGGGCCGGAAATAGTCCATCAAACTGCTGAAAAGTTGAAAATAATTAGGAAGAGAATGTTAGCCGCTTCGGACCGTCAAAAGAGCTATGCTGACAAAAAGCGAAGACCGATGACTTTTGAAGTTAGAGATTCGGTTTTGCTTAAAGTCTCGCCATGGAAGGGACTTATAAGATTTGGTAAAAGGGGAAAGCTAAGTCCAAGGTTTATTGGACCGTTTAAAATTCTTCAAAGAATTGGGAACCAAGCTTACAAGCTCGAATTACCCGAAGAACTGAATGGAATTCATAACACTTTTTATATGTGTTACTTGAGGAAGTTCACGGGAGAAGTTCCCGACATAATTCCACTTTAGGAGTTAAGAATTGATGAAAACAAAAGGTTGATTGAAGAACCGGAGGCAATCGTTGACCGAAAGACTAAGAAATTGCGACGTAAGATGGTTGAGTTAGTGCTTGTCCGATGGAAACACACGAATGGGCCGAATC
Source organism: Lactuca sativa (assembly GCF_002870075.4). Lineage (NCBI taxonomy): Eukaryota > Viridiplantae > Streptophyta > Magnoliopsida > Asterales > Asteraceae > Lactuca > Lactuca sativa. The sequence continues at coordinate 159,965,023 of NC_056624.2, read as the reverse complement.
TCACCTGGGAGACGGAGAGTGACATGATGAGTCGCTATCCGCATTTGTTTGCTGATGTGTGATTCCGGGGACGGAATCATTCCAAGGTGGGGAGAATTATAACGCCCGTGTTTCTGGGCTTGCCATTTTTAGCAATGTAATAGTCTAGGTTAACCCTTGTAACCCAAATTTGAAATAATAAAAATGTATTATTTGCAGTGTTCTAAAAGGCGCGCCATGGCGTGAGGCGTGGCTCCGCCGTTACGAAAAGCCTCATAACGTTGCTGTTAGGCGTGGCGCATGGAAAGGCGTGATATGGCGCGCCATGGCGCGTTATGGCGTGTTATGGCGCGTGTTTTTTCATTTGAGACACACATTTTTTCTCTTTGTTATGTTTTTTCTAATCGGAGATACAAGTATAGTGGTTTTCGTTAAATTTTTGTTACTAGTTATTGATCTAACATTTATAAAAAGTAGTTATATTTAATATAAATTTATATTTATGTGGTAATATAATTTTAAATTAATACAAAATCGCCGCCTTACATCACGCCTTGAAGAACGCCATGGCTCGCCATGGCTCGTTAAGCTTGAGGCTTGACCTTGCCGCCACGCCACGCCTCACGCCATTTAGAACCTTGATTATTTGTGAATTATGTGATTTACGTGTGTTTTCTTAATTATTATAATTTAATTGAATTAAGAATAAAATAAGCGTCAACATTTAAGTATAAAATAAACTTGATATCTTTGAATAATGTTGTAGTAGTTGAAACGAGGTTTCCGAATATATATAGAACGCCCAAATCTGACTTCGTATGAGGAAGTTATGATTTTCTGAAGTTTCGACTTGGCAGTATATGCAGCCCGAATACTCTATTTGAGATCGAGCGGTTTTTAGCCGAAACAATCTAAACGAGAATCGAAGATCTCGTTGTTAGTAGCGAAACGATGAAAAGTTAGGCGAGAACGGACGTCGGACAAAGAAATTATGAATTTATAACGATGTTTTTCTGTCCTGGCCTTCTAAAAATAAATAATAAAAATAAAATTCAAAATTAGCCGATGGAGTCTAAATGAAAGTTGTAGAGTATGGTCTGACCTACGCGTGGATATAAAGAACGTCGAAAACGGAGCTCGTATGCGAAAGTTACGCAATTTAGAAGCTTGGCGAGTCAAATTACTCCCAGCGTAATTTGAGTATGCCCAGCGTACTCAGAGGGGTGCAACTTGTCTGGCCAATACTCGAGTGCCACTAATTGACGTATGAAGTGATGTTAAAGTACGCCCAGTGTAACCTAATGACGCCCAGCGCACTGAGTACGCCCTGCGTAAATTGAAATTACGCCCAGCGTAATCCCAGACCCAATAGCTTATAAATAGAAACCGAGATCAACCATTTTCTCTTCTTCAAACTCTTTTTTCTCTCTAGTTTTTGCCTCGTTTTGCGTGCCAATCATATCCCGAAGCCCCGGTATTATTCCCGAGCCCCGAAGCAAGTTCCAAAGTCCCAAGGATCCCGAGAAGTGATATTTTCGAGTCGAAGCCCTGCCCGCAAGGAGCCCGGTTTTTGTGAAGATCTTCCAGATCTACGGAGAAACACAACTTCTGCAAGCCGTAGTGCTGCCCGATCATCTTCTGATCAAGTGAGTGTGTAGTTATTTTCATTCCAACGCAATATTATGAAGTATTTTATATAAAATACGTGCTACGTGTATATATTTTGTTGTTATATGTGTGAATGTATATTCACTTTCTTCTATCTCATAGATCTGATTTATTTTCTATGAAATACATGTTATGTGTGTCTGCCTCATCTGTTATGTGGAATATGTATTGATTAAAGCATGCTATACAGGTTTTTAAATTATGTATAAAAATATATATTTTTTTATCTACTAATATGTTGGGTAGAACATGGGTAGATAGTTGGTGTGTAATAAACAGATGAGAGGCCTCGATGTTGTTGGTGTTATTCTAGTCATTCAACAGAGTATGGATGACGATCACGGACTATTCTAGACTGTCTTGTGGAACACAAGCAGGCTCATAACCTGTAGGTGTTGTGAATGACGTGTTCACCGGTGTACTCTATCCCCCTCATGGTTGCCTTTAGGATATTTATTGCTAAGGAAGCCCCTTTGCAGTAATGTCCGTCCCGATGAAAATCCTAGATTAGGTCCCTTATAATAGATGTTGTTTTAGGGACGTAAATTGAGGATAACGGGAATGGGCAATCGGGTTTATTGTTGATTGCTGAAATTAAATATTATTTATTGTGGGTTGAAAACCCTATATTCTCACCAGGCTCCCAAGCCTGACCCACTCAGTTTATTTGTATTACAGGAAGTGGCGCAAGAGCTTAAGATGGATGAATCATCAAGTTGTTTTTGTTTACAAGTCTGTATATGTATATATTTGTTGAACGACTTGTAATGCTATCGTTTATGCTTTCTGATCTGTATCAGAACATGACATCCCAACTTTTGATTATGAAATGAAATCATATTTCTTTATGAAATCTTTTGATAAATATCTATTTTATCATGTTTTGTTTTTGGGAACAAATTCCGCACCTCTTTTAAGAATAAAAAGAATTTACTCTGAAAATGTTTAAAAAACATAAATGAAACCGGTCTTTTCTGGCTGAGATTTTGGGGATGTCATAGTTGGTATCAGAGCATTAGTTTAAGCGAACTAGGAATTTGTAGGATTTCTAGACTTGACCTTAGTATGCTAAGTGGAGATTGTAAGATGTGTGTCTGATAAGTTTTCGGTACGAGCACTAGTTTATTTTAGGAAATTTGCCTAAAATGCTTTTTTGTGCTAAATGTTATATGTTGCCATACATGATATTATTTGTTCGGATCTACGGTTTGTTGCCAACCGGATCTGAAGGTTTATGTGTTTAGGATTCTAAGCGTATGTCTACGTTATTAGAACTAGCATGTAATCGTTTGGAGTAATAAGGATGATTTGAATATCTATCGTGAATGAAGATCTAATTTCACCTTATTCAGTGTATAAATAAAAAATGGTGAGAACAAGAAGCGGTGTTGGAAATGCTGAAGAAAACAGGAATCAACCACCAGCAAATGAGCGAGTACCTATAATAGCAGCAGCACCTGAGCCGATAACAATGGCTGGTGTACAAATGATGATTCAAACGATGTTGGATCGTCAGATGGAAGAAACAAGACGCCTGCTTAGGCAGAATCGTGAAGAACTGTCAATTCAAGTAGAAGTGCTCGAGGAGAATGGAGGGCAGTTTGAAGGAGAAAACTTTAGTGGGATCATTGGTCAAGACAACCCACTAGTGGTTAGACGCAATAACCAGTATGGAGGAAATGATGGTCGTGGGTGCAAGTATAAGGATTTCATGGCATCCAAACCACCATGTTTGTCCGGAAGCCCGACGCCGGTGCAAGTTATGGACTGGATCTCCAAAATGGAGGCTATGTTTGAAAGTTGCGAATGCAGCAACAGGCAGAAGACCGCTCTTGCGATCCCTCTGCTAAAGTCAGGCATGTTGAGTTGGTGGAAGCTATTAACCAACTCTATGCCCAAGGGAGAAGCAAGCAAAATGTCTTGGGAAGACTTTGTGGAACAACTAAAACTGCAATACTGCTCCGAGCAGGACCTTCTAGAATTCAGTAATGAGTTTCAGAATTTGAAGAAGGGGAAATTGAGCGTTACTGAATACGCTACAAGTTTCACAGAAAAGATGAAGTTTATCCCATATTTGGTGCCTACAGAACTCTCTAAGGTCAACAAGTTTCCCCTTGGACTACCAGCGGACTATGGTCCAATGGTTAAGCAAGCAACCACATTCAAAGCCGCCATCTGGGCTGCTAGAAATGTTGAGACCCAGATCAGGGAAAAAGGTCTGGAAAGGTCAGAGGTGGGTGAGAAGAGGAAAATCAATGGATTTTCAGGGTCTAGCAAGAAAAGTAAATTCTCGAAATCTGGTTCGAGAGGAAGTGGAGGAAAGGTATAGGCGAAATGGTGCGACAAGTGCAAGAAGAAGCATCATGGGAAGTGTGGCGGGGAAACCACATGCTTCAAATGTGGAAAGGCAGGGCATTATGCCAACGACTGCACACTCACCAAGAAGGTTTGTTATGGTTGTGGTGAGGAAGGGCACATCTCAAGGGATTGTCCGAAGAAGAAGGAGGCAGCAAAACCCAACATTCCGCCAAAGCCGAAGGCGAGAGCATTCCAGATGACACTGCAAGCTGCTAAAGATGAAGCTGATGTCGCTTCAAGTACCTTTCTCGTTAACGAATTGCCTGCCCAAATTTTATTTGATTCTGGAGCCAACTACTCCTTTATATCGCATGAATTTGGTAGAAAACTAGCTTTGCCTGTTGATAGACTAGGTAATGCTTTATTAGTCGAAGTTGCTAGTGGCAAGTTTGTACTTGTTAGCTATTGTATAAAAAACATCTTAATTGATCTGAATGGGAATAAGTTCCACGAGGAACTATTGCCTATAGGACTTAATGGTTTCGACATCGTTTTGGGAATGGATTGGCTTAGCGTCAATGATGCCGAAATTTTATGCAAGAAGAAAATAGTGAAAGTGAACTCGCCTGGGAAGGAATCGTTTTTGGTGTATGGAGATAAACGCAGAGTAAATTCTGGAATCATTCTCTAATGAAAGCTAGAAAATGTTTGACCAAGGGGTGTACATCATATTTAGCATTCGTGATCGATGCTAAGAAGGAAAAGAAGGTGATGCAGAATATTCCTGTCGTATGTGATTATCCGGAAGTATTTCCCGAAGATGTTCCTGGATTACCACCCGATCGGCAAGTAGAATTCCGTATTGACTTGTTGCCCGGAACAACGCCAATTGCAAAAGCACCTTATCGACTAGCACCGACGGAGATGAAGGAGCTGATGATGCAACTTCAGGAGTTATTGGACAAAGGTTTCATTAGACCTAGTTCATCACCATGGGGAGCTCCGGAGTTATTCGTGAAGAAGAAAGATGGAAGCATGAGGATGTGCATTGATTACCGAGAGCTGAATAAGGCAACAATAAAGAATAAATATCCGTTGCCGAGGATTGATGACCTATTCGATCAACTGCAAGCTTCAAGTTATTTTTCAAAGATCGACCTTAGGTCAGGATATCATCAGCTAAAAGTAAGAGAGCAGGATATAGAGAAGACTACATTCAGAACACAATGTGGACACTACGAGTTCTTGGTTATGTCGTTTGGACTAACCAATGCTCCAGCATCATTCATGGATTTAATGAACAGGGTTTGTAATCCATTCCTAGATAAATCTGTGATAGTGTTCATAGATGACATTCTGATTTATTCAAAAAGCCAAGAGGAGCATGGCAGACACTTACGAGAAGTGTTGGAAGTCTTGAAGAAGGAGAAGCTGTATGCGGAGTTCTCCAAATGTGATTTTTGGATTCGAGAAGTCCAATTCTTGGGTCACGTGGTCAACCAAGAAGGGATAATGGTTGATCCAGCGAAGATCGAAGCTTGATGAAGTGGGAACAACCGAAAAGTCCCACAGAGATCCGAAGCTTTTTAGGATTAGCCAGATATTACCGAAGATTTATCCAAGGCTTTTCTTCGATCGCTACTCCATTAACAACTTTGACCCACAAAGGAGCTACTTATGCTTGGAGTGATAAACATAAATAAGCATTCGAGACGCTAAAGAAGAAACTATTCGAGGCACCAATTACTTCTCTACCCGATGGAGTTGAAGCGTTCGCTGTTTATAGCGATGCGTCTGGTGTTGGATTGGGTTGTGTTTTGACCCAAAGAGATAAGGTTATCGCGTATGCATCTCGACAGTTAAAAGAGCATGAAAAGAAATACCCGACTCATGATTTGGAGTTGGCAGCGGTAGTTTTCGCACTGAAAATATGGAGGCATTACCTCTATGGCACGAAGTGCAAACCTTTTACTGATCATAAGAGTCTCTAATACCTCTTTAGTCAGAAAGAATTGAATATGAGGCAACGATGCTGGCTGGAACTACTTAAGGACTACGACTGTGAGATACTTTACCACCCGGGTAAGGCTAATGTTGTTGCTGATGCTCTCAGTCGGAAAGTCATTCTTGAAAAGAGAAGGCCAAGAGCGTTGAGAATTGAAGTTATCTCGACTTTTTTGGAAATTATAAAGAAAGCTCAAAGCGAAGCTTCTGAGAAGAATGACCGAAAGGAGGAACGTTTGGGCAAAACGTTGGTGTTCGGTGTAAACAGTCATGGACTGAAGGTGTTCCAAGATCGGATTTGGATACCTAAGACATGAGGAGTCAGAGATCTTCTAATGGAAGAAGCTCACAAAACCATGTACTCAATTCATCCCGGTAGCACAAAAATATATAGGGCCCTGAAACCCTATTATTGGTGGCCGACGATGAAGCTCGACATTGCGAAGTATGTGGCAGAGTGTGTGACTTGTGCGAGAGTCAAGACACAACATCAGAAACTGTACGGGAGTTTAGAACCTGTACCTGTACCGTTTAAAATTCTTCAGAGAATTGGGAACCAAGCTTACAAGCTCGAATTACCCGAAGAACTGAATGGAATTCATAACACTTTTCATGTGTGTTACTTGAGGAAGTTCACGGGAGAAGTTCCCGACGTAATTCCACTTTCGGAGTTAAGAATTGATGAAAACAAAAGGTTGATTGAAGAACCGGAGGGAATCGTTGACTGAAAGACTAAGAAATTGCGACGTAAGATGGTTGAGTTAGTGCTTGTTCGATGGAAACACACGAATGGGCCGAATCTCACCTGGGAGACGGAGAGTGACATGATGAGTCGCTATCCGCATTTGTTTGCTGATGTGTGATTCCGGGGACGGAATCATTCCAAGGTAGGAGAATTGTAACGCCCGTGTTTTTGGGCTTGCCATTTTTAGCAATGTAATAGTCTAGGTTAACCCTTGTAACCCAAATTTGAAATAATAAAAATGTATTATTTGTGAATTATGTGATTTACGTGTGTTTTCTTAATTATTATAATTTAATTGAATTAAGAATAAAATAATCGTCAACATTTAAGTTTAAAATAAACTTGATGTCTTTGAATAATGTTGTAGTAGTTGAAACGAGGTTTCTGAATATATATAGAACGCCCAAATCTGACTTCATATGAGGAAGTTATGATTTTCTAAAGTTTCGACTTGGCAGTATGCAACCCGAATACTCTATTTGAGATCGAGCGGTTTTTAGCCGAAACAATCTAAACGAGAATCGAAGATCTCGTTGTTAGTAGCGAAACGATGAAAAGTTAGGCGAGAACGGACGTCGGACGAAGAAGTTATGAATTTATAACGAAGTTTTTTTGTCCCGGCCTTCTAAAAATAAATAATAAAAATAAAATTCAAAATTAGCCGATGGAGTCTAAATGAAAGTTGTAGAGTATGGTCTGACCTACGCGTGGATATAAAGAACGTCGAAAACAGAGCTCGTATGCGAAAGTTACACAATTTAGAAGTTTGGCGAGTCAAATTACTCCCAGCGTAATTTGAGTATGCCGAGCGTACTCAGAGGGGTGCAACTTGTCTGGCCAATACTTGAGTGCCACTAATTGACGCATGAAGTGACGTCAAAGTACGCCTAGCATAACCTAATTACGCCCAGCGTACTGAGTACGCCCAACGTAAATTGAAATTACGCCCAGCGTAATCCCAGACCCAGCAGCTTATAAATAGAAACCGAGATCAACCATTTTCTCTTCTTCAAACTCTTTCTTCTCTCTAGTTTTTGCCTCGTTTTGCATGCCAATCATATCCCGATGCCCCGGTATTATTCCGGAGCCCCAAAGCAAATTCCAAAGTCCCGAGGAGAAGTTAAATTTTCAAGCCGAAGCCCTGCCCGCGAGGAGCCCGGTTTTTGTGAAGATCTTCCAGATCTACGGAGAAACACTACTTCTAGAAGCCGTAGTGCTGCGCGATCATCTTCTGATCAAGTGAGTGTGTAGTTATTTTCATTCCAACGCAATATTATGAAGTATTTTATATAAAATACGTGCTACGTGTATATATTTTGTTGTTATATGTGTGAATGTATATTCACTTTCTTCTATCTCATAGATCTGATTTATTCTCTATGAAATACATGTTATGTGTGTCTGCCTCATCTGTTATGTGGAATAGTATTGATTAAAGCATGCTATACAGGTTTTTAAATTATGTATAAAAATGTATATTTTTTTATCTACTAATATGTTGGGTAGAACATGGGTAGATAGTTGGTGTGTAATAAACAGATTAGAGGCCTCGATGTTGTTGGTGTTATTCTAGTCATTCAGCAGAGTATGGATGATGACCACAGACTATTCTAGACTGTCCTGTGGAACACTAGCAGGCTCATAACCTTAACTATATCTATTATAGTTTATAATATATGCTTCATTTGAACTGATAATTGATGTGTCATAAGATGTTCCATATGTATATTTTTTCACGTAACAGTTATATAAACTGAAAGAATACATAAATAATGATTTGTATTTTAAGACTAGTATCCTAGTGTTTTACTTGTATTTTCCCCCTTTAAAAGATGAAAAAAAATTCTAAAAAGTGTAGGGGTTTGAACTCACTTGATAGGTGGTGATTCGAGCAGTGTTTCGTTTCTAGAAAAGAGTTTACTTGACGAAAGTGAGATTTTTTGATGAAATGCCGGCTTCACGCGGGCAGAGTTTCAACAAAAAGATTGAGGTCTTCGGGGCTTGCTTCAGGTGGTAGGGAGGTTCTCGGGACTTCGGAGGGTTTAGAGAGTTTTAAATGAGTGATTAACAGGAGAGTGTTTTGAAATTTGTAAACCAAACTCGGAAGACTCGCATCTTATTTATAGGAGGCTGAGGTCTAGTATTACGTTTGGCATAATATTCATGTATGTTGGGCATACAACTGAAAACCTTAGTACCTTGGGCGTATTTATCGTACGCGGGGCGTACTATTGTGAGACTTATCCGAACTTCGGATGTGGCAAGGCTACTAGATACGCATCAAGGCTAGTGTGTTTACGCTGGGCGTAATCTTCTTGTACATTGGGCACACTAGTCTGACCAGTAGTACGCTGGGCGTACGTCTTCTTACGATGGGCGTACTCCCTCTGATCAATAACTGAATTCGTGGACGTGTCTGACACGTGTTGCATGCGAGGGTAAGGGCGACGTAGGCAATCCGAGGCCTAGTCTTCGGGTACGCTGAGCGTACTCCTTGTACGTGGGGCGTACTTTAATTTTTGAAACATCAAAAATTCGTAATTTTCGCATACGAGCTCCGTTTTTGACGTTCTTTATATTCAAGCGTTGGTGAAACCATAATCTACAACTTTTGTTTAGGCTCTGTAGGCTAATTTTGACTTTATTTTTAAAGTTATATTTTTAACAGGCCGGGGCAGGAAAAGTCCGTTAAAAATTCATAACTTCTTTGTCCGACATCCATTTTCGTCTGTATTTTTACCATTGTACTACTATTGAGGAGACCTTTGATTCTCGTTTAGATTGTGTCGGCTGAAAATCGTCCGATCTTTATTTCAAATTCTGGGTTATGTACTACTATGTCGAGTCTTAGAAAAATCATAACTTCATCATACAAAGTTAGATTTGGACGTTCTTTTTATGAGCACTCTCAGTTTAACGAATACTACAACTTTCATTTTGAGAGTTAAGGCTAAAAAAGGCATGTTATTGAAAACTCACTTTTTCACTAAACAGTTTTTGCTGGTTTTGACGCGGATCTTCGATTGGTGATAACTTTTTCGTTATTACTCAGAATTCAGTGTTCTTTATATTTTCGAAAACCTTGTTATGATATCTACCATTTTATTCATACCAATGAAGTTTATTTAACAATTTATTTTTGAGGTTTATGTTCTTTATTACTTTAAAATGAATTACAATTTGACTTAGACTATTACATTAGTTTGAAGTATCGGGTTGTTACATTATCCCCCCCCCCCCCCTTCCCGTTAGAGGGAATTTCATCCCGAAATTATTTCTAAAGTAAAACTCAAGGCCTAGGGAAAAGGTGTGGATACTTTTGTTTCATCTAATCTTCCCATTCCCAAGTGAACTCAGGTCCCTATTTAACATTCCAGTGTACCTTCACTATTAGTATACGTCTTTGTTTTGCTCGTTTGATTTCCCTGTCCATGATTTATATTGGTTCCGCCATGAAATGTAGGCTCTCATTCAACACAATTTCATCAACTGGAATCACAAGAGTCTCGTCAGATAGGCACCTCTTTAGCTTAGATATGTGGAAGATAGGGTGTATGTTATTTAGTTCCTAAGGTAGTTGTAATTTGTAAGATACATGACCAATCCTTGCGAGGATTTCAAATGGTCCAATGTACCTTGGATTTACTTTTCCACGCTTTTCGAAGCCTATCATACCCTTCTAGGGTTAGACCTTTAATAGAACACAATCACCAAACAAAAATTCCTAAGGTTTTCGTCTTTTGTCTGCATAGCTCTTTTGTCGATCTCGAGAGGTTTTTAGATGTTGACGAATTCGAACAATCTTCTCGGTTGTTTCCCTGATGATTTTCTGGACCAATGAGAGCGATGTCTAGAACTTAACCTCTAGCTAGTTGCGTATAAACCACTTCAGCCCAGACGTGATCAGCACTTGAGACCATAGAGGGCTTCAAATGGAGCAACCTTGATGCTAGTATGGTATTTTGTTATTATACGAGAACTTGACTAGTGGTAAATAGGTATCCCATGCTTTACCAAAGTCGATCACACATGCTCTCAGCATGTCTTCTAGTGTCTAGATAGTTCTCTCACTTTGTCCGTCGGTTTGTCAGCGATAGGTTGTACTCATGTCCAACCTAGTTCCCAGGGATTTTTTGTGACAACCCGATATTTCAAGTCAATGTAATAGTCTAGGTCAAATTGTAACTTATTTTGAAATTATAAAAATAGAAGTTTTTGAGACGAAAATAAGCGTCAAAAATAAATTTTCAGTAATCTTAATTGGGATGAATAAAGTGGTAGAGATCATAACAAGGTTCCCGAAAATATAAAGAACAATGAAATCCAAGTTATAACGAAGAAGTTATAATCAATCGAAGATCCGCGAGAAAACCGACAAAACATTGTTTAGCGTAAAAAGTGACTTTTCAATAAAAGGCTTTTTAGCCATAACTCTCTAAATGAAAGTTGTAGTATTCGTTAAACCGAGAGTGTTCATAAAACGAACGTCCAAATCCGACTTGTATGATGAAGTTATGATTTTTCTAAGACTCAACATAGTAGTACATAGCCCGAAATTTGAAATTAAGATCGGGCGGCTTTTAGCCGACACAAACTAAATGAGAATCCAAGGTCTCGTTAATAGTAGTAAAGTGGTAAAAAGACAGACGAGAACAGATGTTGGATAAAGAAGTTATGAATTTTTAACGGACTTTTCATGTCACGGCTTGTTAAAAATTATAACTTTAAACATAAATTCAGAATTAGCAGACGGAGTCTAAACAAACGTTGTAGAGCATGGTCTCATCTACGCATGCATATAAAGAACGTCAAAAATGGAGCTCGTATGTGAAAGTTATGAATTTTTGAAGTTTAAATAAAAAATTCGCGAAGAAGTATGCCCAACATACAAAAGAGTACGCCCAGTCTACTTGGGCTATCTGCGATATGTGTAAGTAGCATTGAAATATTCGAGGCTTGGAACCCGATTAGAGTACCCCTAGGGTACTCGGGGTAGCCTCGACGTGTATCAGTAGGCTTGGTATGTCTGAGGAACGGGAACCGAACTGGAGGCACATAGCCTTTACACCCAACGTACGAGTTAGTAAGCCCAACGTACTAGAGTATATCGTAGTACGCTAAGTGTATAAAGAGGTATGCCTAGTGTAATTCGAGGCCTCAGCCTCCTATAAATAGCATGTGAAGCTTCCGAGCTTTGTTTATAATTTTCAAAACCTCTCTCCTCTTAAACACTCATTTAATCCTCTCTAAACCCTCTGAAGTCCCGCGAACCTCCCTACCACCTAAAGCAAGCCCCGAAGCCCTGAAGTCCTCAATTTTTTAGCTGAAACTCTGCCCGCATGAAGCCGACTTTTCATCAAATATGCTAAGTTTCCTCATGAAAAGTCCTTCTTAGACACGAAACGTTGCCTGAATCACCAATCATCTAGTCAGTTTATACCCCTTTATTTTAACTATCTTTATAAATATTTTTAGGGAAAATACAGGTAAAATACAAGAAATCTTCTATAAATTACACAATTATTCATATGGTTTATAATTGTTATTTTTACTAAAATAAACATACTATTTTACCAGTTCGGGATTTCATACAAAAACAAGCATATAAACTATAATAAGTATAGTTTATGAGACATGCATACTTATCAAACTATAATAAGTATAGTTTATGAGACATGCATACTTATCAATAGAGTTTATGGAACTACATATTTCTTTACATATTCAGAGTAACTTACGAAAATAACCATATAAATTATATTAAATATTATTTATGATATGTTAACAATTTATCTATTACAAAGATAATTTTCATTATTCTACATGTAACTATCAATATAGCATTTCTGAGACATGCTTCACGTACTTATTTAAGTATAAAACAAAAGTCCTAAAAATTATAACCTGGAAGTAGAGCGGAACACTTGTGTATAGATCTATACAGGATTGACAATCCCGCACCAGAGCTGCTCAAAACAGCTAGGTCGGCAGACCTATGGTGACAATTGTTGTATCATATCTTGACACCTGAAGAACGTCGTGTTTCAGGCGAGACTTAGGTCATCAAGCATGGTTATGATAACTCACAATTTGGTATTGAATAATGTGTTTAGTGTAAGAATAAGTAAACAACTTCACATATTTTTATATAAATAATACTATAATTGGTAAATCTAGATATTTACAATTTCACATGTTTTCATACAAGTACAAATGCATAATGCTATTCTATTACAGAGAAAACATCACTTTCATAGTTTTATGGGAATTTAAAACTATGTCATACTATTTCAGAACACAAATACATATACACCAGAAAATATAGGATTTTCTGGGAAAAATGTACTTACATTTTTCAAAGGAACAAAGAACAAATGTCAATTACAAACAAGCTTACGAACTCACCAACTTAATTGTTGATACTCTTTTCAAAACCACTTGTATTTTCGGGAAATTGATAAACAGGTACCCATAAGTTTTGAGGAAGACACAGTTTCATAGAATTATATCTTTTAATTATACTTTTTGGTGTCAAATATACAATGATTTGAACACGAATGTAAAGTTATATTTGATCAATGTAATGGATGTTGTACTTTGATTACTATTGAGCATTGTTGTGATACTACACATGAAGTCATCCATCCCTTAACATTTCCGCTGTTCCGGTTTGGGGGTGTGACAGATTAGTATCAGAGCATTGTTTATAGTGAACTCAATATATCAATTCATTAAAGATATACAACTATAAATACATTGGGGCCAGAGTGCTATGAGTACAAGTATACTTTTAAAATATAAGTATTTTACAAGAAGTATATTAACACTCACACATACATAAATAGTAACATAGTAATAACTATATAAAAGTATTTGGATGTATGTCACTTGAGTTAAACTTGGACAGTTATGTAATCATATTTAGGATAGATATAGTCTGATCAACTATATTGAGATATGATCAACATGTGTTTAGGAGTGATGGTAGTGTTGCGACAATTCTAGAACTTACCAAACTCTATTCATATAGAGGGACTCTAGAACAGAACACAAATTTAAAAGAATATAGGAGTATTTTGTAATACTATAAAACTACATTCTTTTTATGTGTCTTACCTTTAAGTTCTCATATAGACTTTATGGCAGGATATCCTCCACTTGGAGATCCCTACTTCCCTGGTCAAGGGAATGACGGCTGGGAATTACGGTTGGATTGAAGAAGATCTGTAGGAGGATTCAGAAGAGATAGTAGAAGAGGAAGAAGAAGAAGATTTTGATTGCATTGACACATAACCTGAAGTTTACAACCCCCACCAGCTGTCCAACACCCCGCAATAGGACAAGATTTTCAAGAACAAACACCAGCATGAGCCGCATACTTGCATCACTAGAGTCGACAACAAGTCCAACTCCCTCCTTACGGGATGGCAAGAGGCTTTTATTACCTCTATAAAGGAGGTTCAGCCGACAGGGATCTCCTTGTCATATTACACCGTATTGCTTGCCCATCTGACCAGGCGCGAATTTCAATATACCGAATCCTTGAAGAAAATGCAACGGCCTAGATTAACACTGCTGATATTCATCGTCTAGATGAAGTTCATGACCAAAACCGAACGCACAACAAAGTACTATAAGGATAAGTGGATGCTGCCTAACATGAAATAAGAAAACTAAGGGAGCATCGGTTTTCCCTGGAAAGGCGTTTAATGGAAATAGAAAACTAGGAAGCAGAGTCCAGTGTTCGGCGTAGGACTCGCCGCAAGTTGTATTTACACTACTTCCAATTTTGATATAAGTTAGGACCTTGGATATATATGTTAATACAAATCTCATCTATGTATAACCCAACCCTGTTAGACTTCTATTCTAATCCGGGAATTGTAATGCTGTCAAGTTTTTTTTATAAACTTTTATGTACTTTAGAGTAGTATCAAGGTCAAACTTTCCAGTAACATTATGTATCATTATATATCAAAGTAATTGACTAGCATTTTACTTCATTGGTAATCATTATCAAAATTTATAAGTTTATCTTTTTATATATAAACTACTATTATGAATTGAATGCAAAACACATTTAAAGTCGGTCAGTATGCATATAACAAACTAAAATTTTTAGTTATTAACACCCAACGTACAATTATTATAAAAAACTTATCACCTATTCATTGTTAATTCCTTGGTAGAAAGATGCCTACAAGAAAGTCCAATAGAAAAAACAACAATCCACCAAATCAACCGCCGCCGCCACCTCCATAATATGATGTTGTCTTTCAAGCAGCAGTAGCTACCGTCGTGGTAGTGGCAATAACATAGATCAATGACAGTCGCATCAGTAGGTCATGTAATAGTGACCATCCTTCTAATCATGGGGATAGTCATGATCATCCGAAGGAATGTTCATACAAGGAATGTTCATCCTTTGATGGTATGGGAGGTGTGATTACTCTAACTCGTTGGTTCGAGAAAATCGAATCAATATTCGAAATCTGCGCATTCCCTGAGTCTAGCAAATTAAACCTTGCAACATGCACCTTTATAGACAGAGCACTCACTTTGTGGAATAGCCAAGTCAAGTCCTTAACACTCCCGATAGCCAACAGTATGGGTTGGAATGATTTGAAAGAACTAATGCTAGCTGAATACTTCCGGAGAGGCAAAATGCAAAAAACTAGAACATGAAATCTGGAGTCTAAAGATGAAGGGCTCTAATATCATTGCTTACACTGCTAGGTTCGGTGACCTGGCTTTACTATGTTCCGGGATGGTCAACCTAGAGAGTAAAAAGGGGGAAAGATATTTATGGGGATTTGCTCCCCTGACTCAAGGAAATGATATTGCCGCCAATCCACTTACTTTTGATAGTGCCAAATGTATGGAACAAACATTAGTGGATCATGGATTTATTCAAGATTCCATACCAGCCGTTCCTGAGAAACCTAAAGAAGGAAGTAGCAAAAAGAAGTTCTGGAATAAACGAAAGGGGCAATCATCACAAGAGCCTTCTAAGAAGCAATAAACTATAGCATTACACATTGCTATTATTCCTGCTGCCATTCCTACTCCTACATCTACAACTATTTTTGCTACTCCAGCAACTCCGAGTCGATATGTTGGAACTTTGCCGAAGTGCGATAGGTGAAACTTCCATCACACGGGAGTTTAAAGGGAAATGCAATGTACAAACTGCAACAAGAAGGGGCATATTTCCCGCTTCTGTAAAGCACCAACACAACCCATATCCCAAGTCCCCACCGCGGGAGTTAGTTAAGCTTGTTATAAGTGTGTCGAAATCAGGCATTACAAGAGAAACTATCCAAAGACGAATAATGTTGGGGGTATAGGATATTTTTAGCAATTAGTCACAAAGAAGCGATGACATATCCTACCGTGGTCACCGGTACGTTTCTTCTCAACAATTATTTCATATGCATTCTTTTTAATAGTGGTGCGGAGAAAAGTTTCGTAAGCC
Source organism: Lactuca sativa (assembly GCF_002870075.4). Lineage (NCBI taxonomy): Eukaryota > Viridiplantae > Streptophyta > Magnoliopsida > Asterales > Asteraceae > Lactuca > Lactuca sativa. The sequence continues at coordinate 159,948,854 of NC_056624.2, read as the reverse complement.
ATAAATTCAAACATCTACTAAAACAAAATCTCCAATTCCTAAAAGACACGTTCACTGTAGATATGGCTAATTGCAAGACCGAGAGCACAAACAACATATGCATATGGTGTACACTTGCTTTAAATAGTTATTCCTTCCGAATAGACCTTATGCCGGTCTCCATAAAAAGCTTTGACATCATCATCGGCATGGATTGGTTAAGTCCTCATTTTCCCAATATTTTATGTTATGAAAAAGCCTTTCGCCTCAATTTAGCAAATGGTGAATCGCTTGTTATCTATGGCGACAAACCTGGTGCAAATCTTCAAATCATTTCTTGCATCAAGGCCAAAAAGTATCTTCGCAAAGATTATTGTGCCTTCTTAGCTCACATAGTTGATAAAACACAAGTTGTGAAAAACATCAAGGATATTACTGAAGTCTGTGATTTCCCTTATGTATTCCCTGAAGATCTCTCAAGAGTTCCTCCTGAACGCCAAATCGAATTCTGAATCGACTTGATTCCTGGAGCTACCCCCGTAGCTAAATACCCATATCGTCTTGCACCTTCAGAGATGCAGGAACTATACAGTCAATTGAACGAACTTCTCAATAAAGGTTTTATCAGACCAAGCGTCTCACCCTGGGGAGCACCGATCTTGTTCATTAAAAAGAAGGATGGATCGTTTCGCATGTGTATAGACTACAGGGAATTGAATAAACTTACTATTAAAAACATATACCCTTTAACACGAATTGACGACCTTTTTGATCAACTTCAAGGGGCAAGTTTCTTCTCCAAGATTGATCTGAGATAAGGATACCATCAGCTACAAGTCCAGGAGGATAGTATTCTAAAGACTGCTTTTAGAACTCGCTACGGTTACTATGAGTTCATAGTAATGACCTTTGGTCTAATGAATGCGGCTGTAGTATTCATGGACCAAATGAATCATGTCTGTTGACCTTACTTAGATAGGTATGTTATAGTTTTCATTGATAATATACTAGTCTATTCCCAAAGTAAGGAAGAACACAGCCAACATTTGCGACAAATCTTGGAAACCTTAATGGAAGAAAAATTATACGCGAAGTTCTCAAAATGTGAATTCTGGATTCAAAGGGTGGATTTCCTAGGTCATGTAGTTAGAAAGGAAGGGATACATGTGATGCGTTTTAGCCATAAGAACATCCTATGTGCTCATACAAACCCTAATGCTTGGATCTAGGTTTCTCTATTGTACATGCAATTCATCCAAGACTTTAAACCCTAGATCTAGCATATAATAATCAATATTAACATAAGAATGGGTTTAAGATATTACCTTGATTGTTATGTAGCAATAACAATCTCAATTCCTCCTTGTAATGACTTTAGAAGGCTTAGAGTCACAAATGTCACTCCTCTTATGGCTCACAAACACCAAGAGCAAGAGGATGAAGAATGAGGAGAGAGGAGGCTGCCCAAAACGTGTGGAAACCCTAAGGATTCTGTTCTCCACGTTTTTGAGGCTTAAGGGTACTATATATACATGTAGGCTATTAAGGTTTTCAACTAGGAAACCCTAATTTAGATGCTTAGGCCCTAAGCAACCCATGGACCCTTCTTTAATAAGCCTTGGACAATTTCTAATGGGTTTCCCCATAGAATTCATCTAACCTTATATTATAAGGTGATCCATAGCCCGATTGCAATTATCATATAATTACAATTCCAGTCCCTTAAGTTTAATTAATCTGTTTTAGTCACAAACTTAATTACTGTTAATTTTTGACTAATATTAATTAAACAATATGATTTCTCCTTTAATATATTATTCTAATAATATATTAATAAATCATAACTAATCCTTTCTCTCCATAATTCATCCTATCAAGTTGCTTTGGTGAAGGCAACCCAAAAGGACCACGCACCATCGGGTCAAGTACATACCAAAATAGTTATGGACTTAGACACTAATCCAACAGTCTCCCACTTGGATAAGTCTAATAACTATTATGCATATGACTTCAGATCCTGATCTTCAATCGTAGCTTTCCAAAGCCGCTGTCAACTCTGATCTTATCTGATACGCGTGTCCTTTAGATAAGGGATCATATATTCCTCCATTCTAGATATCGTATAGATGTGAGACATGAACTTAATCATTCCCTCTATACTATTTCCCGACTTCTGATTTATGATGACTGATAACAAACTACAATTGAACACATCAATTTAGTCCCGGCTTGGCCAAGTGCTTAGGTGCCATCACTAAATCATCGAGGGGCCCAAAGATGTCACTTTCATCCTACTTTGGATAAAAGGAACGGATAAACTTTGACTCAATGCTTGCTTGCACTCACTTACCGAATTACACACAACAATATGTTTTATAACACCAAGTTACTGGTGTGTTTACATATTATCAATGTGCAACCGATTCTCAAGATACAACTCACACATCTCGTTTTCAAGAATATAAGATGTTATCGTCTCACCAATCACTCATGATGAAATCCACGAAGTGACCCAAGTGAGCGTGGGTTTGATCCAATGCTCAAATCATATTCATAAGCACTCATGAACATTGCAGCAAATATTTGCTTATGTCTAATACCCTTTAGACAATCCACACATCAATTCATGACAGTCTTCATTCATACCTACTTCCATCATATGAACGACTGTGGTCCGTTCGAATAATTTGACTGTTCTAAACCTATTAAAATATTCAGGAAGTCAAAACTTGCAAAGTGAAACACAAGAATAATACTAATCCCATATGGCCTTAAACCTTTGAGTATAAATAAAACACCTTTTATCTATCACCATATTGATTACTCATTATTTGTTGTTCCGGATAATCAACTTCTTACTTGAATTATAACTATACTTGTCCCATGCTCTTAGCATGCACACAATGTTTTCCTATGGTCCTTACTTTGTGAAATAGATCAAATGAAAACATTTCCAATCATACTCATTTCACAACTCCCAATTCCTATCACAAGTGTAAGAATATCAAATTCTTGCCACTTATAGAATATGTTAGATTCTAACTTTTTATGCAATGATCCTTTTGTAATGTCACTGCACTTAGGTCACAATGACTATTGCCAATGAATTAGAAAGCTCTCTATTGGAAATTGTTACAACACAATTCCATAGATGTGATGTCTCTCACTCAAAGTACATTCCTTTGAACATCCTTTGCATAAAAGTTTCTAATCTAGACATAGATTCTCAATATCCAACTCCTAATATGGAAACCTTTCCATACTTACCATATGACAACTCATTCTCAATAGAATCTTATCTATTCATAATAATGTCGATATGCTCCATCCAATATCATACTTCCAACTACTCACAAGCGACCAATCCTCATCGAGCTTTGGATCGTCCTTTGATAGTTGTTTAATTATCTTAGTCAAAACCGATTCTAGTCCTTTTTCCCTCTTAAATGCGCTAGACATTTGGAAAATTTTAGAATGGTCAAATATTATAGCATTTGCAATCGATCCTATACCCGAAGTGTATGGGACACGATGCATAATGTTTTACATAAAGATTTGATACTTTATCAATCTTCTGCCATAATATTTAATGTGTCTCGTTCTTACAATTCGAACTATGATGAGGGATACCGTAATCATAATCGAAATTTAAGAACACACTATGTATCCTTTGACTAAATTTATTAAAATTTCTTAATCTATGCTTTAGATATTAAAACGAAGTACAATATTCTCTCCCTTAATTATAGTAAAACAACTATTCAACCCTTACTACTTTGCAAAGTATAACTCTTGTTTTTTTTTTTTTATAATTAATGTTGCTAACTTGCAATACTTGCCTTAATAATCATACCAGCACAAATTTTATGCTCCCACTATCATGATGATTATTATCATATAAGCATAACACTTATGCTCCCACTAGCTTTGACATGTTTTAGAAAACAACTGAACTTCCAAAAAACAATGCTTATTGAATTTCTAAAGTTCATATTTCTAATACCTAATGCTTTGATAGTCCTTTATGTAAGGTTCTTAAACTTATACACCTTTGCCTTAGATAGCTCATATGTATGTCTTAAACAATTCAGACTAATTGCCAAATCTCACAATTCGGATCATGGAATGGGATACCGTAACCATAATCGAATTCGAGAATACAATTTTACAATCGCTATCTTCTTAAAATCTCTCTTAGTGAAAGCATTTTCTCACAGTCATTTTCATGAAGGAGAAAATCTTATGACACTTAGATTTTAATGGTGTATGTGTTCCTATCCATGCGAATTTGTCAAAACCAAAGTTTGCGACAAATCCAAACTCTTATGGACCAAACTTTCTTAATCTTGATTTCTTTCCTTATGGTAACACGAGTGCCCACCATGTATTCCAAGTAGTTAAGAAGCTCACCCTTTTCTTATCAATGTACTTTTCATTGATCAAGGTCCTTGCCTTTTATGCATTCAAATGAGAACTCATAGAACTTACATGCATAATTAACTCAATTGGAACGGCATAGAAACAAGATTGTGTCAACACGATAGGTTGTAAACCTCAAGTCGTGTACTAGTGATGATCGATAAGGTTTATTCTTGATTAGTTCTTGAAACCTTTCGAGATCATTAAGACTCCCACTGATTCCTTGACATATAAGATTCTTTTGTCAATGAACATTTCTTGACAAAAGAATATTCAAGAGTTAGTGTAGCTTTTATCAAGACAAAACACTTCATAAAATTGGTCCTAGTTGGTCTTTGTCTTATCCAAGACATCACAACTTTCAACATTTGATGAATACTATCAACCTTCCTAATACTTGTCACTCAATGTCACAATCTTAACTCTAAGATTTGGTTTTGGAACAAAGTATGATTAACTTCTTGATTCAACCATTTCTTCAATTCTCGATTCCTCTTCTTAGAAATACAATTGTACAAAGACTCACTTAGAGGATCAATTGAGATATGGTTCTTAATCATTAAGATCTATCATAAAACATAATAAAAGGTACTCTCCCTTCTTCTTAGAATAGAGAAACTTTTATCCTACTGCCTACTTGATTCTTCTTATTCGTTCTGCTATTGATTTAAACTTTTTGAATCAACTAAGAATTACACTTTATCTCATAAGTGTAATCATATTTACTTAACCTTAGTAAATCATGACAAATATCTTTGTTACTCTTGTGGTGGACTTGATCAACACATAACCTTGTGTACTCGATCTCCTAGTCCTTCACTTGACACTTTGTCAACGAATTAGTCTAATTTTTCAAATATGAAACTTATCATTCATCATGCAATACTTGTTGTATGATTCCAAGTCTCTATCCACTTGAAACTTGGATGATGAGAAACTCTCCCTATTTGGTAAATTCTTGACCTTTCTACAAATAATCACATCCATTCGTTGTAGAAATATGCAAACATCAATTTTTCATAACGATTTCATTGCAAGGAAATAAATAAATAAATAAATGAGTCAAACCAAAATTTATTTTATTCATAAAAGCAGCGGAAAACATTTGTCCTTACAATGCAAAATCAACTGAAAACTATGTAATCAAATATTCCTAGCAACTCTATCATAACTTTCTAAGCTCAAAATCTAATCTTCGAATCCATGCGATCGAGATCCATTTCTTCGTAATTAGACTCGTCTTGCTCTTTCATCAAGCTTCCTCTCTTCTCACTGATCCTGTAAAACATTCAAATGCAATCTTATCACATCATGTATTAAGAATCAACGAATAGGAACTTAATGGAGTTAGATAGTGGATTTTACCTGAAGCACAGCCATACTCTTTGACTCTCCCATCTTCTGGACTCTTTAGGCTCTTAGGGCAGACTTGTATCCAACGCCCTTTCTCTTGGCTGCAAACGCAGGTCGGTTCTCCTATAACATCCTCGGAAGCATGGTTGGTTGACTTTCCCAACAAATATGCTCCATTTCTTTGGCAAATCATTTCTGATTCAGTAGCAATGAGCATGTAAGTTAGGTCAATGAGGCTTGTGTCATGCTCCATCATATGATACTTTCTTTTGAACTCATTATACGATTCTGGGAGTAACTACAGAACCCAGTCTACAACCAACTTATCAGGGAATGATGCACCCAACATTTTCAACCTATCGACGTGTGATTTCATTCCTATAACGTGGGCACACACGGGTTTACCATCTTCATGTTTCATTTCCAATAGGGCTTTAGTGACATTGAACCTTTCAATTCTTCGATCTTGTGGGTTAGGGAGAACAACGGGAGGAGGAGGAAGTGAAATCAAACTAGTCCACCTAGATTCTTCACTTGAATAGCGGAACAACTTATTTTCAGCAGGAACACCTTTTCCTTGAAATTTAGGAATACCATGATTGTCATACTTTGACATCTACAAAACGGGAGAAAACGAATTCAAGTTAGTTGATTTATTGAGTCCTTAGTAAATCATTCAAATGATATACTAGGGCTAGGACCCAACACAATATTCCACAACTCGGGAGAGGGATGCCGTAACCCAAATTGCAGAACATTTGAAGGTAAGTGAACGACGATTCACTAATTTTCGACCATGAAAAACGAAAAACAGATTAAGTTTTAAATGTATTGAAAACTCCTAGATCCTATGAGATTCATTGAACTTTTCAATGGCATGTTTAAATCTCGATGTGCCCCTCTAGTTTGTGACTGGGATGCCGAGGATCACAAAGCGGGTGTGAATAACCATGCAAACCTACATGGTGCCCCCACATGTTACAATCACATATTCGATGTGCCGGTTAACCACACACGCTCCACCGAACTATGACAAACATTGAGTCACCCTTTGCTACCTATGCTCAGAACCATTTAGTGTGCCGGTTAACCACACATGCTCCACTAACGTCTTCGCAAGGGCTCAAATTGTAATTTCATGGAATTGAATCAATTCACTTTTGCCTAAAGTAACTAAGATTGGGAATTTTATGAAAACGTTTAGTTACTTTTGTACTTCATTATACTTATAATGGAAGGTTTCTGTCCTATCCTACCCGTTCGGCTAATGACCCTCCACTAGTCAAGTGTGCGGTGGGTAAGAGTGGATACCCATTCAATCGCCATTTTATAGGCAATTTCCTTAAACACCCCTTATAGACCAGCTTCATGAATGAGGCCTGCTAACGGTAAGACTGAATTTTACTCATACATATATATAATATTAGACTTTTAATGATATATATAGTATAGGGTGTATTTTACACTTTTAAAATACTAGGTGGTCTAATTTAATAAATTACACTTTTAATTTAACTAAATTTGAACCTTAACTTTATGGATTTATTAAATCTCCTTTTATTATACACCTTAATTAATTAATAAAACCATAAGGGTGTGATTGAACTTTTCAAAACTATACTAGGGTTTTAGAATTTAACATTTCTAAATTAATCTTTTAATCAACTTTTAAATTCCAAAACTTGAGGGCAAGTTTTGAAACTTTTCAAATCATTAGGGTTTAGAATTTAAATATTTCAAAATCAAACCTTTTAATCAAAATATTCAAATTCCAAAACTTAAGGGCAAGTTTGAAACTTTTCAAAACTCAAAGGATCAAATAGCAAATAATTTAAATTAACAATTAATTTAATGATTATCTAAATTTGACCTAAAATCAATTTCTTGCAAGATAAGTTACCCAATTAATACAGATAATCAAACTTTAATCATATAAGGAAGTTATTATCTAATCAATTGGTAATTATCTTTTGTTTAATCAAGGATATACTCAAAAATATGATAAAAATCGGATTTTAATGACCCAAAACAGTTAAGGCAAGTATCCATGAGCAAAACAGCAAGAAATCCCGAAATCCCCTCTTTCTGACACTCGAACTCACCGAGTTCCTCTATGGACTTGCTGAGTTTAGGCCTACTAGCCGAGTCCACATTGGAACTCGCCGAGTTCATCAACCAGGGAGCCAAAAATCGATTTTGAAGCTTGAACAAACAAACAAGGCATCAATACAATAGAAACCAATCAAGGCTCTGATACTACTGATGGGTTTTAGCCATAAGAACATCCTATGTGCTCATACAAACCCTAATGATTGGATCTTGGTTTCTCTATTGTACATGCAATTCATCCAAGAATTTAAACCCTAGTTCTAGCATGTGATAATCAATATTAACATAAGAATGAGTTTAAGATATTACCTTGATTGTTATGTAGCAATAACAATCTCAAATCCTCCTTGTAATGACTTTAGAAAGCTTAGAGTCACAAATGTCACTCCTCTAATGGTTCACAAACACCAAGAGCAAGAGGATGAAGAGGAGAAGAGAAGGAGGCTGCCCAAAACGTGTGAAAACCCTAGAGGAACTCTATGTTTTTGGGGCTTAAGGGTGCTATTTATACATGTAGGCTATTAGGGTTTTCAACTAGGAAACCCTAATTTAGATGCTTAGGCCCTAAGCAACCCATGGACCCTTCTTTAATAAGCCTTGGACGATTTCTAATGGGTTTCCCCATAGAATTCGTCCAACCTTATATTATAAGGTGATCCATAGCCCGATTGCAATTATCTTATAATTACAATTCCAGTCCCTTAAGTTTAATTAATCTCTTTTAGTCACAAACTTAATTCTTATTAATTCTTGACAAATATTAATTAAACAATATGATTTCTCCTTTAATATATTATTCTCATAATACATTAATAAATCATAATTAATAATTTCTCTCCATAATTCATCCTATCAAGTTGCTTTGGTGAAGGCAACCCAAAAGGACCATGCACCATCGGGTCAAGTACATACCAAAATAGTTATGGACTTAGACACTAATCCAACAACATGTTGATCCCTCCAAGGTCAAAGCTATTGAAAATTGAACGACCCCACGAACCCCAACAGAGATTCGTCAATTTCTAGGTCTCGTTGGCTACTAAAGGAGATTCATTCAAAACTTTTCAAAGATTTCTAAGCCACTCACCATATTGACCTAGAAAAGTGTGGCATTCAGCTGGAAGGAGAAACAAGAAACTGCTTTCCAGACACTAAAGCAAGCCCTTTGCAGCACACCGATCTTATCCCTCCCAGAAGGGCAGAAGATTTTGTAGTTTACTACGATGCGTTCAAACATGGGCTGGGGTGCGTTCTTATGCAGCGAGGAGAGGTTATATCATATGCCTCGAGTCAACGTAAGCACCATGAAGTCAACTATACCATACACGACCTTGAACTGGGAGCTATGGTTTTTTCTCTAAAGATCTGGAGGCATTACCTGTATGGTACGAAATGCACAGTCTTTACTGATCATAAAAGCCTCCAACACATCTTTGATCATAAAGAACTTAACATGAGACAGCGAAAATGGGTAGAGCTACTAAATGATTACGAACGTGAGATTCGCTATCACCCCAGCAAGGCCAATGTGGTTGCTGATGCCTTTAGTCACAAAGAGTACTCAGGCCGTCAAGTAAAGTCTCTGACCATAACCATCCATTTCCATCTATCCCCACAGATCAAGGAGGCTCAGCTGTAAGCCTTGAAACCTGAGAACATGATGGGTGAAGCCTTAATGGGAATGGAAAAGAACCTGGAAATCAAGGTGACGGAGTTCGTTATCTCATGAATCGGATCTGGACACCAAAGTTTGGTGGTTACAGATATGTTGTCATAAATGGAGCCCATAAAATTCAATACTCCATTCACCGGGGTTCTGACAAGATGTATCTGGACCTTAAGAAACTCTATTGGTGGCCAAGTATGAAAGCTAAAATTGCTACTTATGTTGGTAACTGTTTAACTTATGCCAAAGTCAAAGTAGAATTTCAAAAGCCCTCAGGTTTACTTCAACTGCCAGAAATACCTGAGTGAAAGTGGGAGCGGATTACAATGGATTTCATAACCAAGTTACCCATGACAACGGGTGGTGATGACACCATTTGGGTTATTTTTGATAGATTAGCAAAATCAGCTTACTTCCTTCCAATAAAAGAAACTGATAAAATGGAGAAGTTAGCAAGGACGTACCTTAAAGAGATAGTACGATTACATGGTGTGCCAATATCTATTATATATGACCGAGATAGTAGATTTACCTCCTTATTTTGATAATCATTGCAAAAGTCTTTAGGAACCAATCATGACATGATTACATCATACCATCCTCAGACCGATGGGCAAAGTGAGAGAATCATACAAACGCTGGAAGACATGTTTTAGGTTTGTGTGATAGATTTTGGTAATGCTTGGGACACCAATTTACCACTAGTTTAATTCTCATACGACAATAGCTATCACACTCGCATCAAAGTTGCACCCTTTGAAGCTCTCTATAGCCGTAAGTGCAGATCTCCTCTGTGATGGGCTGAAGTGGGTGATACGCAACTAGCAAAGAACCAAGTAACCGACAATACTCTAACTGGGCCAAAGATCATTTGAGAAACCACAGAAAAGATTATATAAATCCGGGAATGATTGAAAGCTTCTAGAGATAGACAGAAGAGTTATGCAAACAAACAATGGAAAACCGTGGAATTCCAGGTTGGTGACCGTGTCTTGTTAAAAGTCTCTCCCTGGACACGAATGATACGCTTTTGAAAAAGTGGAAAACTAAGTCCAAGGTACATCGGACCATTCAAGATTCTTGCTATAATTGGTCTGGTTGCTTATAAACTCAAACCACCGCATGAACTCTGTAACATTCATCCCACTTTTCACGTCTCAAATCTCAAGAAGTGTCTGACTGATAAGACTCTTGTAATTCCACTTGATGAAATCGAATTAAACGATAATCTACACTTCATAGAAGAACAAGTGGAAATTATGGATAGGGAAATCAAAACAACAAAACAAAGTTGTATACCAATAGTGAAGGTTCGCTAGAATGACAAACGAGGACATGAATTCATTTGGGAACCGGAAGATCAGATGAAACAAAAATACCCACATCTTTTCCCTTGTCCATGTGTACCGCCTTAAAAATAATTTCGGTAGGGAAATTACCTCTAATGCGGGGATAATGTGACAATCCGATATTTCAAGCCAATGTAATAGTCTAGGTCAAATTATAACTTATTTTGAAATAATAAAAATAGAAGTTTATTGAGACGAAAATAAGCGTCAAAAATAAATTGTTCAGTAATCTTAATTGGTATGAATAAAGTGGTAGAGATCATAACAAGGTTTCCAAAAATATAAAGAACACTAAAATCCGAGTTATAACGAAGAAGTTATGACCAACCGAAGATCCGCGACAAAACCGGCAAAACACTGTTTAGCATAAAAAGTGACTTTTCAATAAAATTCTTTTTTGCCTTAAATCTCTAAATGAAAGTTGTAGTATTCATTAAACCAAGAGTGTTCATAAAAAGAACGTCCAAATCTTACTTCGTATGATTAAGTTATGATTTTTCTAACCCTCGACACATAGCCCGAAATTAGAAATAAAGATCGGATGATTTTTAGCCAACACAACCTAAACGAAAATAGAAGGTGTCGTCAATAGTAGTACAATGGTAAAAAGACAGACGGAAATGGATGCCAGATAAAGAAGTTTTGAATTTTTAACGGACTTTACTGTCCCGGCCTATTAAAAAATATAACTTCAAACATGAAATCAAAATTAGCCAACGGAGTCTAAACAAAAGTTGTAGAGCATGGTCTTACCTACGCGTGGAGTATGCCCAACATACAAAAGAGTATGCCCAGTGTACTCGGGCTATCTGCGATGCGTGTGTCACACCCCGGCCGTCGACGGAAAGACCGGGTAGTGTAACGTCATTTTTCATATCATAGTTATATAACATACATTGAACAATGCTTAAAGAAAATACATACCTTTATTGATGATTGAAAGTTACATTATTGTTTTCCTAGTATTTATTACATAATATCCGACTATGACATACTTCTTAATGAACAGAAAGATACTAGTAAAACTTCTCATGTTCGAATACATACTAGCTTTTCAAGTTCCTGAAAACACATGCATTTTAAAATACATCAACATAAAGTTGGTGAGTCCATAGGTTTTGACTCCATAAAATAATACATTTTTACACATTCAAAAGTATAGTTTTGAAAGTATCATTTTGACTCTCCAACATTAGGTATAATAGTATACTTATCATTTAAGTGTTATACCTAAACATTTCATAATCTTAAGGTATAAGTAGGGGAAAACTTATACTAAATATTAATACTTGTATACGAAAAGGTATAATGTTTCTACAATTTGCTACCATGATCCTGTAACCGCTGCTATGACATAATACCTCTGATAGAACAATACACTCATGAATTACCATGAGAACAAATACACTCATGATTTAACATGAGAAACGACACCGTACGCTTCATCGACGCCGGAATAATATGAAATAAAAGGATAGTTCATCACTTGTTTTTGGTTGATTGTAGCTAACAGGTCAGCCCGTATACTAATTATACACGACTTCCTCGCTCACACGGGATTAACGGTTACAGTTCAGAGGATTTCCGCTAAGATCCCCAATCTTAGTTGATGAATACAATTACTCATGTAGACTTTGACGACTTCCTATAGCTCTAACAACAAAAGCATTTTCATGTCTAAAACCTTAAGTTACTAGACTATGTTTTTAAACATTACTCCTAACTTCATAATATTTAGGCAGTATAACAGTTATATCTTGAAGTAAAAGCCATGTTTTATCTTGACCTAAAACCAATCATAACAACATATAATGTTTCTAGTTTTATCTTGACATAAAACTATCAATAACAATACCAAGTTTTATCTTAACATAAAACTAACAATAACAATATATAACATATCCATTTTTATCTTGACATAAAACTATTAATAGCAACATACTTTATAACTTAACATATAGAACTTCCGAATATAACATCAGAACTATATGGCACACAACATATATATAGAATCCTAAGTATAACTCAAGATCTACATTAATATACTACTATAACAATAATATGTTAACAATGTTACGATAGTTGTATATTTTCAGATACGAAATAACTATATTTCGGTTATTATAACTATATATATTGATAATAATATACTATCGTATAGACATAATAATAACGTATATACAATATTTAGCATGCGTTTTCCCCCGAAAATATTAGAAAGTAGGGCCGTGAAACTCACCCTAGTAGCGTGATTTTATGATATCTAAGCGAAACGGTCAGCGTGTGAGATCGTCGGGGCTCGGGATGCAAGATGGCCTCAGCAAAGGAGAGAAAGGGAAGAAGTTTTGGTGTAAGAATGGCTGAAGTGGTACCTGCTATTTATAGTAGGGATTTTGGACCCCCACGTCGTGGGTTTTGGACCCCCACATCATGACTTAGGATCTTATCCTCGTAGACTTGCTATTTGCATTCCTAGCTTCGGAAGGTGTCACAATTCCAGTTTCACGTCATGAATTTGATGTCCACGTTGTGGGTTTGGATTCTATCCCCTCGCAGCCTCGTCATACCTTCTAGATTCCGAGATATGGATAAATGACTCCTCACGTCGTGAGTGTCATAAAACTCACGTCGTGAATTTGAATCCTATCCTCTCGCAGCATCTAGATTCCGAATTATGACAGAATGTCATGAGCGTCATAAAACTCACGTCGTGAATTAGCTAGTTTAGGGTTTTAAAAAGCTAAATCTTCGGAATGCCATAACGTTTGCATACGAATTTCGTTTTTGACGTTCTTTACATGCACGCGTAGGTATTTACGATTACTACAACTCTCTTTTTGTGACAACCCCAAATCTATTGCTGTTACAAATCCCATCTTCACTAACGGAATGCGTCGCTATATGTTATTTTTCAGTAATGTTTGGAGTCGCCAATTAACAAATATCTAGTTATTTATATGTCCTAATATTATCATAAGTAATTATTGTTGGATTAATGTCTAAGTCCATAACTATAATTGGTAAGACTTGACCCGACCTGGCATGGTCCATTTGGGTTGCATACCATCATGCACTTGGATAGACTATAATGAGAGAAATAAGACACTTATTGTTATTAATATATTATAAGTTCTAGTATATTAATAATAAGAATAATAAGATTATTTAATTAGTATTGATCAAGAATTAATCTAGGATTAATTAAGTGATCAAAAGAAGACTAATTAAATATATGGGTTGATTGTGTAAATCATTCATACTTGTATAGTGGGCTAATGCTCCATGGATAATCAAGTTGGGCTAAAACCCATAGGATGGTCCATGGATGCTCCATGGTGTATTTGTACCCATGGATCATGGAAATGAAAAGCCATGTCAATTAGGGTTTACATGGTGTAACCCTAACTATATAAGCATCTTATTCTTGACCAAAATCGGCCACTAGTGTATGAAGTGAAAGGGCTAGCCGATTTCATGAGTTGTAGAATTCTCTCAAGTTATTCTAAATGTTTTGGTGATTGTGATTCCATTTGAGGCTTCCACACTATTGGGGCTAGGCACTCAAGCTTCATGAAGACTTTCTACATCAAAGAGGTATGTATTCTATCTTGTTACACTCATTGTTTTGTATGCTAGATTAGGATAATACCTTGGAAGTTCTTATTTGCATGTTTAATAGAGAAAACATAGATCCAAGGTATTTAGGGTTGCATGTACACTTAGGAGTGTTAGAATGCTCAAAACCCAACAGTGGTATCAGAGCCTAGGCTTGTTTTCTTGTTATACCTGCAATAGAAGCTGAAAAAACGAATTTGGTGCTGTCTGATCATCAGACTCGGCGAGTCCATCAGAGGACTCGGCAAGTCCATGGCTAAAATGTGATCAATTCGATCCAACTCGCCGAGTTGGTTCATGCACTCGACGAGTTGGACCCCCAGACAGCATATTTTCGAGTTTTTTTGGCTAGAAATGGACTAGGAACATTACCCTAAGTTGTTTTTGAACTTATAAACTTGTTTTTTTGAATGTGGTAATGTTCATGCTAATCCATTTTCAAAGATATTTGTCAATAGATTCATGTTTTGTATTAGTTTAAGGTTTAGACTAATTACATGAAAAAGTTTGATTTGAATTATCTTGTTCTTATGAGTTGCTTAGATTAATAGAAAAGTTAATTGAAATAGTTGTTTTCAATCCATTTTAATCTAAGAGTTTGAGTATAAAATGTGTTTGTGTAACTTGTCCTCAAGTTACATGAAGAGTCACATTAAAGACTCATAAGATTCACAAAAGTTGGCAATGGTTACAAAAATGAAGAGTCTTGTGTCATTGAATAATTTTTTATGACTCCATAACTTGTCCTCAAGTTATGGAAGTTCAAGAGTCACTTCATTAAAGAAAAATATGTAACCATAATTAAATCCATAAGTTATAAAATAAAGAAAAAGTTAGTTCTTTTATTAGTTTAAAGTCTTCCATAACTTGTCCTCAAGTTATGGAACTTGAAGAGTTTTTGGATTAAAACTACTTTAAACACATAAGTTATGGAATTAATTAGTTTTGAATAGTTTCAAAACTTGCCCTCAAGTTTTGGAATTTGAAAAGTTTTCCTTATGAATACTTTAATTCCAAGTTAGCCCTTAGAATTTTAAAAGTTAAAATTCAACCCTTATACTTTATAATATTATAAGTTAATAATATATATATGTATAAGAGTAAAGTCAGTCTTACCGCTAGTACACCTCATTCACGAAGCTGGTCTATAGGGTGGGTACAAGGTTGTTCCCTATAAAATGGCAACTTAATGGGTGTCCACTCTCACCCACCGCTTGCTTGACTGGTGGAGGGTCGTTAGCCGAACGGGTAAGACAAGGACTTATAAATTCTCCCTTCATTAAAAGTAATAATGATAAATACTAAGTAACTAAACTCTTATAAATACCCAATCTTAGTTACTTAGGAAAATGTGAATAAGGTGCTAATCCATGAAATTACACTTTGCACTTTGTTTAAGTCGGTTAGTGGAGCGTGTGTGGTTAACCGACACACTAACTCGTATTTAACAAGGTAGGCAAAGGGTAACTTAATGTTTATCATAGTATCGATGGAGCGTGTGTGGTTAACCGGCACATCGATTGAGGGGTAAACACTTAAGGGTACCAAGTAATTTGCATGGTTACTTCACACCTTGTTTTGTGATCCTCGGCATCCCAGTCACAAAACCTGAAGGGCACACTCGAGATTGAAACATGCCTTTGAACAGTTCAATGAATCTTAAAGATCTAGGAGTTTCAAAACCAATTAAAACCTAATAATACATTTCGTTTATCTTGGTGAAATTGGTGAATCGTCATTCACCTACCTTCAAATATTTTATAGCTTGGATTACGGCATACCTCTTCTAAGTTATAAAATAGTTTGTTGGGTCCTAGCCTTAATATTTCATATTGGGTGTCATATTAAGGACTTTAAATCAACTATCTTGAATATCTCCCAAAACATGTCTGGTTTAGACATTTATGATCTTCCCAAATCTCTTGAAACAAGCTTTCCTAAATGAAGATGATGTCCCTTGGAAATCATACTTCTTTCACCTCCTCTAATTATTCTCCCTAACCCACAAGCCCTTGAAAGGTTTAAGGTCACTCAAGCCCTATTGGCAAGGCAAGGTCTAGGTGTGAACACATCTTGGAGATGTAGTCACATATTGACAAGCCGAGAGAGTTGGGTGTCAAAGTCTTGAGAAAGTTGGTGGTTCAATCACTTTCTAAGTCACATAGTGAGTTCCTTTGGGACACCTATGAAACAGACTATGACAAGACCCTTAATGATCTTATCTATTTGCTAAGATCAACTTGCTAAACTTCATGGACATTGACAATGATATCTAGTAAAGCTCTCTCTTCCCAGTGGAAAGGGATCGGCCATAGTCAACTCGGTTGACCAAATGGTAAAGAGAAAAGCTAAGTCTATGATAGTCTCGTGTACCATTATCAAAGGGTCCATATGTTTATATTGCCAAAGGAAGGGGCACTGGTTGCGAAGCTGCCAAATTTACCTAAGGATGTTAAAGTCAATAAGTTTGACTCTACTTTAGGTAAAGTCCACTATCTAACTCTGCTAAGTTTCTATTCTGAGATTCTTGATACATGATGTGACTGGGTCACATGGTGATGTTTTAAGAATCAAAGAAAAGTGAAGAAACTTAAAGTAAGAATATGCTAAATCTGATGGCGTAGATGGATTTCTATCGCATAGTTTGAAGATCGGATTCTTGAGCTACTTCTTAGGAGTTATGATATATTGCTTAGGAATAGATAACAACAAGTTTTCATGTGCTTATGCACTGTAAGGATAAGTTTTTCCGCAAAGTTTTAAAATAAAAGAAAAATTTTTGATTTTATTTATTTTAAAATATCCTTACAATGGCATTTGAGAAAAAATTGTTGCTTATATGATTCCAATAATAGCAAGAGTGGAAATATGAAATTGATTCTTTCATTTGTGGTAATGTCTAAATTTACCAAATAAGGAAAGATTCTCATCACCCAAGTTTCAATTGGACCGAAACTTGGAATCATGCAAGTTGTATAGCATGATGAATGAGAACTTTCAAGTTTTGGAAAATTAAGACTAATTACTTATTCACATGGATGTGTGAGTCAAGTAATGGACTAAGGGATCGATTGCATAGTCTTGTGCACTGATTAAGTCCACCACAAAAGATTGATAAGACTATTCGTCATAGTTTACTAACGCTCAGTAAATATGATTATACTTACAAGCTTAAGTGTAATTCTGAGACATTGGAAAAAGGTTCCAATGTATGGCAGAGCGAATAAGAAGAATCAAATTAGGCAGAAGGATAAAAGTTTCTCAAATCTGAAAAGATGGGAGAGTACTTTAGTATCAGTTTTTGTGATCATCTTAATGATTAAGAAACCATATCACAATTAGTTCTCTAAGGAAATCTTAGTGCATTCTTATGACTAAGAAAAGGGATCTTGAATTGTTGAAATGGTTAAATCAAGAAGATGAGTCATACTTCGTTCCAATACAAGTCTTAGAGTCATACTCCAAGATTGTAACTTGAGTGACATGTCTCAAAAGAAGGTTTAAAACACTTTTCAAATGTAAGAGTAAAGGTTTTCTACTCTTGTACATTTGAAATTGGTAAGTTGTGATGTTTTGGATAAAACAAAGACCAACTTAGGCCAATTGTGTGAAGTGTTTGTCTTGATTAGAATTCGCACTATCTCTTGGATGTTTGACAAGGGAGTCTTATAGATCAAGAGGACAGTGGGAGTCTTAAAGGTCTTGAAAGTCTCAAGAACTAATCAAGAATAGAACCTGAAGTTCTTCACTAGCACACGACTTGAGGTTTATAATCTATCGTGTTGACATATTCTGTGCCTATTCCAGTTAAAGTTGGCTTTGCATATGAGTTCTTAGAGTTCTCAATGTGTTGCTCAACAACTTGGAAGCAATGGCAGGCCCTTGAGCTGCCAGGTGGCAAGAAATTAAGATTGAGTTCAATCCATATGAGTTAGGATTTGTCATTATCCTTGTCTTGTGACTATGGTTTTGATAATTCACATGGATAAGAACACATACACCATTAAATCTAAGTGTCATAAGGTTTCTCTCCGATTCACGAAAATGATGGTGAGGAAACACTTTCACTAAGTAGATTTTAGCTAGATAGCAATTGTGATATTTGCATTCTCAAAGTCGTTAGTGGAGCGTGTGTGGTTTACCGGCACACTAACCTGGACTTGTGAGAAATGGCAAAAAGGTCTAACCATTATGATTACAGCATACCTCTTCATAATTGTTTAGACACACAAGTGTGCTATCTAAGGGAAGGTGTATGATTTTGATAAAGTTTTATCAAAACAATCTAGCATTAGAAATCTGAACTTTGGTAAGAAAGTCAATGAAGTATTGATTTCTAGAAGTCCAGCTAATTTCTGAGTACATGTCAAAGCTAGTGGGAGCATAAGTGATATGCTAATAATCATCATGTTAGTGGGAGCATGATAATTATGATAAGTATTGCAAGTTAGCAATGTTAATTATAGAAAACAAAAGTTTCAATTGGGAAAGAGTTGTTTTGCTATAATTAAGGGAGAGGAAATTATACTTCATCTCAAATCTATAAGCTTAGATCGTGAGGTTTTAATCATTTAGTCAAGGATATATATGAATTTCATGTTGGAATGGCTCAACATAAGGAAATTTTGTATATGAGTCCATTATTTGCGTTCTTAAATTCGATTATGATTACGGCATCCCTTTTCATAATTTGAATTATGAGAACTTGGCAAATTGAAATGGAAATATTATAGCAAAAGACTGGATTAGTCTTTATGTGAGACATCATGAATCGTGTCCCATATGCTTCGGATATAGGATCGATTACATGTGCTATATTCATCCTTTCTAAAATTTTCCAAATGCCTGGGGCATTAAGAAGGGAAAAGGTTTAGAACTGGATATGACTAAAAGGATTAAACAATTGTCGAGGACAATCTAAGGTTTACCAAAGATTGGTTACTCAAGGACAATTGGAAGTATAGTGATAATTCTGGAAGGACCATATTGACATAATCTGTAAGGAGGCAACTCTTGTTCAGAAGTGATAGTCAAAATGGAATCTGGAAATGTTTCAAAGTTAGAATTTTCAATCTGTGTAAGATTAAGGAAACTTAATGCAAGAAGGATATTTCCAAGGAGTTGATCTCCTTTGGAATACTCTGTAATGATTGTTGCCAAGTCTTTGTGAGTTTGTGCATAATCGTTACAAGAGGATCAATGCATATAAGTTTAGAATCTAACAGATTTCAGTAAATGGCATGAATTTGGAATTCTTGCATTTGCAGTAAGGATTTGGGAGTGTGAAAAGAGAATCATTGAAGTTATGTTCAATTGATCTAGTTCACAAAGTAAAGATCATAGACAAACATAGTATGCATACTTGGTGTGTGGCATGACTAGTGTTTAGAAAACATAGTGTACATGCTTGGAGCATGGGACAACTATTGTTTTAAATTCAAGAATAAAGTTGATAGCTGAAACAGTATACAATGAAAAATGTGTAATCATATGGTGATAAATAAAAGGTGTTTTATTTATGTTCAAAGGGTTGATACCATATTGGATTCAATTATTATTGTGTTTCATTTTGCATGTTTTGACTTCCCGAATAAACTGGGTTATTCTTCCAGAATGACTAAGTTATTCAAACCATCCACAGTCGGTCATATGTTGGAAGTAGATACGAATTAAGACTGTCATGAGTTGGCTTGTAGAGGTCTAAGGTGTTGGACAAAGGGCTACAACAGTCATGAGTGCTCATAAGTTCTGAGTATTGGATTCAACCCGCGCTCATTGGAATCACTTCATGGATTTTATCACGAGTGATCATGAGACGATAATATCTTATATTCTTCAATCCTAGAGATATGAGTTGTTACTATGAGTTGATAGTACATTGATTGCACGAAAACGCATTTGGTAACTCGGTGCTATAAAACGTGCCTTTGTGTATGATTCAACAAGTAGTAGAACAAGCCATATGAGTCGAAGTTTATCTGTTCCTTTTACCTTCGGGATAAAAGCGATATATGTGGGCCCCTCGATGATTTGATGATGACAAATGGAAGTGCTCAGCCGGGCCAGGACTGATTTGATTTGTTCAATTAGTCAGTCATCATAAATCGGAAATCGGGAAACAACAAATGGACAGAGAGAATGATTATAATCCATGTCTCAGTCCATACGATATCTAGAATGGAGGAATATATGATCCCTTATCTAATGGACAAGTCACTGACAAAGGTCAGAGTTCATCTACAAGGTCAGAGTTCGACAGAAGCTTTTGAGAGCTACGATTGCCAGTTGGTTCCTGAAGTCATACGCAATAATAGTTTTAGACTTATCCAAGTGGGAGACTGTTGGATTAATGTCTAAGTCCATAACTATAATTGGTAAGACTTGACCCGACCCGACATGGTCCATTTGGGTTGCATACCATCATGCACTTGGATAGACTATAATGAGAGAAATAAGACACTTATGGTTATTAATATATTATAAGTTCTAGTATATTAATAATAAGAATAATAAGATTATTTAATTAGTATTGATCAAGAATTAATCTAGGATTAATTAAGTGATCAAAAGAAGACTAATTAAATATATGGGTTGATTGTGTAAATCATCCATACTTGTATAGTGGGCTAATGCTCCATGGATAATCAAGTTGGGCTAAAACCCATAGGATGGTCCATGGATGCTCCATGGTGTATTTGTACCCATGGATCATGGAAATGAAAAGCCATGTCAATTAGGGTTTACATGGTGTAACCCTAACTATATAAGCATCTTATTCTTGACCAAAATCGGCCACTAGTGTATGAAGTGAAAGGGCTAGCCGATTTCATGAGTTGTAGAATTCTCTCAAGTTATTCTAAGTGTTTTGGTGATTGTGATTCCATTTGAGGCTTCCACACTATTGGGGCTAGGCACTCAAGCTTCATGAAGACTTTCTACATCAAAGAGGTATGTATTCTATCTTGTTATACTCATTGTTTTGTATGCTAGATTAGGATAATACCTTGGAAGTTCTTATTTGCATGTATAATAGAGAAAACGTAGGTCCAAGGTATTTAGGGTTGCATGTACACTTAGGAGTGTTAGAATGCTCAAAACCCAACAATTATAACTTGTAAGTGTTAACCCCGTTTAACTAAATAGAGTTATATTACTTTTCAATCACTTCACCCGGGTAAGAAGTTTTAACCCCGTTAAACTTTAGCATCGGGTAGCCATGTACCGGGTGCAATACCCGAGACATATATAAGCAAATGAACACCACTTTTAAGCTCTTTTACCACTCATTCACTCTCCCTCACTACTTTCTCTCTCTAGACCCGAACCCGACTCCAAAACCGCAAATCCCGGCTTCCAAACGTAGGGGTTTCTTCCCTATCTTGCTCTAATCATAGTCCATAGCATTAAGAGGCCAAAAATCAAAGGATTTCGTAAACACCCAAAACTTGGCCAAATAACCCATTTTTCTTTCCCATAAGCTTGTACAATAATTAGTGATATAGCCTAGATGAGTTGGGACATGAAAACATAAGCTTTTATGATCTAAAAAGGAGTTTACGGCCCAAGCTTGTGCTTAGGCCGTAAACACCAAATTTTCCATGCCATTTGCTCCAAAAACTCATCTAGGGCATGTAGTAATTTAGCTATGACCCTAGGAAATGTTTAAGGCCGTTAAACAACACCATTTAGAGACAAAAAGAGGAGTTTACGGCCAAGTCTAAGCTTGGGCCGTAAACACCTAGTAATTATGCCAAAAAGTCCCTAAAACTCCACCTAAGGCCTTCAAAAATTTATCTAAGGTGTAGGGAAGTGTTTTGGACCATTTAAACATCCATTTTGAAGGATTAAATGGAGTTTACGGCCCAAGCACATGACTGGACCGTAAACTCCCCAAAATGAGGGTTTAAACCCTCCAAATTAGTCCAAGACACTTGCTAGAAAATTAGAGAAGTGAAATAAGGCCTTAACTTGCAATTTTGGAGTACTACATGAGTTTACGGCCAAGCCTAGGGGGCTTACGGCCATAAACTCCCAAGGAGTGGCCTTTAGGCCATAAACTCCAAGGGAGTGAACTCATGGACTTCCCCTCAAACCCCTCTTGGCCTTGTACCACTCCCGGGAACCCCTTCTAGGCCTTAAAACCCCGAATTGATGCTAGAATGCCTAAATACTTTAATGAAAAGCATAAAATGATTAATTTCTTGTAAAATACATATTTCATATGACCTTAGGGTCCTAAAAGGCGCACAAGTTGTTATTTGGTACAAAACGCTCAACCGACACTTTTACCCGATTTACCCGGTTCACCCGATTTACGCGACTTCAGGTGAGTTCATACCCCTTTAATGAACCTTTCAAACGTTTTATATGTTTTAGGGGGGGATACAAGTTGGGTATACATGTTTATGGAAATTTATACAAGACAATTATTCATGTTACGGAAATTAATCACATGTGATTCACTATCCGTAGTTCAAATGACATGTGATTTATCACTATGCCTTATAAATAAATTCTACGTTTTCAAAACTATTTTGGATAAACAAACAAGTTTTTAAATGTTTCTTTTGGACAATACTTTTATTTAAACAAATCTTCTTATAAAATGTAACCACGCTGATATATTTATATAAGTAAGACTCGAAGGACTTAGGACCGATAGCTCGCCTTATTTCCTGTTCTTGTTTGATTGTGGGCTTAGGGTTGTGGTTATCCGTCCGACTATCGTTGATTTCTTAGTTATATATCTTGTATATTAGTATGGGATACGAGTATTGCTCATTTCATTAGCTGCCTAAATCACTAAAATGACAAGAACCATACACACTAAGTTAGCTATAATAGGTATAGTTAATGCTACTACTACCACTACTCACTATAGCCACTACTCTCTACACTATAATATACACTATTACCTGACAATACACTAGTAAGGGAACACACTATGAACTATACTAAATGACTACTACACTATAACAAAAGAGAAAGTACTAAACAGACGATAACACACTAATCCACTACGAGATACTCTATTCGCTACCCACTACGCCTGGAGTTTTCCGACAGGAAGACAACACTACATGTATAGATCTATACAGGGCAAACGCTATATCATCCCGACTGTCAACTCCAGTCCGCACCGTACAGGCCCAGGGATGCCACTACTTAACTACACGGTACATGACCGGGAAAGTCATGGGGTACTCTATTATTCTCACTATTGGTAATGTACAAGGAATACACTATAGCTACGCTAAAATACTAAACTAAAGGCTAAGTTGTATCCCGAAGTAATAAGTATCTATCACTAACCACAGGTTGAACATAATATATCTCATTACTTATTGGAGGTTTACCAATATACTTTTACAATGAACGGTTTTCCAAGATGAAGAATACATACTTTTTCACTGATTTTCACTTACAATGTATTTCCTGGAAAAATATAGGATTTTCTAGGGTTTTCTACTACTTATGAACGTAAATTGCAGTTTTTCATACTATTAGCCCTAATGCATTTTATACAAAAACTCACACTAAATTCTTATGAACTCACCAGCTTTACGCTGATACTCGTTTTCAAAATAACTTGTATCCTCATGTCAAAGATAGACAGGTACAGATGCAACATTTTTGGAGAAGGTGGAGCATACAAGACCCATCTCTTATTTTTGATTTACTTTGGTGTTTGTTGAACAATACAAAACACGCTTGTAATTAATTTCACTATGTAAATGAAATGGTTGTATGTTTCTTGCTTTTACCATTATGCAATTATGATGATACTGTACATGACGTCCTCCACCCCGAAACGTATTCCGCCATTTTCGGTTTTGGGGTGTGACACTTTTAGACTTAAATAGCTAATTCTACGTGTATTTTAAATTCCTCTTATTATAGAGATTTATAGTGTTCGGTTTATCATAACTTCTTCATGTGAAGTCAGATTCAGGCGTTCTCTATATTTTTGGAATCGTATGGACGTATACTTTGAGTTGTATCATAAAGAAAGTTCATATTTGTATTAGAATTTATCATGAACTACATAATACTCTTACCACATTACTAGGTTGACATAATCACATTACATGATTGGCATAATCACATGTGATTGTCTATTGACCTATTTTGACTAGTGTTACATTCTCCCCCCGTTAGAACAATTTCGTCCCGAAATTTATCTTGTGGATAGGCTTTTGTCAAACAGTTGGGGGTATTTTTCTTTCATCTGATCT
This sequence comes from Lactuca sativa, assembly GCF_002870075.4. Classification (NCBI taxonomy): domain Eukaryota; kingdom Viridiplantae; phylum Streptophyta; class Magnoliopsida; order Asterales; family Asteraceae; genus Lactuca; species Lactuca sativa. The sequence continues at coordinate 159,924,129 of NC_056624.2, read as the reverse complement.
TCACGTTCCTAAGTAAATTCAGGTCCTCGCAAAGAGTTCCATTGAAATTTCACTATGGGAATACGACTTTGCTTTAATCTTTTGACTTCTCGATCCATGATCTCGACAGGTTCTTCTAAAAAGTTGAGTTTGGTATTGACTTGTATCTCGTCGAGAGGTACCACAAGAGTGTCATCGGATAGACATATTTTGAGATTTGATACGTGAAAAACATCGTGTACATTACTTAGCTCTTGAGGCGACTTGAGTTGGTATGCGACAGAACCAATTCTAGCTAGAATTTCAAAAGGTCCTATATACCGTGGGTTTCGTTTGCCTCGCTTACCGAATCGAATTACACCTTTCGAAGGAGAGACCTTCAACATTACTTTATCTCCAACTTGGAATTCTAAAGGCGTACGTCTTACGTCAGCATAGCTCTTTTGACGATCACGTGTAGCCTTTAATCGATCCTTAATTTGCACGATCTTTTTAGTTGTCTTGTGGATTATTTCTGGTCCAGTACGTAAGGTATCCCCTGTACGTTCTTTGGCCATCTGCGTATCTCCAACTTCTGCCCAACATACTGGGGAACGATATTTTCATCCATAAAGAGCCTCAAACGGTGCAGCCTTGATGCTGGTGTAATGACTATTGTTGTAGGAAAAGTCAATTAACGGTAAATGAGTATCCCACGCATTTCCAAAGTCTATTACACAGGCTTGGAGCATATCTTCTAAAGTCTGAATGGTTCTCTCACTCTGACCATCAGTCTGTGGATGGTAAACTGCACTCATGTCTAGACGTGTTCCTAAGGATTTTTGTAGAGATTGCAAAAATCGTGAAGTGAATCTACTATCTTGGTCAGAATTAACAGAACTTCGAACTCTATGCAATCTAACAATTTCCTTAAGATAAACTCTAGTCAGTTTCTCCATCTTGTCGTTCTCCTTAATTGGTAAGAAATGAGCAGACTTAGTCAATCTATCGACTATTAGCCAAATAGTGTCAAATTTTGGGTAACTTAGTGATGAAGTCCATTGAAATCTGCTCCCATTTCCATTCAGGTATTTCCGATTGTTGAAGTAAACCTGAAGGCTTTTGATGTTCTGCCTTCACTCAAGAACAAGTCAAATATCTGCTCACATAAGTAGCAATTTCTGCCTTCGTGCTTGGCCACCAATAATGTACTTTTAAATCTAAGTACATTTTGTCAGAACTTGGATGCATAGAATATCTGGACTTGTGGGATTCTTCTAAGACCAAGTCCCTGATTCCACCGAACTTAAGCGTCGAAATTCGGTTCATAAAGTGTCGCATTCCGTCATCTTTTTGTATAAGTTTCTTTTCCATTCCTCGCAAAGCTTCGTTCTTGATGTTTTCTTCTTTTAGAGCCTCAAGTTGAGCTTCTCTAATTTGTGCGGTAAAGTTAGAATGGATAGTTAGAGTTAATGCTCGTACCCATCAGGGTTTAATATATTCTTTCCGGATCAAGGCACCTGCTCCCACGTTTGCCTTTCCGGGATGATAACGAATCTCACATTCGTAATCATTCAACAATTCGACCCATCTTCGTTGTCTCATATTAAGATCTTTTTGGTCGAAGATGTGCTGGAGACTCTTGTGGTCGGTAAAAATAGTACACTTAGTACCGTATAGGTAATGTCTCCAGATTTTTAGTGCAAAAACTACAGCTCCCAATTCAAGATCATGGGTAGTGTAATTATTCTCATGCACCTTAAGTTGTCGTGATGCATAGGCGATAACTTTTCCTCTTTGCATCAACACACATCCCAATCTTGATTTGATGCATCACAGTATACAACGAAATCTTCTGTCCCCTCTGGAAGGGATAGGATTGGTGCACTACACAACATTTGCTTTATATTCTGAAATGCATCTTAATGTTTTTCTTCCCAATTGAACTTCGTATCCTTCTAGGTTAGTGTTGTAAGCGGCTTGGCTATTTTGGAGAAATTCTCTATGAATCTGTGGTAATAGCCAGCAAGTCCTAGGAATTGACGCACCTCTGTTGGCGTCTTTAGTGCTTCCCAATTCCTGATTGCTTCAACTTTGGATGGGTCAACATGAATTCCTTTGTTGCTAACTACATGACCTAAAAATTGTACTTCTCTAATCCAAAACTCACATTTGGAGAATTTAGCGTACAACTTTTCTTTTCTTAGTAGTTCTAGGATTATTTACAGGTGTTGAACATGTTCTTCCTTGGTTCATGAATATATCAATATATCATCGATAAATACAATCATGAATTTATCCAAGTATGGTTTGCAAACACGATTCATGAGATCCATAAACACTACTGGGGCGTTCGTCAATCCAAAAGACGTAACTAAGAACTCATAATGACCATAACGAGTTCTAAATGCTGTTTTTGGAATGTCGTCTTCTTGTACTTTGAGTTGATGGTATCCTGATCTAAGATCTATCTTTGAGTAGTAGCTAGATCCTTGCAGTTGATCGAATAGATCATCAATTCTTGGAAGCGAATAACGGTTCTTGATCGTTAGCTTGTTCAGCTCCCGAAAATCAATACACATTCAAAAGGATCCGTCCTTCTTCTTGACAAACAAGATTGGTGCTCCCCAAGGTGAAAAACTTGGTCGGATAAAGCCTTTGTCAAGAAGTTCTTGTAGTTGGCTAGAAAATTCTTGCATTTCAGATGGAGCCAACCGATAAGGAGATTTCGCTACTGGTTCTGCTCCTGGAATTAAGTCGATTTGAAACTTGACTTGTCGGACGAGAGGTATTCCAGGTAGATCTTCGGGAAATACGTCAGGGAAATCACATACTTGAGGTATGTCCTTGATTTCTTTTATCTTTCTTCTCTTATCTACAATGTGGGCTAAGAATGCACTACATTTCTTATGTAGATATTTATGTGTCTTGGTACAAGAAATGACTTTGAAATGACTTTGAGGTTTTTCCCAGACTTATCAACATAGATAATCAGGGCTTCACCGTTTGGTAAGGGTAGTCGTATGGCTTTCTCATGACATAAAATTTCGGCGCGGTGTGAAGATAACTAATCCATGCCAATTATGACATCAAAACTACCGATAGGCATTGGCATGAGGTTGACGTGACAAAGGTAGTTATTAAGAGTTAACAAACAATTTTCTAGGATTTCATATGTTTTCTCAAATTGTCCGTAAGCGATTTATACTTCGTAGATTTCTTTTAATTTGCTAGACTTATGACTTAACAATTTTCTAAATGTCGGAGTTATAAAACTTCGATCTGCTCTAGAGTCGAAGAGTATGCTAGCATATAAATTATCTATGAGAAACGTACCAGATACGGCCGAAGGGTCCTGGATAGCCTCTTTGCTTCCGATCACAAACGCCCTACCACGTCCTATGCCTCCTTGACTCCTTAACTTTGCACATTCGTTCTTGATATGTCCAACTTCTCCACACTCATAACACTTTCTTTCTCCACACTCATAACACTCATAACACTTTCTTCTTATATTCAGGAGTTACAAGTGTTGGACACTTTACTGCAAGGTCATTGAACCTAGCAGTATAAGCTTTTATCTCTGAACCCTTCATGGTTAGGGTCCACAATTCTTGTTCCAGCTTATGTATTTCCTCCCTAGGACAATACTCCTCTACTAGCATTATTTTTAGCTCTTCCCATTTCATGGAATTTGCAGTATCAATCCCCATTGTATTCACATGGCTATTCCACCATGTAAGTGCTGCATCAGCGAAAGTACATGCTGCAAATTGTACTTTACAATTGCCTGGACAAAAGCTTATTTGAAAGACGGACTCTGTCTTTTCTATCCACCTCGTCAAATTAACTACCCCTTCATTTCCATGAAATATTTTTGGCTTACAATTCATAAAATCTTTGTAGGTACATGTTCTAGCGGTCCCTACATGGCCTTCATTTCTAACTCCATCTCTTGTGACATTAGATAGAGCCACAACAATTCTTTGAGCTATGATTTCTTCCAGTTGCACTGTACTCATTGAGGGGTTTATTTCTGGCGGTGGTTGTTGTTGTCGTGCTGATGGTCGGTTAGGGTTTAGCCGATTACTCCTTCTAGGCATTTTGTTTTAGTTCCTATTATAAATAATAAGAATTTTTATGAGTTTTATTGATCATTTAATATATGATTACTAAATACTCTAGTTATTATTCACAGCGTAAAACATAATAGACAACATAATGATTACTATAACGTTTGCTTCATATTATTACCAGTGGTTACATCAGTTTATTTTGGTTTATAAGAGAAAAGTTTCTATAAACATTATAAAATTTGCAAGGTTTTCTACATCCTTGCTATAAACTTTTACTCTTCTTGCCTTAACTAGTCTGATTTTCTATATTTACACAACCACTAGTTGTAGCTTATCTACTAAAAACCTAAGTGATGACCCAGCACGTCAGTAACCTTAACCACTTGCTCTTCAAGTGCTTGAGTTCTCTGCTCAAGACTTCCCGTGCGTTCTTCATTTCTTGAGGTTTTATTGTAGAGCTCTAACTCTGCAATCCTGGCATCGTGAGTAATCATGTCATTATAAGCAAAATTTATACGATGATGGACATCCATCACCGATTCCTGATCTCGTTTCCTTTGTCCTTCTAGCCTTCTCACTCTTTCAGAGAGATGAGTAGCCCTTCCTTCGACAATTTCCATCTTATCTTCAATTTTCACACTTTTCTCAAACAATTGAGATAAAGTGTTATCTTCAGAAGAATGTGGGAGATGTGGTCGAGATGACTGACCAGTCTCATACATCTTGACAGCTTTTTCTTCTGCCACCCATCTATCAACTGTCTCTGTGATCCGTGCAGGTTCATCTTGAACTCTATGACTTTTTGAAGACGTCGCCTTCTGATTCTTCTTAATCTTTTTTGAAGAGTTAAGAAACTCTTTGATCGTTTAGATCTTTTAACAGGTTAATCACAAAAGCGAAAACAACAATATAAAAAACACAAGAATGAATCAAAATATGTCGAATGATTCAATTGAATCAATCCTCAGCAGAGCTCGATAAAGAACCCGACCGTCGGCGGAAACAATCTGTCACACCCCGGCCGTCGGCGGAAACACCGGGTAGTGTAACGTCATTTTTCGTATCACAGTTACATAACATACATTGAACAATACTTAAAGAAAATACATACCTTTATTGATGATTGAAAGTTACATTATTGTTTTCCTAGTATTTATTACATAATATCCGACTATGACATACTTCTTAATGAACAGAAAGATACTAGTAAAACTTCTCATGTTCGAATACATACTAGCTTTTCAAGTTCCTGAAAACACATGCATTTTAAAATACATCAACATAAAGTTGGTGAGTCCATAGGTTTTGACTCCATAAAATAATACATTTTTACACATTCAAAAGTATAGTTTTGAAAGTATCATTTTGACTCTCCAACATTAGGTATAATAGTATACTTATCATTTAAGTGTTATACCTAAACATTTCATAATCTTAAGGTATAAGTAGGGGAAAACTTATACTAAATATTAATACTTGTATACGACAAGGTATAATGTTTCTACAATTTGCTACCATGATCCTATAACCGCTGCTATGACATAATACCTCTGATAGAACAATACACTCATGAATTACCATGAGAACAAATACACTCATGATTTAACATGAGAAACGACACCGTACGCTTCATCGACGCCGGAATAATATGAAATAAAAGGATAGTTCATCACTTGTTTTTGGTTGATTGTAGCTAACAGTCACAAGTGGGGTGGTCAGCCCGTATACTAATTATACACGACTTCCTCGCTCACACGGGATTAACGGTTACAGTTCAGAGGATTTCCGCTAAGATCCCCAATCTTAGTTGATGAATACAATTACTCATGTAGACTTTGACGGCTTCCTATAGCTCTAACAACAAAAGCATTTTCATGTCTAAAACCTTAAGTTACTAGACTATGCTTTTAAACATTACTCCTAACTTCATAATATTTAGGCAGTATAATAACTATATCTTGAAGTAAAAGCCAGGTTTTATCTTGACCTAAAACCAATCATAGCAACATATAATGTTTCTATTTTTATCTTGACATAAAACTATCAATAACAATATCGAGTTTTATCTTGACATAAAACTAACAATAACAATATATAACATATCCAGTTTTATCTTGAGATAAAACTATTAATAGCAACATACTTTATAACTTAACATATAGAACTATATCGCACACAACATATATATATATATATATATATATATATATATATATATATATATATATGTGTGTGTGTGTGTGTGTGTGTGTGTGTGACATCCCCAAAATCTCGGCCAGAAAAGACCGATTTTCATTTATGCTTTTAAAATAATTTCAGAGTAAATCCTTTTGATTTGAAAGAGCTGCGGAATTTGTTACCCAAAACAAAACGTGATAAAACAACGTTTACCAAAGCATTTTATAAAAGAAATGTAGTTTCATTATATAATCAAAAATCGGGATGTCATGTTCCGATACAGACCATAAAGCATAAACGATAACATTACAAGTCATTCAAAAAATATATACACATACAAACTTGTAAACAAAACAAGTTGATGGTTCATCCATCTTATGCCCTTGCGCCACTTCCTGTAATACAAATAAAACTGAGTGGGTCAGGCTTGGGAGCCTGGTGAGCATATAGGATTTTCAACCCACAATAAGTAATTATATTTAATTTCCACCAACCAAGAATAACCCAATTACCCATTCATGTTATTCTCACTTTATGTCCCTAAAATAACTAACACAAGGAACCTAGTCTAAGAATATTTCATCGGGGCGACAACACATGCTTCGGGGGTTCCTCAGCAATTTAAGTCAAATAAGGCAACCATGAGGGGGATGGAGTACAACGAATGAACACCTGAGTTCATTAACACCTACAGGTGGCGAGCCTGCTAGTGTTCCACAAGACTATCTAGAAAAGTCAGTGGTCGTCATCTAAACTCCGCTAGATGACTAAATCAAACAACAACGAGGCCTCTCATCTGCTTATTACACACCAACTATCTACCCATGTTCTACCCAACATATTAGTAGATAAAAATATACATTTTTATACATAGTTTAAAAACTGGTATAGCATGCTTTAATCAATACATATTCCACATAACAGATGAGGCACACACACATAACACGTATTTCATAGAGAATAAATCATATCTATGAGATAGAAGAAAGTGAATACATATTCACACACATAACCACAAAATTATACACATAACACGTATTTCGTATAAAATACATCATAATTATGCGTTAGAAGAAAGTAACTACACACTCACTTGATCAGACGATGATCGGACATCACTACGACTTGCAGAAGTAGTATTCTTCAGCAGATCTGGAAGATCTTCACAAAAATCGAACTTCTCGCGGGCAGAGCTTCGGCTCGGGAATCGCACTTCTCGGGATCTTCGGGACCTCGGGACTTGCTTCAGGACTCGGGAATACTACCGGGGATTCGGGGTACTTCTGGCATGCAAAACGATGCAAAACGGGAGAGAGAGAGAAGAGAGAAAAAGAGAAAATGAGTCGGCTACCCTCGCATCCTATTTATAGGAGGCTGGAGCCTCGGAGTACGCGAGGCGTACTCAGCTACGTGGGGCGTACTGCCTCGATCGTCATGGTTACGTATCCGAAGTCACTTGAGTGAGAGGCGGTGCATGCATCGGGGTACGCTGGGCATACGCGAGTACGCGGGCGTACCTCGGATCAGATCGGTGACTCCTCTTCGGATAATGCCGACTTTTATTATTAAATTTAAATACAAATTATTAAATAAACTTCGGAAATTCATATCTTCTTCATACGAACTCCGTTTTCGACGTTCTTTATATCCACGCGAAGGTGAGACTACGCTCTACAACTTTCATTTAGACTCTGTCAGCTACTTTTGAATTTATTTTTAATAGGCCGGGACAGAAAAACTTCGTTATAAATTCATAACTTCTGCGTTTGACGTCCGTTCTCGCCTAACTTGTCATCGCTTCCATACCAACAACGAGGTCTTCGATTCTCGTTTAGATTGTTTCGGCTAAAAACCGCTCGATCTCAAATCGAGTATTTCAGGCTGCATACCGCTAAGTCGAAACTTCAATAAATTATAACTTCCTCATACGAAGTCAGATATGGGCGCTCTATATATATTCGAAAACCTCGTTTCAATTACTACAACATTGCCCAAAGATATCAAGTTTATTTTACACTTAAATTTTGACACTTATTTATATTCTTAATTAATCAAACCACATAATTAAGAAATTAAGCACAAAACACATAATACTCAAATAATACACTCTTATTATTTCAAAATGGGTTACAAAGGTTAACCTAGACTATTACATTGCTAAAAATGGCAAGCCCGGAAACACAGGCGTTACAATTCTCTCCACCTTAGAATGATTTCGTCCCCGGAATCACACATCAACAAAAAAATGCGGATAGCGACTCAACATGTCACTCTCCGTCTCCCAGGTGAGATTCGGCCCATTCGTGTGTTTCCATCGGACAAGCACTAACCCAACCATCTTGCGTCGCAACTTCTTAGTCTTTTGGTCAACAATTGCCTCTGGTTCTTCAGTCAACCTTTTGTTCTCATCGATTCTCAACTCCGAAAGTGGAATCATGTCGGGAACTTCTCCCGTGAACTTCCTCAAATAACACACATGAAAAGTGTTGTGAATTCCATTCAGTTCTTCGGGTAATTCGAGCTTGTAAGCTTGGTTCCCAACCCTCTGAAGAACTTTAAATGGTCCAATAAACCTTGGACTTAACTTTCCCCTTTTACCAAATCTTATAAGTCCCTTCCACGGCGAGACTTTAAGCAAAAACCGAATCTCCAACCTCAAAAGTCACCGGTCTTCGCTTTTTGTCAGCATAGCTCTTTTAACGATCTTGAGCTGCTAACATTCTTTCTCTAATTATTTTCAACTTTTCAGCAGTTTGATGAACCATCTCCGGTCCCATAAACTGTTTTTCCCCAGCCTCAAGCCAACAAGACGGCGTACGACACTTCTTTCCATACAAAGCTTGATAAGGTGCCATCTTAATGCTCGAGTGGAAACTATTATTGTAGCAAAATTCTACCAATGGTAAATGTTCATCCCAATTACCTAGGAATTCCAAGGTACATGCTCTTAGCATATCTTCAAGTGTTTGTATTGTTCTTTCATTCTGACCATCAGTCTGCGGATGGTAAGCTGTACTTGAACATAACTTGGTACCCATTTCCTCTTGTAGACTTTTCCAAAACCTTGAGGTGAAACGGCTATCACGATCCGACACAATCGTTAACGGAACACCGTGAAGCCTCACAATTTCCTTCACATAAGAATTCGCAAGCTTTTCCATAGACCATTTCTCATTGGCTGCTATGAAATGCGCACTCTTAGTAAATCGATCAACGACCACCCAAATCATGTCGTGACCATTCTTTGTTCTGGGCAGTTTAGTGACAAAATCCATAGCAATGTCTTCCCACTTACCCATCGGCACAGGCAATGGTTCTAAACTCCCGTACAGTTTCTGATGTTGTGTCTTTACTCTTGCACAAGTTACACACTCAGCCACACACTTTGCAACATCAAGCTTCATAGTCGGCCACCAGTAGTAGGGTTTCAGGTCCCTATACATTTTAGTGCTACCGAGATGAATCGAGTACATGGTCTTGTGAGCTTCTTCCATCAGAAGATCACTGATTCCTCCTGTCTTAGGTATCCAAATCCGATCTTGGAACACCTTCAGTCCATGACTGTTTACACCGAACACCAACGTTTTACCCAAACGTTCCTCCTTTCGGTCATTCTTTTCAGAAGCTTCCTCTTGAGCTTTCTTTATACATTCCACAATGGTCGAGACAACTTCAATTCTCAACGCTCTTGGCCTTTTCCTTTCAAGATTGACTTTCCGACTGACAGCATCAGCAACAACATTAGCTTTACCGGGGTGGTAAAGTATCTTGCAGTCGTAGTCTTTAAGTAATTCTAGCCAGCGTAGTTGCCTCATATTCAATTCCTTCTGATTAAAGAGATATTGGAGACTCTTATGATCAGTAAAAAGTTTGCACTTCGTGCCATAGAGGTAATGCCTCCATATTTTCAGAGTGAAAACTACCACTGCCAACTCCTAATCATGAGTCGGGTAATTCTTTTCATGCTCCTTTAGTTGTCGAGACGCATATGCTATCACCTTTTCTCTTTGGGTCAAAATACAACCCAATCCAACACCAGACGCATCGTTATAAACAGCGAAGTCTTCAACTCCATCGGGTAGAGAAAGTATCAGTGCCTCGCATAGCTTCTTCTTTAGCTTCTCAAATGCTTCTTTATGCTTATCACTCCAAGCATAAGTAGCTCCTTTGTGGGTCAAAGCTGTTAATGGAGTAGCAATCGAAGAAAAGCCTTGGATAAACCTTCGGTAATATTCGGCTAATCCTAAAAAGCTTCGGATCTCCGTGGGACTTTTCGGTTGTTCCCACTTCATTACAGCTTCAATCTTTGCTGGATCAACCATTATCCCTTCTTGGTTGACCACGTGACCCAAGAATTGGACTTCACGAATCCAAAAATCACGTTTGGAGAACTTTGCATACAGCTTCTCCTGCTTCAAAACTTCTAACACTTCTTGCAAGTGTCTGCCATGCTCCTCCTGGCTTTTCGAGTAAATAAGAATGTCGTCTATGAACCCTATCACGGATTTATCAAGGAAAGGATTACAAACCCTATTCATTAAATCCATTAATGTTGCCAGAGCATTGGTTAGTCCAAACGACATAACCAAGAACTCGTAGTGTCCATATCTAGTTCTGAATGCAGTCTTCTCGATATCTTGCTCTCTTACTTTTAGCTGATGATATCCTGACCTTAGATCGATCTTCGAGAAATAGCTTGAACCTTGCAATTGATCAAATAGCTCATCAATCCTTGGTAACAGATATCTATTCTTTATTGTTGCCTTGTTCAGCTCTCCGTAATCAATGCACATTCTCATACTTCCATCTTTCTTCTTCACGAATAACACCGGAGCTCCCCAGGGCGATGAACTAGGTCCGTCGGTGCTAATCGATAAGGTGCTTTTGCTATTGGCGTGGTTCCTGGTAACAAGTCAATTCTGAACTCCACTTGTCTATCAAGTGGTAATCCAGGAAGATCTTCGGGAAATACTTCCGAATAATCACACACCACTGGAATACTCTGCATCACCTTCTTTTCCTTCTTAGCATCTGATGAGATTAAAACTTAATCTGGAAGATCGATTAGATCTTAAACAGGTAAACAAATATTAAACAGTAAGAACGAAAGAAAAATTATGAACAACTCAACGATGAATCAAACGAGTCGAATGATTATAAATAAAACCCTCAGAAGAGCTCGATCAAGAACATCAACTGTAGAGGGTTGGAGGTTTACAAGAACGATAAAAAGATCTGAAATACTATCGTAATCGTTACTTCTGAATTGTTAACCTAATATGCATGCAAGCATATCTTTATATAGTAAACCTAGCAAACTCACGGTTGGACAGGCCCAAAACCGGAGTACAAAACTACTGGACTAACAGCCGAGCCCAATGACGCAATCTTCAAACGAGTCTTCAACTCAACAATCTCCCCCTTTGCGTCAATTGGAGCGAGATCTTCACTTTTTACTTGGGCCAGCAGCAGCACCAGGTACCTTCTTCTTCACAGTCTCAAACAGACGAGATATCAGAGCAAGTATCGTTTGCCTGAATCTGATGTACCATTGGATCATGTCGTTGGAGTACTTGACATCGTCTGCTGCATTCTCCTTACACCTTCGGATGATCGACAAAACATGATCAAGGCAAGTATTGGTGTAAAGATGTTTATCCGCCAAAGCAAATAGACATTTCTGTCCTTCTGCTCTAGTGAACATGACCGAATTACGTCTCGGATCGATCTTGCCCATATTCATTTGATTGAGATCACTGGCCGATCCCACAGGAGCTATCTTCAGTTTCTTCTTGAAGACTGTGGCAATCTCCTGATCCATAAGGGCTACCTCCATGATGTAGCAAACAATCATCCTCTTGAGATAGTCTATAATAGGACCATATTCTGCTTCATTCGTCAAAAGGATGTTGTGCAAAACAATCCAATCATGAGGGTTTAAGTTCGGTAGATCTGCCAAAGATATAAGATGTTCGGTTCTAGCAGATCCTCTTATCACCCTGAACCGAATGTTGATGAATCTCCCTTTGGTATAAGGCTTTAAGACCCGAACGTTCACGATCTTCTGAGCGCTCCATGTCTGGTATTGTGGTTGAGCGGCCTTCAGATAGAACTCGATAAGCTCCCTATCGACCTCAGAGTTCGGATGAGGGACTTCATAAATATTGGAGAAGGCGTGGAAGATAAACGCCTTTCGAGTCAACGACATATCGAACTGCGAATCGACAGAGTTATTGCAGTCGAACGATATCACCGGTTCGAGCCATAGGATGCTAGGAGTATCTATGGCCTCCTTGATCATTCTCTCCCGAGTCCAGGCAGGGAAGAGAGTCTTCCTGCTCTCAAGGAGATCGTGGGCTTCCTTCTGCTTGCGTTCGGCTTCTTCAGCCTCTCGCGCCACACGAATATTGTCGTCTTCCACATTGCGATTGTTTTTGCGTTTAAGCAAGTCAGCAATGGTTTCCTTGTCATCTTCATCTTCTTCCTCAGCTATATTCTTTCCTTTGTCTTTCACACCCGAACCCGAAGCTTGACCAGTCGGAGGTGGTTCGGTTGTGTGAGTAGCTGTTGAGGAAGGAGGTGGTTTCGATCCAGACTTCTTCCCTTCTCCCCCTTGTTTCGAATTGGACACGAAACTGGGTAAGCCTTCAATTTTGCTAAGAAGGTCCATGGCAGGAGTAAGTTTTTCAGCAAGGGTTCGCCTCACCGAGTGATTGAGAATGGGATCGTGTGCTTCCAGGATGTTAGATAGGGCAGCGTGTACATCCGAAACACAAGTTTTGATCACCTCCCGTTCGGATCGAAGAGCTTCAATCTGTTGTTGAGAGTTTGAAAGCTGAGTGCTCTTGACCTTGAGGGCGGTAGTTTTGCTTGCTAAAACGTCCATTAACGAATTTTCAGCTGCGAGATCCTCTTGAAGCTTAGCAAGGCGCTCGTCAATGGAGGCATGAAGGGCCGAGTTGTCATCGCTGATGGATTGGCGTAATGTAGTGAATGACTGTAACTCCGTTGAGACGAACTTGGCCAATTGCTGAACGATTGGTTCCAAAGTTGTCTTGGTGGCATCAACGCTCTCCTGTAAGGACTTTAACAGGGAAGAGGTGTCTGAGAATAGTTTATCCACTTTTGCGGTCGCAGCCTCACAGGCTTTTGTGGAGGCATCAATGGCAGCAGTTGCTGAAGCAACAGAATCATGCTGAGCCCTGGAGAAGGCGTAAACAATCTTCTGAAGAGCGGCTTCAGAGAGAGAGGACTGAGTGTTGGTGGATGACGCAAGAAGCAAATCAACCTTCTTGTTGAGCTCCTTTAGATGTTTCTTCGTTACTGGAGCATCGTCCTCATCGTCACTAAGAACCTGAAACGGACTAAAGTAGACCGAATAGAAGGTCATGTTGGCACCGCCAAGGAATGGGTTATCTCCATCAGAGGCATGATCTGGAGATGGTGGGGGTGGTGAAGCGGGGGGTGTTGTGATTTGGGTAGGTTCAGGTTGAGTGTTTGTGGGTGGGGTTTCGGGTGGTGGTTGAGTATGGGTAGGTTCGGTTGTATGCTGGGTTTCGGTTTGAGGTGGTTCGGTTACGGGTGGTGTTTCGGTTGCACTGGTATGAACCCCCGTATCAGATACGTTGGTTGTAACCTTTGCAGTTGTGGTAGTGGTATCTGTGAAAATGGGTGGTGGTATAGGGAAAGAGGTTTTAGGTAGGGTGGTGGAGGGGTTTATGGTGGGAATGGAAGTAGGGATGGTTTGAGGAGGTGAAGGAACTGGTGAGACATGAAGTTCCATGTTTGGGGTAGGCGATCGGGGTGGGGTGTTGCCTCTGGGAGGGGTGTCACCTCTTTGAGAGCCGTCCGAACCCGAACTCTCGTTTTCTGAGTCACTCGAAGAGGAAGCGATTATAAGCTTTCGCTTCGGTTGAGTCTTCCTTCTCTTCGGTTGCGGGGACTATGCCGGTTTTGTTTGTTTCCTCTTCCTGGGAGAAGGACCTTTAGGAGCCTTGGTCACTTGCATCCCTTTTTCCGCCTTTTTGCCCCTGTTGACAGGTTTGTCAGCGTCATGGATTGACTTGAGCATTTCCTGTGTTAGAACCCTAGGACCAGACGCCTTGAATTCCTTTATCGTCTGGATGATCCTGCTGTCGGACGGAACATCGCCGTGCATTGTCTCCGGAATAGAGCCAATGAACGAGAACTTGGATGCATCAGAGACGATGATCTTCGTGGTATGAAAAGTACCGATCGAAGACATCGATGCACCTGCAGCAGTGGGAATGTCGAATTTGTCCATCGCCCATTTTGTGAGAATTGTCCAGAACCGGGCGTACGACACCTCAGAGTGTCGTGAAGAGGAAGAAAGGCTCTGGATGAGCTGTTGCCAGAGGACTAACCCAAAGTCTAGATTGACTCCGTTGTAAATTGCATACATAACCGACAGAAATAGTTGACTTGAACCATCGGATCCTGAGCTCCGTTCAGATAAGCCCTTGATGAGGACTGTAAACATGCCGTTCCATTGTTGCGGCAAGCAGGATTTCTTGAACTTTGCGACGGAGGGGAGCGCCTCCGTGTACCCCATGTTGTAAAACATGTTGTAGAGATGCCCAATCGGAATTGTCTCTGGATTAACTCTCGATGGGTCAGCAGCCAACCCTAGCAGTGTACCAAATCATTGTCGAGAAATGGAGGTCTTGTGATCAGCAACCTCGAAGAACACCCGCTCGACTGCTTTGTCGTAATGAGCGGTCGCATACACCTGCGAAAGAATCTCCATGGGCACAGATTCAACCCTAGTGAGTGCAGGAGTGATCTGGGAGTATTTCAAGCATTCGATGATCGGCGTCATATAAGAATCATACAACGAAGGAGTGAGGTCGATCACCAAGCATTGTTGTGGACGTATGAGAAGGATGTGTGAGGTAGCATGGACTGAGGATGATTCTGCCATTGTTGAAGGTAGAAGAAGAAGATGAACAGTGAAGCTTTTGGGAGTGTTTGCTCTCTTGGAAATTCCGGATGCAGTGAAGAGGTAAATGAGAGTAGAGACTGCCTTTTATAGTGGGGAAAGGAGAGAGAAAAATCGTTTCAAATCTTCTATGGAAATACGAAAAGGTTTCCGGAATGACAGATGCATGACAGTTAAGGCATGCGATGATCACGTAGGAGAGAGAGTGTCAGATTCCTAGGATCACGCCACCCAACAAGCGCCGTTTCAGAACAAACCGGTTCAAATCCTCACGCGCCTTTAAGTGCCAGAGAGGCGTCGCTTGAAATTCGCACACGCGTCCATGATGTCAGTAAAAGTATGGACGTTCCAAATTCACACGCGTTCCCGTTTTACCGTCGTTTGAAATTCAATCCGTTTAACTCCCGCCTGAGTCAGCAACCTTTTGTCTTATCCTTTAAATGGCATCTTTTGAATTAAATACCCACGTGGATGATTTTTGACCACAGCTTGAAAATTAACCACCAAAGCAATAATACAGCCTGTAATTATTAGTAACGGAATATTGGAAAATCAAAGATTTTCGTGCAAAGAGTGTAAAAAGAAAAGAAATAAAGCAACTCTTTTTAGGAATGACTGTGATGTCAATAATGACACGAAACAAATGATCCCGGGCACGAATCTCTTCCTTCAAGATTAAGAGAGATCGCAAAGTGTTAATGTGGTTTCCCGTTGAATGACGATCAAACATTTATTAATAAATGTTGAAAGGTTTCTTTTAATAAGGCTACTTAAGGGTGGCTTTCGCTTTGATTCAGCAATTCTAATCTTGAAATAAGAAAGAAAGTGAACAAAGTACTTGTGAGACCGGTGTAGTCTGTTGAACAAGTAGGTAGGAATTAATTTTAAATTGGCTTGGAAAATATAAAATCTCAGAAAAAAATTGAAAACTGGATCCCAAGGGAAGAAATGTTATAGTGTTTAACAATTTCATAGGAATCACACAAAAATAAAAAGTTGAGATTTCAGTAGGATACATCCGTCAATTCGTTGGTGAAAACTTGAGCAAATTTATTGTTCACCGTCAATTCATATTTGGTGTTGAATTTTGGGTTTCACTCAGCTCGTAGTGGCACGAAACTGAGATCATAAACACAGTTGTTGTGTAACCATAAACCTCAGTGGTAAGTTCTGAGAGTCTCAAGGGTTACGTTGATGAAACGAATGTAATAGAGAAATGTAATGTAGATGGCGTATGAAATTAAAGTACCTCTGCTGCGAAAATAAGGACCAAGCAGAAAACTCTTATCTCATGTGAGAAGAGAGTGAGGTAGCTCACGATCAGAATAAATATGATAGCCTAATTGGGAAGACAAGGTTTGTTTATACCAAGTCATTAAGGCTTTTATTCAAAATCTTATGAGGCTTGGGACACATACAGCAGCATGCTTCTAGGGACACTTAAGTAATCCAACAATTATATCCCCATAAACGAACGAACACACAAACAAAATTAAAAGAGAAAAATATTTTTGGTGTTTTTGATATATATTAAAAAAAAATAAAAATAAAAAAGTAATAATAATAAAAAAATAAGTAAGAAAAAAAACTTTGGAAAAATTTGAAAAACCGAACCCGAACGTTCGGTTGGGGAAAATTTTGAAAAAACGAACCCGAGCGTTCGGCTGGTTTCGGTTGAAGAAAATTTTGAAAAACCGAACCCGAGCGTTCGGTTGGTTTCGGGTCAAGAAAATTTTGGAAAACCGAACCCGAGCGTTCGGTTGGTTTCGGTTCAAGAAAATTTTGAAAAACCAAACCCGAGCGTTCCGTTGGTTTCGGTTCAAGAAAATTTTGAAAAACCGAACCCGAACCTTCGGTAGGTTTCGGTTTTGGAAAATTTTAGAAAACCAAGGAATTTAGACGTGCAAACAGAAAATACTTTTAGCAATAAGATAAACAACTTTGTACATGAAATATACAACCAAGAAAACTACCTTTGTGGTGATGAGCGAGCCAGATTATTTAACCGAACCTGAACGTTCGGTCAATTTCGCTTCTTACGTTTGAGGTTGAGAGGTAGTTTGAGGTACTGACTCTGATTCCATCATACCTAGCCCTTGTAAAATTCTGTTGAATGATGCTTCAGGAAGAGCTTTGGTAAAGACGTCAGCCAGTTAATCAGTGGTTCTTACAAAGTGTACTTCGACGTTTCCATCTTCCACATGATCTTTGATGAAGTGATACCTCAGTGCTATGTGTTTGGTTTTAGAGTGTTGCACTGGATTATGACAGATCCTAATTGCACTTTCAGAGTCACAACATAGTGGGATCTTCTTCATATTGAGTCCATAGTCTCGAAGCTGACTCTGGATCCAAATCACTTGGGAGGTGCAAGATGCAGCGGCTATGTATTCCGCTTCAGCAGTAGACAACGACACGCACGTTTGTTTCTTGGATTGCCAGCTAACCAACTTCCCGTCAAGGAATTCACAGCCGCCATTGGTGCTTTTTCTGTCGAGTCCACATCCTCCAAGGTCTGCATCTGAGTAGGCTTGAATGAAGAAGCCTGAGTTGGATGGATACCATAGACCTAAGGAGGTAGTTCGCTTGAGATAGCGTAGAATATTCTTGACTGCAAGCATGTGAGGTTCGCGTGGGTTTGCCTGAAATCTAGCACAGTAGCACACAGAAAACATGATATCAGGCCTGCTAGCAGTAAGATACATTAGTGAGCCTATCATTTGACGATAGAGCGTGACATCAACAGCCGGTTTGTCTAGAGATGGAGTTAGCTTGGTGCCGAATGCCATTGGGACTTTGACTTTGGAGTCTCCCATCATACCAAACTTTGCTAGGAGAGTCTTCGTGTAAGCTTCCTGATTGATAAAGATGCCTTCGGGTCCCTGTCTAATATTTAAACCAAGGAAAAAGTTAATAGGACCCATTGAGCTCATTTCAAATTTAGTCTCCATCAGCTTTCTGAATTCAGCTATTAGGCTGGGATTCGTTGAGCCAAAGATGATGTCATCGACATAAATTTGAACTATCATAAGGTGGTTACCTTCCTTTTTGCGAAAGAAGGTTGGGTCAACCGAACCTTGTTTGAATTTGGACATCTTTAAGAATTTAGTAAGCGTTTCATACCAGGCTCTCGGAGCTTGTTTGAGTCCATACACAGCTTTATCCAGAATGTAGCAATGATTTGGATACTTTTCGTTCACGAACCCAGGAGGTTGCTCCACGTACACTGTTTCTTCTAGTTCTCCATTGAGAAATGCACACTTGATGTCCATTTGGAAAACTTCGAAGTTTTTGTGAGCAGCATAAGCAAGAAAGATTCTCATAGATTCGAGCCTAGCTACCGGAGCGAAAGTCTCTTCATAATCAATCCCTTCCTCCTGACAATATCCTTTCACTACCAGACGAGCTTTGTTCCTTATCACGTTCCCTTCCTTGTCCATTTTATTCCTAAAGACCCATTTGAGACCAACAACCAAGGCATCTGGAGGAGTTGGAATGAGGCGCCAGACTTTTTTCCTTTCAAATTCGTTCAGTTCGTCTTGCATTGCTTGAACCCAATCGGAGTGATCGAGAGCAATGTTAACTGTCTTCGGTTCAACTTTGGATACGAAAGAGTTAAACATACAAAACTCAACTTTGGAAAATAAGGATGTCTGTTTTGCCTTCAGTTGTGATCGGGTCAGAACCTTTTCAGAGAAATCACCAACCACTTGAGAGATAGGATGATCTCTGGTCCATTTGGTGAGAGGAGGATAGTTTGGATCAAAGGTTGGGTCTAGTTCAGCATTGATCATTTCTTCTGGCTCGGATTGGCTTTCGTAGTTAAGTGACATATCAGCATGCTCCCCCTCGATAGATGAGCTTTCTGGAATGCTTTGAGAAACTTGAGGTTCAGAGGTTTCTTGTGGTGCTGGGCTTTCAGGCGTTGATGCACCTTCGGTTGGTGAAGCCCTTTCGGTTGGAGAAGTAATTTCGGTTGGAGTTGGACTTTCTGGAGCAGTTGGAGAGCTTGGCTACCCCTCAACTTGTGAGCTTGGCTCCCCCTCAACCGAAGCATCGTTGGATGGAGGTTCATCAGAATTCGATCCTCCTTCGTTCATTCTCCTGGCAGCTTCTTCGACAATTTGTTTCATATGGTCTACCTTGTTGTCTGCTGCACCTGCTTCTGAGAGAGTAGCTTTTTCTGGTTCGTCAAAGAGCTCCATAAACTTTTCGTATAGATTAGCGATCGAGACTGTGACTTGGCCAGTTTGAGGAAAGATTTCCCCAGATGTGTCTTCTTTGGCCTGTAGCATTTTGACATAGCTATCATCAAAAGTCACGTAATAGGTCTCTTCGATTTTCCTCGAACGCTTGTTTAGGACTCTGTATGCTTTGGAATTGAGAGAGTAGCCCAGAAAGATTCCCTCGTCGGCTTTGACATCGAACTTGTTGCGGTGTTCTCTAGAGTTAAAGATGAAACACCGTGAGCCGAACACGTGGAAAAATTTCACATTGGGCTTTCTGTTGTTGAAAATCTCGTAAGGTGTGAGCGTGAAGCGCTTGTTGAGATATGACCTGTTCTGTGTAAAACAAGCAACAGAAATAACATCAGCCCAAAAATAAAGAGGTAAGGAAGCGAAACTTAGCATAGTTCGGGCAGCTTCACACAAAGATCGGTTTCGTCTTTCGACAATTCCGTTCTGTTGAGGTTTGTAGGGAGCTGAGAAGTTGTGGCTTATCCCCTTTTCTGCTAGAAATTCTTCAAATTCCCTGTTCTTGAATTCCAGACCATTGTCGCTCCTGATGTTGCGAACGACCTTCTTGAGCTGTACTTCAATTTGCTTGATGAACACTTTCAGCTTGTGAGTCTCTTCAGATTTGAGCTTTAGAAAGAACACCCATGTAAATCGTGAAAAATCAACAACAATAACAAGAATATACTTGCTACCACCGATGCTTTCGATAGATGATGGACCACACAAATCAATATGAAGTAATTCAAGTGGTTCAACAACTTTAGTGTTAATTATAGATGGATGACTTTGACGACTCTGCTTCCCCATTTCGCATGCAGCACACAAATGATCTCTGTCGAACTTGAGCAATGGAAGACCTCGAACATGACCTCCAGTGACAAGTTTGTTGATATCTTTAAAGTTGAGATGAGAGAGTCTTCGGTGCCACAACCAGCTTTCGTCAGATTGTGCTTTTGATAACAGGCATATAGCTGGGTTTCCTTTGATGGGTTTAAGGTTTAGAGGAAACATTTCACCCTTACGCTCCGATTTGAGAATTACTTTCTTCGTCTTCTTCTCAATAATTTCAGAACCTTCATCGTCAAATGAGACTTTGAGACCGGTACCTCCAACAAGATGAGATACACTGATGAGGTTGTGTTGCAGTCCTTCCACATAAGCCACCTTCCTTATAGTAAAATCACCATTGGTAAACATTCCGTATCCCCTTATGGTGCCGAAAGAGTTGTTCCCAAACTTGACGTTGCCACCATTTGTAAGAGACCTATATTCCTTAAGCTCTTCTTTCCTCCCTGTCATGTGACGCGAGCAGCCACTATCGATGTACCATTCTTCGTCAAACTGCTCGTCACTTATAACCTGCAAAAATTAAGCAGATTTAGGAACCCAAAGTTTCTTGGGTCCACATGAGCCTTTCACAGAAACAGGAATAGTAAGAGAGATGTCATCAAGATATGTTCGTTTTATGAGTGTTGTTTCATCTTTCTTTTTAATGGTAAAGACTTTTATTTTATTAGGATTAGGTGTGTTCGGTTTAGACTCTGGTTTAGATGCAGAAACCTTCTGTTTGCCCTTTTGTTCAGCTGACGAATGAGATTTTTGAGAACTAACAGAATGAGCTTGAGAGCAAGATGGAGATGAATTGGAGGAATTAGAAGAATTAGATGAATGAGAAGGAGTGGGCTTAGATTGAGATGACTTCTTGGCTGGAGACTCCAGGTAACCCTTTTGCTTTTGATCATTGGTGGGACTGACCTTAGAGTTTTGATTTCCTTTAATTACAGAACCGAACCTTTGCTTTCGTTTGAAGCCGTTCTGTGAACCGAACCTTGGCTTTCGGTTGGAGTCATCCTCAGAACCGAACCTTTGCTTTCGGTTGGTATTCTTTTCCGAACCGAACCTTGGCTTTCGGTTGGAGTGGCTCTCATGCTTTTTGACAGGATTGTTCTCAAACTTCAGATTCTTGTCTTGATGTGAGAAATAAGCATTCTGGGATTGCCAGAATTGTTTCCTTTCAGAGAGGTTCTTCCTGTATCTCTGGTTCCTTTCACGTTTCTTATTCCTCATCTGCTTCGGTTGATGATGGATATTGGCTTTCATTTTCGGTTTCTCCTTGGCTGGTTCACTTTGGACTGTGGGAGTTTCACTTTGAACTGACGAACTAGAGGGAACTTCTTCTTTGGCTGAGCTTCCATTCTCTTGAGGAATGTCTTTCGTACCACTGGTACTTGGCACATCGAAATTGTCTGGCTTGTTCAAGGGTTCTGGTATGTATCTACCTTTACTGATCCATGAAGTCCTTTCTGACAAGCCTATAGTTTCATCTGCATTATCGATTGGAGCTGACCAAAAGAACTCATCGCAGCCATCAGCATTATCTTCGTTTACAATAGCTGTGAGTTCAGCAGTCTGATGTTAGGTTACTCCAGTGACCTTGTACACTTGATTTGGAGTGGTCCTGACCTTTTGATATACAACCGCTTTCTCTGCTAAGATTGGGGACTTTTGTTGGGACAATCGAGCGAACTCCACTGAATTTTCAGAAATTAGATTCTTGTGGTTTTCAGGTTCGCTTTTTACAAATTCTGAGCAGTCAACCGTGTCCTCTACAGAAATTTCACTCATGTTGTCATCCTCATTAAGCTCAGATGCATTTTCAACATCAATTTTGTTTTCTGAGCTTAAGTTGGCGTTTAAAGAGTCAAATTCTTGTATGGTTTCGGTTCTCAGTTTAAGTCTATCATTTTCATCCAAAAGGTTTTTGAGCATGTCTTTGTGGTCCTTGGATTTAATGAAAGATTCAATTTTGTCCAGTCCATACATATAGGTCGGATTGACGTCATCAGATGATATCACACTCTCACAATTATAAGCTTCAGCATCAATTTCATCCTCCTTAAACTCAAGGAAGGGCAAAATCATGCGATGGATCTTTTGTCCTATCTCACAATCCAAGTGAAGCTGAGTAATATTAGTATAAAGACGTTTTGCAATCAAACAAAAAACATTACGTTGTTTTAACAACTTTAGATTGTCTCTCTGTAAATAAATGTTTTCGTCTTTTATTTTAACTAATTCAGACTCCTTCAACTCGATCCACATGCGCCGCTCCTCACTCTTCGAAGACACCTTGCTTAATTGATCAGTTAGGTTAGAATTGGTGACTCGAGTTTGAGTTAAACTACTATCTAGATGTGAGATTCGTGAATTAACACTTTTTAGTTCTTTTTCATAGGAGCTTTGTGGTACTTTAAATGAAAGAAAAACCGATTGTACCTTCTTGATCAGTTCATCGAGTTCGTTGAACTGCACGCTGAGCGGTTTGGCCGTAAAGCACATATTCTGCTGCTCCTTTGGTTCATTGCTTCCACCATCAGTGTTGTATCCCCTCATCTGGGATACTTCAGACACCATCAAGCACCTGCCTCCATTGCTCTCCTCTTTAGCCACATACGCCTCTCCATGCGAAGGTTTCCTCACTTCATCATCTTCGGAGTCAGTTGACCAAACTTCCACTCCATCGAACTCGTCATGAGCAACCGAACCCTGCACAATTAGAGCATTCATGGAAGGGTTAGCGGTAGATTTCTTCTTTCTCATCTCATCAAGCTTCTTCTACAGCAAAGCTTCCTCATCCTTTTCCTCATCTTTTTCAGCCATCTTTTTGAGGACACAATCCTTAGCATAGTGGTTTTTCCCACCACAGTAGTAACATCTTACTCCAGAATCACCATCTGCCTTCGGTTCCTTCTTGGGCTCTTCAACCTTCGGTTCATTGTTAACCTTTTCTGAACTATAACTCCCCTGCCAGTTTCGGTTTTTGTTGCTGGGGAATCTCTTCTTAACGAACCTCTTGGGGTTAGACACCATCATAGCATAATCCTCAGACGTGAGGTCATACTCCTCCAGGTTGAAGTCTTCATCCTCCATCACAGCTTTACTTTTTGACAGGAGGGCCAGCGAACCTAGGCTTGAAACAACGTTCTTTTCCTGCAGCACAATCTTCTCCTGGGACTTGAGAATACCCACCAGTTTCGCCAAAGAATATGATTTAAACTGTTCATGGGCTTTAACTGTAGACACCACTGCTCTCCACTCTGACCTTAGACCATTTAGAAACGTAACCTTCTGCTCGATAAGCTTCCTTTCGATGTCATGTTTAATCATCTTGCTGAGAAGATGATTGAAGCGATCGAACGTCTAGGTCACAGTTTCTTTGGCTCCTTGCCTGAATTCTCCAAACTCAGATAAGAGCAAGGTTTGTATAGAGTGTTCAAGATCCTCGTCTGTAGAGTACAGTTCACGAAGTCTATCCCAAACTTCCTTTGCCGTCGTGCATGAACTTACCAACCTAAAGGTGTCGGACTGAAGGGCGAATCTGATCAACCTTAGCGCCTTGATATTGCACTGGAATTTGTCCTTTTCATCTTGTGCAATATCTTTAACATCCTTCAGCAGATCATTATACTCCTTTTGAGTTTTAATAATCCTAGACGTTGCAGAGTGAGAAAAAGGTCCATTAATGATTGCTTCTCATATGAGGTATCCATTATCCTCAGAACCTATAACGTAGTCTTCGAAGTGATGCGCCCAGACTTCATAATCATGGGTATATAGGATGGGAATCTTCGTGGTTGAACCGATGCTGTTGGAAATATTGATGGGATTTGATTGCGACTCGTCCATTATGATCGAAAAACCTGTTCAAAGATCAGACTTGTAATAACTCAGATTAGGGCAAAATAATAAATATCAAGATACGTCAATAATGAGATGACGGCTCAATAAATATCAGTAATTGCAGAAAAACCCTAATTGAAACCTTTTCACAGAAAAGAAGTGTATCGATTACACAGCCTCCTGCTCTGATACCAATTGATGAGATTAAAACTTAATCTGGAAGATCGATTAGATCTTAAACAGGTAAACAAATATTAAACAGTAAGAACGAAAGCAAAATTATGAACAACTCAACGATGAATCAAACGAGTCGAATGATTATAAATAAAACCCTCAGAAGAGCTCGATCAAGAACATCAACTGTAGAGGGTTGGAGGTTTACAAGAACGATAAAAAGATCTGAAATACTATCGTAATCGTTACTTCTGAATTGTTAACCTAATATGCATCCAAGCATATCTTTATATAGTAAACCTAGCAAACTCACGGTTGGACAGGCCCAAAACCGGAGTACAAAACTAATGGACTAACAGCCGAGCCCAATGACGCAATCTTCAAACGAGTCTTCAACTCAACAGCATCAATCACGAATGCTAAGTATGATGTACATCCCTTGGTCAAACACTTTCTGGCTTTCATTAGGGAAATGATTCCAGAATTCATTCTGTGTTTGTCCCCATACACCATAAACGAATCTTTACCAGGCGGGTTTACTTTAACTATCTTCTTCTTGCACAGTATCTCGGCATCATTGGTGCTAAGCCAATCCATTCCCAACACGATGTCAAAACCATTAAGTTCGATAGGCAATAATTCCTCGTGAAACTTATTCCCATTGAGGTCGATTAAGATGTTTTTCATACAATGGCTAACAGGTACAAACTTGCCACTAGCAACTTCGACTAATAAAGCATTATCTAGTCTATCAATAGGCAAAGCTAGCTTTCTACCAAACTCATGCGAAATAAAGGAGTAGTTGGCTCCAGAATTAAACAAAATTTGAGCAGGTAATTCGTTTACGAGAAAGGTACCTGAAGCGACATCAGCTTCATCTTTCGCAGCCTCAAGTGTCATCTGGAAGGCTCTCACCTTCGGCTTTGGTGGAATGTTGGGCTTAGCTGCCTCCTTCTTCTTCGGACAGTCTCTCAAAATGTGCCTCTCTTCATTACAACCAAAACACATCCTTTTGTTGTTCGGACACTCATTGGCAAAATGCCCAACCTTTCCACACTTGTAGCAGGTTACATCCTCGCTACATTTCCCAAAGTGCTTTTTCTTACACTTATCACACCACTTCACTTCGCCTCCTCTTCCTCCAAACTTCTTCAAATCAGATTTTGAAAATTTGTTTTTTTTACCGGAACCAGATGTTCCCTCAAACTTTCTCTTCTCACCAACCTCAACCTTGTCGGTGGTTCTCCCCTTAATCATGTTCTCAACAGACTTGGCAGCCCAGATAGCTGCCTCTAGAGTATGTGCCTGACGTACTGGCACCTCGTACACCCATGGGAGTCCTTTTGGTTATCGGTCAACCTTTGTCAGCTCATCTAGCACGATGCGCAAAGCAAACTCCATCTTATCTGTAAAGTTATTAGTGTATTCATCAACTGACATGCTGCCTTTCATCAATGTCAGAAACTTGTTCTCTAGTTCCAACAGATTTTGAGCCGAGCAGAACTTGCATTTGAACTGCACCAAGAATTCTGCCCATGTCAATTGTAGTGGCTCATTAGGGCTTAAAGTCTTCCCTAGAGTGTTCCACCAACGAACGGCTCCACCTTGGAATTGACGCACTGCATAGATAGTCTGCAACTTTGCTTCTACAGCCACAAGTCATGAAGGCTAACTCCATTTCGGAGATCCAATCCATAACTCCAATCGGATCCTCCTTCCCATTGATGGTCGATGGTTTGCAAGTTAGAAAGTCTTTGTACTTGCATCCCATTCCATCATTCCTTCCATCATGGTTGTCTTGCCTAACTATCGGTGGGTTGGCTTGACCAACAGACCCACTGAAGTTTCCACCTTCCGAGTGCCCTTCATTTAATTCGGGCTCTTCCACACGAATTGACAGTTCTTCACAATTTTGTTGAAGCAACCACCTAGTTTCATCCATCTGACGATCCAACATTGTTTGAATCATCATTTGCATACCAGCCATGGTTATTGGCTCAGGTGCTGCTGCTACGACAGGTATTTGTTCAATCACTGGTGGTTGATTCCTGTTTTCATCAGCATTTCCAACTCCACTTCTTGTTCTCACCATTTTTGATCTACACACCGAATAAGGTGAAATTAGATCCTCATTCAAGATAGATATTCAAATCATCCTTATCACTCCGAAACCTTTACATGCTAGTTCTAATATCGTAGACGTACGCTTAGAATCCTACACACATAAAGTTTCTAGATCCGGTCGGCAATAGACCATAGATCCGAACAAATAATATCATATATGGAAACATATAACATTTAGCACATAAAAGCATTTTAGGCAACTTCCCTAAAATAAACTAGTGCTCGTGTCTAAAACATAACAGACACACATCTCAAGATTCCACTTAGCATTCTAAGTTTAAGTCTAGAAATCCTACAAATTCCTAGTTCGCTTAAACTAATGCTTTAATACCAACTGTGACATCCCCAAAATCTCGGCCAGAAAAGATCGATTTTCATTTATGCTTTTAAAATAATTTCAGAGTAAATCCTTTTGATTTGAAAGAGTTGCGGAATTTGTTCCCAAAAACAAAACGTGATAAAACAATGTTTACCAAAGCATTTCATAAAAGAAATGTATTTTCATTATATAATCAAAACTCGGGATGTCATGTTCCGATACAGACCATAAAGCATAAACGCTAACATTACAAGTCATTCAACAAATATATATATATATATATATATATATATATATATATATATATATATATATATATATATATATATACACAGACTTGTAAACAAAACAACTTGATGGTTCATCCATCTTATGCCCTTGCGCCACTTCCTGTAATACAAATAAAACTGAGTGGGTCAGGCTTGGGAGCCTAGTAAGCATATAGGGTTTTCAACCCATAATAAATAATTATGTTTAATTTCCACCAACCAACAATAAGCCAATTACCCATTCCCGTTATTCTCACTTTATGTCCCTGAAATAACTAACACAAGGGACCTAGTCTAAGAATATTTCATCGGGGCGACAACACATGCTTCGGGGGTTCCTCAGCAATATAAGTCAAATAAGGCAACCATGAGGGAGATGGAGTACAACGAATGAACACCTGAGTTCATTAACACCTACAGGTGGCGAGCCTGCTAGTGTTCCACAAGACTATCTAGAAAAGTCAGTGGTCGTCATCTAAACTCCGCTAGATGACTAAATCAAACAACAACGAGGCCTCTCATTTGCTTATTACACACCAACTATCTACCCATGTTCTACCCAACATATTAGTAGGTAAAAATATACATTTTTATACATAGTTTAAAAACTTGTATAGCATGCTTTAATCAATACATATTCCACATAACAGATGAGGCACACACACATAACACGTATTTCATAGAGAATAAATCATATCTATGAGATAGAAGAAAGTGAATACATATTCACACACATAACCACGAAATTATACACATAACACGTATTTCGTATAAAATACTTCATAATTATGCGTTAGAAGAAAGTAACTACACACTCACTTGATCAGAAGTTGATCGGACAACACTACAACTTGCAGAAGTAGTATTCTTCAGCAGATTTGGAAGATCTTCACAAAAATCGAACTTCTCGCGGGCAGAGCTTCGGCTCGGGAATCGCACTTCTCGGGATCATCGGGTCCTCGGGACTTGCTTCGGGACTCGGGAATATTACCGGGGCTTCGGGATACTTCTGGCATGCAAAACGATGCAAAACGGCTGCCCTCGCATCCTATTTATAGGAGGCTGGAGCCTCGGAGTACGCAGGGCGTACTCAGCTACGCGGGGCGTACTGCCTCGGTCGTCATGGCTTACGTATCCGAAGTCGCTTGAGTGCGAGGCGGTGCATGCATCGGGGTACGCTGGGCGTACGCGAGTACGTGGGGCACACCTCGGATCAGATCGGTGACTCCTCTTCGGATAATGCCGGCTTTTATAATTAAATTTAAATACAAATTATTTAATAAACTTCGGAAATTCATATCTTCTTCATACGAAATCCGTTTTCGACGTTCTTTATATCCACTTGAAGGTGAGACTACGCTCTACAACTTTCCTTTAGACTCCGTTGGCTAATTTTGATTTTATTTTTATTATTTATTTTTAATAGGCTGGGACAGAAAAACTTCGTTATAAATTCATAACTTCTTTGTTTGACGTCCGTTCTCGCCTAACTTTTCATCGCTTCGATACCAACAATGAGATCTTCGATTCTCATTTAGATTGTTTCGGCTAAAAACCACTCGATCTCAAATCGAGTATTTCAGGCTGCATACCGCTAAGTCGAAACTTCAATAAATCATAACTTCCTCATACGAAGTCAGATTTGGGCGCTCTATATATATTCGGAAACCTCGTTTCAATTACTAAAACATTGCCCAAAGATATCAAGTTTATTTTACACTTAAATTTTGACGCTTATTTTTATTCTTAATTAATCAAACCACATAATTAAGCAATTAAGCACAAAACACATAATACTCAAATAATACAGTCTTATTATTTCAAAACGAGTTACAAAGGTTAACCTAGACTATTACATTGCTAAAAATGGCAAGCCCGGAAACACAGGCGTTACAATATATATATATATATATATATATATATATATATCAACATCCGAATATAACATCAGAACTATATCGCACAGAACATATATATAGAATCCTAAATATAACTCAAGATCTACATTAATATACTACTATAACAATAATATGTTAACAACGTTATGATAGTTGTATATTTTCAGATACGAAGTAACTATATTCCGGTTATTATAACTATCTATATTGATACTAATATACTATCATATAGACATAATAATAACGTGTACGCAATATTTAGCATGCGTTTTCCCCCGAAAATATTAGAAAGTGGGGCCGTGAAACTCACCCTAGTAGCGTGATTTTATGATATCTAAACGAAACGGTCAGCGTGCGAGATCGTCGGGGCTCGGGATGCAAGATGGCCTCAGCAAAGGAGAGAAAGGGAAAAGGGTTTGGTGTAAGAATGGCTGAATTCGGACCTGCTATTTATAGTAGGCATTTTGGACCCCTACGTCGTGGGTTTTGGACCCCCACGTCGTGACTTTGGATCTTATCCTCGTAGACTTGGCATTTGTGTTCCTAGCTTCGGAAGGTGTCACAATTCCAGTTTCACGTCGTAAATTTAATGTCCACGTCGTGGGTTTGGATTCTATCCCCTCGCAGCCTCGTCATACCTTCTAGATTCCGAGATATGGATAAATGACTCCTCATGTCATGAGTGTCATAAAACTCACGTCGTGAATCTGAATCCTCTCCTCTAGCAGCGTCAAGATTTCGAATTATGACAGAATATCGGGAGCGTCATAAAACTCACGTCGTTAATTAGCTAGTTTAGGGTTTTTAAAAGATAAATCTTCGGAATGCCATAACGCTTGCATACGAACTCCGATTTTGACGTTATTTATATGCACACATAGGTATTTACGAGTAATACAACTCTCTTTTAGACTTAAATAGCTAATTCTAAGTCTATTTTAAATTCCTCTTATTATAGAGATTTATAGTGTTCGGTTTATCATAACTTCTTCATGTGAAGTCAGATTCAGACGTTCTCTATATTTTTGGAATCGTATGGATGTATATTTGAGTTGTATCATAAGGAAAGTTCATATTTATAGTAGAATTTATCATGAATTACATAACACTCTTACCACATTACTAGTTTAACATAATCACATTACATGATTGGTATAATCACATGTGATTGTCTATTGACCTATTTTCACTAGTGTTACAGCGTGTAAGTAGCCTTGACACTTCAGAGGCTCGAAACCCAATTAGAGGACACGTATCTCGTACGAAGTATGCCAACGTGTTGGAATAGTGTCTAAAGCTGCTACTATATTAGGCAAGTATTTGACCCGGTTGTGCATGGTCCTTTTGGGTTGCCTTCACCATAGCAACTTGATAGGATGATTTATTAAGAGAGAGTAAATATTATTAATATATTATGAGAATAATATATAGAATAATAATATTGTTATTTGATTAATATAAGTCATAGAATTAATTGGAATTAATTTGGTGACTTAAAGAGATTAATTAAATAAGAGGGTATAAACTGTTAATTGTTTGATAGTTAAGCTTTAGACTGTAAATCCATATAGATATACAAGGGACGGATTCTAGAAGCTATGATAGCTTCAAAATCGTCCAAGGGGTTATCTATGGAATGGATTTGGATAGCCTTAAGAGAAGATTATCCAATTAGGGTTTAGGTTGTAACCCTTAAGAAGTCTACAAGTATAAATAGACCCCATGGCTAAGGGAAATCGGCACTTCACCTAAAGTAAGAGAACCCTGGCCGATTTCCTCCCCTCTCCTCTCTCCTAAATCATCTTCCTTGCTATTGGTGTTTGTAAGCCATTAGAGGAGTGACAATTGTGACTCTAGAAGCTCCAAGACAACAAGATCAACAAGGAATTGAAAGGTATGGTTCTAGATCTATTTCAATGTTGTTATTGTTCCTAATTAGTCATTAGAAGTCTTGGATTCAAAGCATGTTTAATTAGAAAGCCTAGATCGAAGCAATAGGGTTTTGCATGCGCACATAGGAAAGTTCTTATGGCTAAAACCCATCAGTGGTATCAGAGCCTAGCTTGGTTTTCATTAAATTGTTGCTTGATTAACTGAAACTAAACTACAAAATTCGATTTTTGTGTTTCCGAGTCATGGACTCGGCAAGTTCCAAAGTGGACTCGGCGAGTTGGCCTGACTCGGCGAGTCCCTTTGTGCACTCGGCGAGTCCAAGCGTCAGGAATGGCCAGATTCGGGATTTTTTCATAATTATCTTCTAGAAACTTACCTTAATCATATTAGATCAAC
This sequence comes from Lactuca sativa, assembly GCF_002870075.4. NCBI lineage: Eukaryota > Viridiplantae > Streptophyta > Magnoliopsida > Asterales > Asteraceae > Lactuca > Lactuca sativa. The sequence continues at coordinate 159,892,967 of NC_056624.2, read as the reverse complement.
CCTAATCCGATTTTTTGATATATATGACTATTATCTTGATCTAATTAAAGGTATTTATCAACTAATAAAATATTTAATTTCCTTATATGATAATTAATTAATTATTTTAATTATTTTGGTAATTATCTTAAAAGGAAATCTTGAATAAAATCAAATGTAGATAATTAGGATATTAATTGTTAATTGGAATTATTTGTTATTTGATCCTCCGTGTTTTAAATGTTTAAAACTTGCCCTCAAGTTTTGAAATTTATATTTTTTGATTAAAAGTTTTAATTTAGACAACTTAAATTTCAAACCCTAGATTTTAAAAGATTTAAAATACAACCCTATACTCATATGATATTACTAGAATAATATATATATATATATATATATATATATATATATATATATATATATATATATATATATATATGTATAACTAAATGCTAGTCTTACCGTTAGTAGGTCTCATTCACGAAGCCGATCTATAAGGTGGGTATAAGGTTGCGGCCTATAAAATGGCGCTTAATGGGTGTACACTCACACCCACCGCTTGCTTGATTGGTGGAGGGTCGTTTGCCGAACGGGTAGGATAGGGCAACCTCATCCTCTCATTAAAAGTTTAATAAGTAATACAAAGTAACTACACATTTTTTTAAAAATTTCCCAATCTTAGTTACTTTAGGAAAAGTGAATTGATACAATCCCATGAAATTACACTTTGCACCCTTGCTAAGAAATTAGTGGAGCGTGTGTGGTTTACCGACACACTAATTGGTTCTAAGCAAAGGTGGCAAAGGGTGATTCATTGTTTATCATAGTTCGATGGAGCGTGTGTGGTTTACCGGCACATCGAATAGGTGATCGTTACAATGAAGGCACCAAGTGAATTTGCATGGTAATTCACACCCGCTTTGTGATCCTCGGTATCCCAGTCACAAACAAGAGGGGCATATCGAGATTTAAACATGCCATTGAATAGTTTCAATGAATCTCATCCGAACCTAGGAATTCTCAATACACTTAGGACTAATAGTTAAGTTTTGTGATGGAGAATTAGTGAATCGTCATTCACTTACCTTCAATTTATTTGCATGTTAGATTACGGCATCCCTTTTCTAGTATGTAAATGTTATTGTTGGATCCTAGCCCTAATTTTCTTATTGGGTGATAATTAGGGATTCCTATTCTAATCTATCTTTGTCCTTTTTCTTTTGTAGATGTCGAACGCAAACAACGCTAGTGCTAGTTCTTTCACGTTGATGAGCCTTTGCCAAAAGGTCACCTTCAATGGAACGAACTTTAGCGAATGGATAAGATCATTCACACCATTGCTCGCTGTGAGGATAAGGAGTATGTCCTCGATGAGAAGCTCGAGAAAATCAACCCTGAAATCGCTACTCCGGCTGAAATCACCGCTTTTGAGACTCATGAGCGAGATGCAACGAAGGTACATTGCATCATGATTGCCACCATGAACTCTGAATTCCAAAAGTCCTACGCGGACATGTACTCGTACGAGATGCATCAAGACTTATTGGAGAGATACCACCAGAACTCGAGACAAGAGCGTTATGAGATTTTCACCAACATGATTTCCGCTAAGATGGGTCATGGAGAATCTCTTACCATGCACCTGCAAAAGATGCAAAGGTATGTCGACCGCCTTCGCAAGTTAAATTTTGACTTTGGGGAAGACTTGGCGATCGACATGGTGCTTCACTCTTTACCTCCGATGTACTATCAATTTAGGATGACCTACCACATGAACAAAGAAGAGGTCACCCTAAGCAAACTCCAAGGTTTTTTGAGGGTCGCTGAGAGCAACTTCAAAGACAAGTCTGTTGCACCAACTCCCAATCCGTCTGCTGCTCCTGTCTTGGCTATTGGTCAAGGAAAGGGAAAGAAGAGGAAGGCTTCATCGAAGAACTATCGCAAGGTCAAAGTCCGAGATGGTGCCTCTTCTAGTGGGACCAAAGTTGATCCCGCTAAGCCCTGTCCTAACCCGAAGGAGGCAGAGTGCCACCACTTCCACAAGATAGGACATTGGAAGAGAAGCTGCCCAGAGTACCTGCAAGCAATCAAAGAAGGAAAGATCAATCCATCTTTCGCAGGTATATACACAATTAAATCTAATGATTCTAATCATGCTATTTCTTGGGTTCTTGATACCGGTTGTGGTTACCACATTTGTTCTAATGTGCACGGACTAAGAAGAAGTAGGGATGTGGAGCAAGGAAGGATCAATCTAATCATGGGGAACAAAAGATCGTCGCCTGTGACCAAGATTGGAGTGTATTCTTTAGTGCTTAGGAATAATTTATGTTTAGATTTGAACAATTGTTGCTATTCGCCAGAAATGGCTAGAAACATCATTTCATTTCATGGTTTATATAGACAAGGTTTGAGATTTTCTTTTAATAATGAGAATGGTTCTATTTTGGCTTATCTAAATGGTGTCTTTTACTTTGAAGCTATACCATGTAATGGAATATATGAAACTGTTATGATTGTTGATAACTTAGGAAATGATGTTTTGAACATAGATTCTTCCACTAGTATGGATAAAGCATCCTTGTGGCATTGTCGTCTTGGACATGTCAACAAGAAACGCATAGCCCAACTCCAAAAGGATGGAGTGTTGGAGTCATTCGACCTTAGGGAAGATGACACATGCGAGTCTTGTTTACTTGGAAAGATGACTAAGTCACCCTTCACGAGTACGTGTGAAAGGGGTGAGGGTCTATTGGACTTAATACATACCAATGTATGTGGACCGTTTAGATCAACCACGAAGGATGGGAACCGCTTCTACGTGACTTTTACAGATGATTATAGTAGATATGGGTATATCTATTTAATCAAGCAAAAGTCAGAAACCTTTGAAAAGTTCAAAGAGTTCAAGAATGAAGTGGAGAATCAATTGGGCAGGAAAATCAAGATGCTTCGATTCGATCGAGGTGGAGAGTACCTAAGTCTTGAATTCCACAATTATCTCAAGGAGTGTGGAATAGTTTTGCAATTAACGCCTCCTAGGACACCGCAGTTGAATGGTGTGGCAGAAAGGTGTAATCGAACCTTATTGGATATGGTTTGCTCTATGATGAGTCGTGCTTCACTACCTATCTCTTTTTGGAGGTATGCCTTAGAGACTGCCGCCCATATCCTTAACCGAGTACCTACTAAGAAGGTTGCCAAAACACCTCACGAGACGTGGACAGGGAAAGCTCCCTCGTTGGCACATATCAAGGTTTGGGGTTGCGAGACTTTCGTAAGACGAGATACTCACGACAAGCTCGAACCTCGAAGTGAGCGATGTATTTTCATCAGCTACCCGCAGACATCCTTTGGATATCTCTTCTATAGACCGAAGGACAATGTTGTCTTTGTTGCGAGGAGAGGAGTTTTCCGAGAGCGAGAACTCATAAGCCAAGGTGACAGTGGGAGGCAAATCGAACTTGAAGAGATTCAAGAGTCGATAGATGACGGAACCTCTACCGCTGGCACTCAACCCAAGGAGGAAACTCCAGTTGAACCGATTGACAAGTCCTTACCTCTTAGACGTTCCGATAGAGTTAGAGTTCATGCCCAGTTTTATGGTTTTCATATTACTACCGAAGGGGCACGTATATTAGTGACGGTACACTAGTAAATCTTGATGAACCTAATAGCTATAAGGAAGCCATGGCAGGCCTGGAGTCTGTGAAATGGAAAGAGGCAATGGATAGCGAGATCCAATCCATGTATGATAACCAAGTTTGGAATTTGGTTGATTATGTGCCCGGACGTAAGACCGTTGGGTGCAAATGGATCTTCAAGAAGAAGACCGACGTGGATGGAAACGTACACACATATAAAGCGTGATTGGTTGCGAATGGCTTTACTCAAACTGTCGGAGTTGACTATGATGAGCCCTTCTCACCAGTTGCGAAGATAAAATCTATTAGAGTGATACTAGCTATTGCTGCATTTCATGATTATGATATTTTGGCAAATGGATGTCAAGACCGCTTTCCTTAATGGAAAGTTGGCTGAGGATGTTTACATGGCTCAGCCAAGGGGTTTGTGGATCCGAAGCATCCGAATAGAGTGTGTAAGCTTGAGAAGTCCATTTATGGACTTAAGCAAGCGTCTCGCAGATGGAATCTTTGCTTCGATGAGAAAGTCATAGAGTTTGGATTTGTACGAAGCGAAGACGAATCATGTGTATATGTCAAAGCCAGTGGGAGTATAGTAAGCTTCCTCGTTCTATATGTCGATGACATATTACTCATAGGAAACGACATCCCAACTCTGTAGGAGGTTAAGTCCTGGCTCGGGAAATGCTTCGCTATGAAGGACCTCGGAGAGGCTTCTTACATTTTGTGAATAAGGATAGTAAGAGAAAGAAGTAAGAGACTAATTGGACTTAGTCAAAATACTTACTTAAAGAAGGTACTAAAATGTTTTAGTATGGAAAACTCAAAGAAGGGAGAATTACCAATACAAAGTAATGCCAAGTTGAGTAAGCCTCAAAGTCCGATTACTGAAGCTGAGATAGCATAAATGAGCCGAGTACCATACGCTTCCGCAGTTGGCTCAATCATGTACGCTATGACTTGTACTCGCCCTGATGTAGCCTTCGCTTTGAGCATGGTTAGCAGATATCAAGGGAATCCTGGCAGAGCACATTGGATTGCGGTGAAGAATATCCTTAAGTACCTTCGGAGGACGAAGGAATGGTTCTTAGTCCTCGGAGGGAGTGATGACTTGAAGGTGCGAGGGTATAGTGACGCCAGTTTTCAGACCGACAGGGACAACTACCGTTCGCAGTCGGGCTGGTTCTTTACCCTAAATGGAGGAGCAGTAACATGGAAGAGTTCCAAGCAGGAGACCGTAGCTGATTCAACGTGCGAATCAGAGTACATTGCAGCGAGCGAAGCGTCGAAGGAGGCAATATGGCTAAAGAACTTCATCGGTGATCTTGGAGTTGTATCTGCCATAAAGGAGCCCATGGAGATTTTTTGTGATAACGAAGGAGCGGTTGCCTTGACCAAGGAACCGAGGGATCATGGTAGATCAAGACATATCGACAGAAAATATCACTTCATTAGACATCGTGTAGAAGAAGGACAACTCGTAGAGAAGAGGATATCATCAGAAGATAACCCAGCAGATCCGCTTACGAAGGGACTAAGTAGGGTTAAGCACTTGCAGCATGCTAGGAGTATTGGGCTGAAGGATGATATTAGCGTAGATTAGATAGTATTAGAAACGTGTAATAAGTAAATGTAATTAACATTTGATGATTAAATAAAGGAGTTTTATTTATGAGTAATGTTACTGTCTTATGTTAATTGTTTAACTATTGTTTCACTTTGCATGTTTTGACTTCCAGAATAATTGAGTTTATTAGGAATAATCGAATTGTTCAAATTGTCCACAATCGTTCATATGTTGGAAGTAGATATGAATGAAGATTGTTATGAATTGTTTTGTAGATTGTCTAAATGGTGTTAGACATAGCAAAGGGTTGCTGCAACGTTCATGAGTGCTTATGAACTAGTTTTGAGCATTGGAACAAACCCGTGCTTGCTGGAATCACCTTATGGAATATGATATAAAAGTGTGACATCCCCAAAATCTCGGCCAGAAAAGACCGATTTTCATTTATGCTTTTAAATAATTTCAGAGTAAATCCTTTTGATTTGAAAGAGTTGCGGAATTTGTTCCCAAAACAAAACATGATAAAATAACATTTATCAAAGCATTTCATCAAGAGATGCATTTTCATTATATAATCAAAACTCGGGATGTCATGTTCCGATACAGACCATAAAGCATAAACGATAACATTACAAGTCATTCAACAAATATATACATATACAGATTTGTAAACAAAACAACAAGATGATCCATCCATCTTACGCCCTTGTGCCACTTCCTGTAATACAAATAAAACTGAGTGGGTTAGGCTTGGGAGCCTGGTGAGCATATAGGGTTTTCAACCCACAATAAATAAGTTATATTTAATTTCACCAACCAATCACTATCCCGATTACCCATTCCCGTTATCCTCACTTTATGTCCCTAAAACAACATCTATCTCAAGGGACCTAATCTAGGATTTTCATCGGGACGGACATCACTGCGAAGGGGTTTCCTCAACAATAGATATCCTAAAGGCAACCATGAGGGGGATAGAGTACACCGGTGAACACATCGTTCACAACACCTACAGGTTATGAACCTGCTAGCGTTCCACTGGACTGTCTAGAAAGAGTCCGTGGTCGTTATCCATACTCCGCTGAATAACTAGATCAACAACAACAACAACATCGAGGCCTCTCATCTGTTTATTACACACCAACTATCTACCCATGTTCTACCCAACATATTAGTAGATAAAAATATATATTTTCATACGAAGTTTAAAACCTGTATATCATTTTCATTCAATATATATTCCACATAACAGATGAGGCATACCACATAACACGTATTCCATAGAAAACAATTCAGATCTATGAGATAGAATAAAGTGAATATCCATTCACGCATACAATCACAAAATATACACATAACAAGTATATCATATAAAATACTTCATAGTTACTCGTTAGAAGAAAGTAGCTATACCCTCACACCTATAAACCACAATTTACTTAATACACTCAAACCGCACTTGTATTATTATCGTGTTTATGAAAGGTAGTATACACTCACTTGATCAGAAGATGATCGGACAGCACTACGACTTGCAGAAGTAGTAATCCACAGCAGATCTGGAAGATCTCCTCAAAAATCGAACTTCTCGCGGGCAGAGCTTCGGCTCGGGAACCGCACTTCTCGGGATCTTCGGGATCTCGGGACTTGCCTCGGGGCCAGAGTACGATACCGGGGCTTCGGGGTGGCTTCGGGGGTAAAAATGCAAAGCTTCGGCACAAAGATGAGATGAAATGAGCAAATAAACCCGGAACCCTCGCATCCTATTTATAGTGAAAATATCTGATGGACTCGCCGAGTAGGGGGGACCTACTCGCCGAGTTGGTCCATGTGGTGGCTTTCTGGTGGTGCCACGTGTCAAATTCTGGGTGGTGCCACGTCACCCCTATCGCGTATTAGCCTTCGAACTTAGAAAAATCATAACTCTCGCATACGAGCTCCGTTTTTGACGTTCTTTATATCCACGCGTACGTAAAATCAAGATCTACAACTTTCGTTTAGACTCCGTCGGCTAAATCTTGACCGATCTCAAATTTAACAGTAGGAGGCGTTTAGACTGTTAAATGACCGCGAAGAATTCGTAACTCCTTCATACGAACTCCGTTTTCGTCCATATTTTTACCGTTGAGTTCCTATTAATGAGACCTTCAACTCTCATTTAGGTCGCGTAAGCCAAAAACCGCTCGAACTAAAATTCGAGTTTCGGGTCGTGCACTGCTAAGCCGAATCTTAGAAAAATCATAACTTCCTCATACGAAGTTAGATTTGGGCGTTCTTTTTATTGACGCTCTTATCTTAACATATTCTACAACTTTTGTTTAGATTGATAAGGCTAAATCTCACTCTATCGTAAATTCACTATTTACGCTTCCCGGTGCCGTGCCGGTTTTGCCGTAAAACTTCGACAGGTCATAACTTCTTCGTTATGACTCGGATTTCGGCATTCTTTATATCATCGGAATCCTTGTTTCGACCACTACAACTTTATCCAATGGTATCAAGTTTATTTTAAACTTAAATTTCGACGCTTATTTTTATTCTTAATTAATCAAACCACATAATTAAGCAATTAAGCACAAAACACATAATACTCAAATAATACATTATTATTATTTCAAATTGGGCTACAAAGGTTAACCTAGACTATTACATTGCTAAAAATGGTAAGCCCGGAAACACAGGCGTTACAAAAAGGGTGATCGCAAGACGATACTATCATATAGTCTTAAAACCTAGATATATGGTTTGTTATTTGTTAATTGATTGTACATTGATAATGCGAAAACGCATCAGTAACTCGGTGTTATAAAACGCATTGTTGTGTATAGTTGGTTAATAAATAAGTAAATGCATATAAGTCGAAGTTTATCTGTAACTTTTATCTAAGAAGGTAAAAGCGATATCTCGGCCGCTCGATGATTTGATTTGACTTATGTGTCGGGCCCGGTCAGAACTGAATTGATGTGTTCGATTAAGTTCTATGTCAAATAAGTCAGAGATCGAGAAACCTAAATGCTTGACTAACCATTCCATAGGATTGTCAGCATGATATCTAACAGAGGACTGTACGATCCCTTATCTAAAGGACAAGATTTATTAGATCAGATTTTGACAGCGTCTTTGAGAGCTACGATTGCAAACCGAATTGTACTTGTGCATATAGTTACTAGACTTATCCAAGTGGGAGACTGTTGGAATAGTGTCTAAGGTTGCAACTATATTAGGCAAGTATTTGACCCAGTTGTGCATGGTCCTTTTGGGTTGCCTTCACCATAGCAACTTGATAGGATGATTTATTAAGAGAGAGTAAATATTATTAATATATTATGAGAATAATATATATAATAATAATATTGTTATTTGATTAATATAAGTCATAGAATTAATTGGAATTAATTTCGTGACTTAAAGAGATTTATTAAATAAGAGGGTATAAACTGTCAAGTGTTTGATAGTTAAGCTTTAGACTGTAAATCCATATAGATATACAAGGGACGGATTCTAGAAGCTAGGATAGCTTCAAAATCGTCCAATGGGTTATCTATGGAATGGATTTGGATAGCCTTAAGAGAAGATTATCCAATTAGGGTTTAGGTTGTAACCCTTAAGAAGTCTACAAGTATAAATAGACCCCATGGCTAAGGGAAATCGGCACTTCACCTAAAGTAAGAGAACCCTGGCCGATTTCCTCCCCTCTCCTTTCTCCTAAATCATCTTCCTTGCTATTGGTGTTTGTAAGCCATTAGAAGAGTGACAATTGTGACTCTAGAAGCTCCAAGACAACAAGATCAACAAGGAATTCAAAGGTATGGTTCTAGATCTGTTTCAATGTTGTTATTGTTCCTAATTAGTCATTAGAAGTCTTGGATTCAAAGCATGTTTAATTAGAAAGCCTAGATCGAAGCATTAGGGTTTTGCATGCGCACATAGGAAAGTTCTTATGGCTAAAACCCATCACAACGTACACGGGCTAGCCTCGACGCGTATCAGTAGACTTGGCACGTCCGAGGAACGGGAACCGAACAACATGCACGTAGCCTTTACGCCCAACGTACGAGGTAGTACGCCCAACATACTAGAGTATATCGCAGTATTCTAATCGTACATTGAAGTACGTCCGGTGTAATTCGAGGCCTCAACCTCCTATAAATAGCATCTGAGGCATCCGAGTTTTGTTTACAAATTTCAAAACCCCTATCCTCTAAAACATGCATTTAAGCCTCTCTAAACCCTCTGAAGTCCCGGGAACCTCCCTACCACCTAAAGCAATCCCCAAAGCCCCGAAGTCCAGAATCTTTTAGCTGAAACTCTGCTCGCATGAGACCGGCTTCTCATCAAACACTCTCAGTTTCGTCAAGAAAAATCCGTCCTAGAAACAAAACGTCGCCAGAATCACGAATCATCACGTGAGTTTATACCCCTTTATTTTTACTATCTTTATAAATATTTTTGGAGAAAATACAGGTAAAATACAAGAAATCTTGCATAAATTACACAATTGTTCAAATAATTTATGATTGTTATTTTTACTAAAATAAACATACTATTTTACCAGCTTGGGATTTCATACAAAAACAAGCATATAAACTATAATAAGTATAGTTTATGAGTCATGCATACTTATCAATATAGTTTATGGAACTACATATTTCTTTACATATTCAAATTAACTTACAAAAATAACCATATAAATTATATTAAATATAATTTATGAGATATTGACAATTTATCTATTACAAAGATATTTTTCATTATTTTACATGTAACTATCAATATAGCATTTGTGAGACATGCTTCAAGTACTTATTTAAGTATAAAATAAAAGTCCTAAAAATTATAACCAGAGTCTCCTAGAGGTCGAGCGGGACACTTGTGTATAGATCTATACGGGACTAACAATCCCGTACCAGAGCTGCTCGCAACAGCTAGGTCAGCAGACATGTAATGACAATTGTCGTATCATATCTTGACACCTGAAGAACGTCGTGTTTCATGCGAGACTTTGGTCATCAAGCATGGTTATAATAACTCACAATTTGGTATTGAATAATGTGTTTAGTGTAAGAATAAGTAAACAACTTCACATATTTTTATATAAATAATACTATAATTGGTAAATCTAGATATTTACAATTTCACAATTTTCATACATGTACAAATGCAGAATACTATTCTGTTACAGATTAAACATACTTTTCATAATTTTATGGGAATTTAAAAGTATATCATACTATTTCAGAACACAAATACATAGACAATAGAAAATATAGGATTTTCTGGGAAAAATGTACTTACATTTTTCAAAGGAACAAAGAACAAATTTCAATTACAAACAAGCTTATGAACTCACCAACTTAATTGTTGATACTCTTTTCAAAACTACTTGTATTTTCAGGAAATTGATAAATAGGTACCCACAAGTTTTGAGGAAGACAGAGTTTCATATAATTATGTCTTTTAATTATATTTTTTGGTGTCAAATATACAATGATTTGAACACGAATGTAAAGTTATATTTTACCAATGTAATGGATGTTGTACTTTGATTACTATTGTACATTGTTGTGATACTACACATTAAGTCATCCATCCCCGAACATTTCCTGCATTCCGGTTTGGGGGTGTGACATTTTTGAAGTGATTGCCAGAATCAAAAGGTAAATCGACTATCTCCATCATAGATATTTGATATTGGTACTTCATGTAATTGTACTATTTCTCTGTGTATGTTCTGGTCAGTTTTTCCATCTTTTCTGCTTCTTTGATCGCTAGGAAGTGTGCAGACTTGGTTAACCGATCGATGATCACCCAGATTGTATCAAGACCACCCGTTGTCTTGGGCAATCTGGTTATGAAGGCCATTGTAATCTGCTCCCACTTCCACTCAGGTATCTCTGGTTGTTGTAGTAAACTTGAGGGTTTTTGGTGTTCTACCTTTACCTTGGCATAATTCAGACACTTGCCCTCATAGGTATCAATTTCTTCTTTCATGTTTGGCCATCAATACACTTTCTTAAGGTCCAAATACATCTTGTCTGAACCTGGATGAACAAAGTATCGAGTCATATGTGCTTGATTCATGACGACTTCTCTAAATCCACCAAACTTCGGTGTCCAGATTCGATCCATGAAATAATGAACTTTGTCACCCTTGATTTTTAAATTCTTTTCCATTCCCCTTAAGTTTTCACTTGTCATGTTCTCCAGTTTCCAAGCTTCTAGCTGAGCCTCCTTGATTAATATGGATAGGTGAGAGTGGATGGTCATGGTTAGAGACTTTACTCGATGGTGCGAGTACTCTTTCTGACTAAGGGCATCTGCTACAAGATTTGGCTTTTCCAAGATGATAACGAATTTCACATTAGTAATCATTAAGTAGTTCAACCCATCATCATTTTCTCATCTGTAGCTCTTTCTAATCGAATATGTGCTGAAGAGTTTTGTGGTCTGTAAAGATGGTGTACTTTGTGCCGTAGAGGTAGTGTCTCCAGATCATTATAGCATATACTACTACTCTCAACTCAAGGTCATGAGTAATGTAGTTGAACTCATGAATTTTTAGTTGTCGTGAGGCATAGGCGGCAACTTTTCCTCGCTACATAAGCAAACACTCCAACCCTTGATTGGATGCATCACATTATACAACAAAGTCTTCTGTTCCTTCAGGTAGAGATAGAATAGGCTCGCTACATAGAGCTTGTTTTAGAGATTGGAATGCAACTTCTTGTTTCTCTCCCCAGTTAAAAGTTACACCCTTTCGAGTCAGGGTAGTAACTGGGTTCGCGATCCTTGAGAAGTTATGTATGAATTTGTGGTAATAGCCTGCAAGGCCTAAGAATTGGCGAATTTCCGTTGGTGTTTTTGGTTCTGACCAGTTCTTGATCGCTTTAATTTTGGAGGGGCCCATGTATATTCCATCTTCATTGACCACGTGACCTAAGAAATCTAGTTTCTGATTCCAAAATTGGTACTTTGAGAATTTTTTAATAAAGCTTTTCTACTTGCAATGTTCCCAAGACTTGTCGAAGGTGTTGACTATGCTCCTCCTTGTCTCACGAGTAGATGACTATATCGTTTATGAACAAAATCACGAATTTGTCTAGGAAAGGACGGCATACCCTATTCATCAAGTCCATGAATATTGCAGATGCGTTGATTAGTCTGAAGGCATCACTACAAATTCGTAGTGACTATAACATGTTCGGATTGTTGTTTTAAAAACATCGCTTTCTTGGACTCATAATTGGTGATACCCCAATCTCAGGTCAATCTTTGAAAAGTAGTTTTCTCCTTGGAGTTGATCGAACAAATCGTCTATTCGTTGTAGTGGGTCTCGGTTCTTAATGGTGAGTTTCTTTAGTTCACGATAATCGATGCACATATGGAATGATACATCCTTCTTCTTTACAAACAAGACCGTTGCTCCCCAAGGTGAGAAACTCGGTCAAATAAATCCCTTACTAAGTAGTTCATTTAGTTGACTGGATAATTCTTGCATCTCAGCTGGTAGCTCCATGAATAAGATCTATTATAAATTCGGCTTGTCATGTAGGAGGTGCTCTTGAAAGATCCTCAAGAAATACGTCAGGAAAATTACAAACCTGAGGAATGCTCTTCAGGCCTTTCACTTCTTGCTTTTCATTCACGACATGAGCCAAGAATACTTGGTATTGTTTGCGTAGATATTTCCAAGCTTTAATACAAGAAATGAGGCAAATACTCGTATTGGGTTTATCGTCATAGATAATGAGGGTTTTGCTATTTGGCATATTAAGGCGAATGGGCTTTTCGTAGCTTAAAATATCAGCACAATGGGGACATATCCAATCCATGCCGATTATGACATAAAAACTATTTATTGAGACTGGTATGAGGTTGATTTAAAAAGAACGATTGTTTAGTTAGAGGGTACAATCTACGTATACATCGTTAGTGTTTTCTATCTTTGCATTTGCCATTTCGATGGTGAATGGTTCGTGTAATGGTTTTGGTGTTTTATTGAGTAATTGTTTAAATTGGTGGCTCACAAAACTCCTCTCTGCTCCAATATCAAACAATATGCATGCATAAGAGTCATTGAGGAGAAACGTACCCGTAATCATGGTCAGGTTTCCTACTGCCTCCTCATGTCCCATCTCTAGTACCCTTCTTACTTCCCCTGAATTCCTTGATTTCGGGCAATCCTTCTTAATATGCCCTTTTTCTCCACATTCGTAGCAAGTACAGCTTGCTACTATATTCACGATTTGGGTAGTTTGTTGAGTTGGTTCTTTGCAGAAACGGGCAATATGTCGTTTTTATTGTAATTTGTGCAATACATTTCTCAACTCGCACCAACATGGTGGTAGTTACACTTATTGCACTTTGGAAAATTCCTAACATATTGCTTAGCGGGTGTTGGGGCTGTTGGGGCAGTGATGGTGTGAGCTGACACCACTTTTTGTCTTTTGGGGTTTTATCCTGTTGCTTTGTTCTTCCTTTTGTTCCAAGGCCTTTTTCGATTGCCACTTTCCTTCGGTTGTTCAAAGACGGCTATTATTGATCCCTGACCAACTCCATGGTCAATGAGTTTTTGCGCCAAATGTTTTTTGTTGTCGAGAGTAGCAGGATTGGAAGACAATACATACCCTTGAATTTGGGTTGACAATCCCCATAGGTATCTTTCCTCTTTTTTGTTTCTAGGGTTATCATTCCGGGACACAATACAGAGAGATCACATAATTTAGTCGTGTAAGCAGCGAGATTAGATCCATTCATTATGAGGGTCCATAGTTCATGCTCTAATTTTTCTACTTCATCCCTTGGACAATACTCTTCTAACATCAACATTTTTAGGTCTTCCCAGTTCACAGAATTTTCCACTGAAAGGGTTCCATCTTTGACCTGGCTCTTGCACCATGTAAGAGCTCTACTAGAGAAGGTACATGCCGCATATTTAACTTACTTGTTTTGGGGTAGGTACATATTTTGAAGACTCTTTCAGTCTTTTCAAACCACTGCATCAATGTGATTACTCCTCCACTTCCGTTGAAGGTGATAGGTTTCCTATTGGTAAAGTCTTTGTATGAACACTCTTTAGGGTGTCCATGCTTAGGAGGATTGATACCATCTCCTGCTATGTCTTTATCATTTGTGTTAATTTGTTCCATAGCTGCTACTACAGCGGTTGTTAATGCTACTTGAAACATAACAATATCGAATTGAGGCGGTGGTGGTGTTGGCGGATTATTGTTGGAAGGTCTGGGATTCTTTCTTTGCGGCTTCTTTTTCTACAAGATTTTATAAGGAAACGATGATAAGCTTTTATAGTGATTGTAAGCTGGGTGTTAATAACTAAAATTTTAGTTTATTATATGCATTATGATTGGCTTTTAATGCGTTTTAAATTCAATTCATAATAGTAGTTTATCAATATATATATATATATATATATATATATATATATATATATATATATATATATATATATATATATATATATTAATTTCGATGGTGGTAACCACTGAAGTAAAATGCTAGTCAATTACTTAGATATATATTGATACATAATGTTACTGGTCTAGAGTACATTAAAATTTTAAAGAGAGCTTGACAACATTACATTTCCCTAATTACTTTAGAAGTCTAATAACACGGTTTGCTTATACATAGATGAGATTTGTATTACCATATATATCCGAAGTCATAGTTTATATCAAAATTAGAAGTAGTGTAAATACTACTTGCGGTGAGTCCTACGCCGAACACTAGACTCTACTCCCAGGTGTTCTGTTTCCATTAACTTTCCAGGGAAATCTGATGCTCCCTTAGTGTTCTTATTTCATCTTGGTCAGCATTCACTTGTCCTTGTAGTACTTCGGTATGAGTTCGGGTTTGGTCATGAACTCATCTAGACAACGAATATCAGCAGTGTTAATCTCGGTAGTTGCATTTACTTCAAGGATTCAGTTCATTGAAATTCATGCCCGATCAGTTTGGCGAGCAATGTGGTGTACTATGACAGGGAGAGCCTTTTCCGCTACACCTCCTCTAGAGAGGTCATAAAAGCCTCTTGCCATTCCATAAGGAGGGCGTTAGCCTTGCTGTCGACTCCAGTGGTATAAGTGTGCGACCCATGCTGGTGTTGGTCCTTGAAAATCATGTCCTATTGTAAGGTGTTGGATGATTGGTGGGAGATTGTATACTTCTGGTTCTGTGTCAATGCCATCAGAATCTTCATCTTCTTCATCTTCTTCTTCTTCTTCTTCTTCTTCTTCTTCTTCTTCTTCTTTTTCTTCTTCCTCTTCTACTTTTACTATTTCATCTAGATCATCCTTCCGATCTTCTTCACTCCAGCCATAATTCCCTTGACTAGGGAAGTAAGGATCTCCAGGTGGAGGATATCCTGCCATGAAGTCTATATGTGAAATTAAAGGTAAGATACATAGAAAGAATGTAGTTTTATTGTATTACAAAATACTCCTATAGTATTTTAAATTTATGTTTTGTTCTAGAGTTCTTCTGTATGAGTAAAGTTTGGTAAGCTTAAGACTTGTCGCAATACTACCATCACTCCCAAACACATGTTGATCATATCTCAAATAAATATAGTTGATCAGGCTATACTTATCCTAGATATGATTACATAACTATCCAGGTTTAACTGTAGTGTTCAACATTCAGATACTTTTATGTAGTTATTACTGTTATACTACTTCTGTATGTGTGAGCGTTAGTATATTTCATATAAAATACTTATATTTTAAAAATATCCTTGTAGTCAGAGTTCATTAACCCCAATGTATTTATAGTTTGTATACCTTATGTGGTTAGATATACTTAGTTCACTATAAATAATGCTCTAGTACCAATTTGTCACACCCCAAACCTGAACGTCGGAAACATTCAGGGGCGGAGGACGTCATGTACAATATCACAACAATTGTATAATAGTAATCAAAGTACAACAAGCATGCATTTGATAATGTATAAGTTTTTGCATATGTGATCAAAACATTGTATATTGACACCAATATACATATATATATATATATATATATATATATATGTATATATATATATATATATATATATATATATATATATATATATATAAGTTACAATACAAGAGTCTCTAATGCTCCGTCTTCTCAAAAACTCGTGGTTGTACCTATTTTACCGGTTTCCTGAGAATACAAGTTATTTGAGAAAAAGTGTCAACATTTAAGTTGGTGAGTTCATAAACATTTGTATGAAAATGTATGCCCTTCAATGAGTTGCAATCCCGTTTATTTCCAGAAAATCCGATAGTATCTATAAAATGAGTTGTAACTCTTTGTTAGAAAAATAATCGTATTTATTCAGGAAAATCCTATATTTACCATAAAACATAACTCTAATCTTATATATTCCAAGACCAAAAAGTGCAAGTATAAATTTCATACTTGCTTTTGTAACATGTACTTTTATTTACGCCTGGCAATCGAGTCGTGTTCGGGTTGACGTGTCGCAGGCTAGCGGGTTGGTGGGTCAAAATATGTCAACCCAAACACGACCCTTTTAAATATACAGGTCACGGGTTGGCGGGACACGAGTTGGTGGGTTTGGAACATAAACCTATATGACCCGCCGACCCATTTATTTATACAGGTTTACAAGTTGCGACTTGGCGGGACACGGGTTGGCGGGTTTCGTGGGTCAAATTTGTGTTCGTGGGTCTGAATTTTAGACATTTAAGTTTTAAGCATCCAAATGAAAATTAAAAATATTCATAGAAACATGTTACAGACTTAGCCTTATAGGTTGCGACTTACGACCTTAGACTATCCACCACGAGTCAAAATGTCGAAATAGTCAAATGGTCTATGAATCAATGGTATATATTATATAATACTTATTAAATATTAATACTTGATACATAAATTCATTTAAAACTCAAAATAATTTTTAACCCGTTTATTTTTTGAGAAACCTATATATGACCCGTTTAATAAACTAGTTGGTGGGTTGGCGGGTTGAAAAACTCAACCCAAATCCATTTAATTCGTGTCGTGTTGCGGGTCGTGTTGCAGGTCGTGTTGAGACTTGCCAACCCTAAAGTTTTATTCGAAAATAAAACCATTTGAAGAGCTGAGGAATTACGTAAAATAAATATAATATTAATTTCACGTAAAAATTACGTATTATTGTTTGCCATGTGAGTTTTCATAACCATGCTATTAAAGAATTACATGTCTTGCTGTTCTTCAGGCGTCGAAATGTTATAATATTTGTCACCCATAACCTGTCGGTACGACTATAACTAGTAGTCAGGGTGCGGGATCATCAGTCTCGTATAGATCTATACATAAGTATCACACTCTCCTGGAGGAAACTCGGGTTATGAAACAGAAATTCCATGGATACCTTTGGTAGGTATAATGAAGGAGAATATCTCACAACTTTCCAATGATACACATGTTTTTGTATGAGAATATTCGTATATGAAATTGGTACTCTTTTCGTAATGTTTATGACATATAAAAATAATCATATGTTTATATAATTGTTTTGTTTGTCCCTAAAGAGTAAAATATAATGAGAATGTAACCCAAACTATATCTATTATAGTTTAAAATATATGTTCCATTTGAATTGATAATTGTTGTGTCATAAGATGTTCCATATGTATATGTTTTCACGTAATTGTTATATAAACTGAAAGAAAACATAAACAATGATTTGTATTTTAACACCAGTATCCTAGTGTTTTACTTGTATTTTCACCCTTTAAAACACGGAAAAAAATTATAAAAAGTGTAGGGGTATGAACTCACTTGATAGGTGGTGATTCGGGCAGCGTTTCGTTTCTAGAATTAAGTTTACTTGACGAAACTGAGAGTTTTTGATGAAAGTCGGTTTCACGCGGGCAGAGTTTCAGCTAAAAGATTGAGGACTTCGGGGCTTGCTTCAGGTGGTAGGGAGGTTCTCGGGACTTCGGAGGGTTTAGAGAGGCTTAAATGAGTGTTTAAAAGGAGATAGGTTTTGAAATTTGTAAACCAAACTCGGAAGCCTCGCATCCTATTTATAGGAGGCTGAGGTCCTATATTATGTTAGGCGTAATATTCATGTATGTTGGGCGTATAACTGAAAACCTCAGTACGTTGGGTGTACTAATGTGAGACTTATCAAAACTTCGGATGTGGCAAGGCTACGAGATACGCGTCAAGGCTAGTGTGTTTACGATCGGCGTAATCTTCTTGTATGTCGAGCGTACTAGTGTGAGCAGCAGTACGTTGGGCATATATCTTCTTACGTGGGGCGTAGTCCCTTTAATCACTATCTGAAGTCTTGGACATGTCTGACACATGTTGCATGCGAGGGTAAGTGCGACGTGGGCAATCCAAGGTCTTGTCTTCGAGTACGTTGGGCGTACTTCTTGTACACGGGGCATACATTAATTTTTTAAACTTCAAAAATACGTAACTTTCACATACGAGCTCCGTTTCTGACGTTCTTTATATCCACGTGTAGGTGAAACCATGTTCACAACTTTTGTTTTAACTCTATCGGCTAATTTTAACTTTATTTGTAATTTTATATTTTTAAGAGGCTGGGACAGGAAAAGCCCGTTAAAAATTCATAACTTTTTTTATCCAACATCCATTTTCGTCTGTCTTTTTACCATTGTACTGCTATTGACGAAACGTTCGCTTCTCGTTTAGGTTTTGTCGGTTAAAAATCGTCCGATCTTTATTTCGAATTCCAGGCTATGTACTGCTATTTCAAGTATTAGAAAACTCATAATTTCATCATACGAAGTCAGATTTCGACGTTCTTTTTATGAACGCTCTCGATTTAACGAATACTACAACATTCATTTAGAGAGTTAAGACTAAAAAAATCATGTTATTGAAATATCACTTTTTATGCTAAATAGTGTTTTGTCAGTTTTGACGCTGATCTTCAATTGGTCATAACTTCTTCGTTATAACACAGATTTTAGTGTTCTTTATATTTTCGGAAACCTTATTACTATATCTATCATTTTATTCATACCAATAAAGTTTATTTAACAATTTATTTTCTTTATTACTTTAAAAGGAATTACAGTTTGACTTAGATTATTACATCGGCTTGGAATATTGGGTTGTTACAAACGATCCATTCACACTATCCACAATACATACTAATTCTAATACATCCAAAAGTTTGTACAAAATGTATTTGTGTAATCGTTGCCTTGAACATGTAAACAAGAAATGTATTTTCAAGTATGTAGTTGGATCAGATCTTGGATATCATTTGATTACATGTCTTATAATAAATGGAAATCATGTTAATCATGATATATGGTTAATATATTACTTGGTAATATAAATGTCTGTAGGAATTAGTATACATTAATGAACCGTTAAGATAAACCATTATACATACTAAGACTAACATCATGTGAACATGTTTATCCGAATAAACATTGAGACTAAAACCATCTAGTTATTCAGAGTTTCATAAAATGAAATTAAGAATCAGCTAGGAAAAAAGATAACATACTCAAATCTAATAAGATTGGTGAGCATTGTAGTCAAAACCATATCGAACATCTAAGGATTTATGAAAAGTTTTCATAAGATGTCTTTACCAAAAATAGCATCACAATGAGTGTTGTTTGAGAAGAGAAACAAATCATTGTTTGGTTTTTTGCTTGATAGGTTGTATTATGCTTAGTAGAACAGTTCATGGATATTACCGTGAATAGTGTTACAAGTCATTGGGCTTGTACTGTGACATTGTAGCACCCATAAAATCGAACTACACATAATAAGTAATAATTATTAAAATTAAATTCCTTAAATAGGATAATCTATAGTCATGTTCATTGAAGACTATATAATATAAGATTTGTAAAACATGAAAAATAAATTGAATCATCCGTAAATCCTAAAAATAAGTGTACCAATATATATATATATATATATATATATATATATATATATATATATATATATATATATATGAATACAGAATGTACATATTGTCCCGATCCCAAAAATATAAATTTCGCAGAAATTTGATTCCTTAGGAATTAGATATGATTTTATAAAATATAAAAGTGAGCCGCACACAAAGAGCGTGTGACGTAAAAAGCTACAAAGAAAAATGGTTGACTTTAAGCTAAGGTCACCAAAAGGAAAATCGTAGTAATCATTAAGATAGGAAATTTTGAGAATAAAAATGCCAAACGAGGAGTGTGTACGAGAGAGTTATGATTTTAACAAAAATCATTTAATTATATA
The DNA here is from genome assembly GCF_002870075.4 of Lactuca sativa. Taxonomy (NCBI): domain Eukaryota; kingdom Viridiplantae; phylum Streptophyta; class Magnoliopsida; order Asterales; family Asteraceae; genus Lactuca; species Lactuca sativa. The sequence continues at coordinate 159,872,523 of NC_056624.2, read as the reverse complement.
AAAAGAGGGAAGAACAATAATTTCAAAATTAGTTGACAGATTCTAAAGGAAAGTTGTAGAACTCATCGAGAACTTTCCGGGGATATAAAGAACATCAAAAACATACAAAATTTAAAAAATCTGTGTTTTGTGCGGCACATAGTACCCATCGGCTGCGCGATCTGCTCATCTAGAAAGTAAAAATGTGGACCACATAGTAGTCGACATGTGGCACAAAATGGATGAGGAGACATCGCCTTAAAATGCACGACGTGCACCCTATTTTCACATTGTGACCCCAAAATTCAGCTATAAATATATAGGAGGCCAAGTCTCATTCTTTCTCCCACAACTTCACAAACACTCTCTCTAAATTTCTTTCAATTCTAGCTCATTTTCACTTAGTTTTAGTCTTCGGGAAGCAATGTGATTAATGAAGTACTAGTAGTTAGCGAGTAGAAGCTTTGTCAGAGCAACTTCCTAAATTCTGTCAGGAAGAACCTCTATAAGTTAAGCTACACACTAGTCTTTTCAGTGTTACTTTTTATTTATAGTCATAAATCATTATTATGAACCTATAAATAACATTATAAGTTAAGCTACACTCTAGTCTTTTTAGTGTAACATTTTTTTATAGTTACCAATAAATAAGATTATCAATGACTCTAAGTTATAACACTGATTGATCAACTTACTAGAGACGTATCTAGAATGGTCATTTTGGCTTAGTTGTTGTATTTCAGAAAGGATATATGCTGAAGTTGTCCTGCCACCCAAATGTCCTATCTTAGTAATTTATGCATCTAGGTCTTTTCAATGTACGAAGTAAAGATCTTGTAACACCGTGATTTCCAAAACAAAATTTTCATTTAAATAATCAATTTAATATTAAAAACACTTGCTTAAAATCTTATTTACATTCGACTTTCCAAAACATAGTTCCTTTTTCATTATAATAGTAGACCAGGATCCTCCAAAACATAACTCTTTCTTCGGTGTGTACAATCGAACCGTTGCCATCCCGCGTTACTGTAAGAACCTGAAACAACATAACATAAACAACGTAAGAACGAAGCTTAGTGAGTTCCCCAATATACCTTACGCACATACGCCTTCCGGCCCGGATCTTTCGATCCACATAATATCGCCTTCCGGCCCGACCTTCCGGTCCATGTGTCTCAGGGGACTTCCGTCCCTGCTGGGTAAACCTTCCGGCCTTACCCACGCCGACCTTCCGGTCCATCACACATATATCACACATAATACAAATACTCTAACACATAAAGCACATATATCATATATCATACCTGACCTTTCTGTCACATAATACATTGCCTTCCGGCCCATATATAAGCATGTATATCACGCGTAGCAACTAGCTTTCCATTCATAGCATATAAACATAACACACAACATACTTGACCTTCCGGTCAGACAATCATACCCTTCCGGGTGAGGTATAGTGAGAAGACTCACCTCGCGGTCACTAGAAGATAGCAACTCCTAAAATCCCTTGCACTTGATCCTCCGAGCTGCAAGCTCCCTGAAACATCATATATCCCTTATTTAATACTTCTATCTTCCACGTTAACTGACCCTAAGAATCACACCAGTCAACTCTGGTCAACAGTCCAATGTCAGCTCGACTGGACTCGGCGAGTTCCCTGGCGACTCGGCGAGTCTGGTCGTCCTTCAATCCTCTGAGATTCCCTTTCTACTCGTCGAGTATCCTCTTTGACTCGACGAGTCACTCCTGGAAGAATCGCGGGGCCACCCCGACTCCACTCGCCGAGTCTGAAGAACAACTCGGCGAGTCCCAGTGAATCTTCAAGCTACTCGCCGAGTCTGATCATCCGACTCGGCGAGTCCACGCCATGCAGTCGATCCAACTGCTTCCTGAGATACGTTTCTCCCGAGATACACACTCATGGGACTTCTGGACCTCTAATCATCCTATTACTAGGGTAGAAACCTTTGTATAACAACATAATAATCCATCAAATCTCCAAATGGGTTTCATAAACCCTAAATTCGTGTACACATCAAAATAACAGGAATGATCCGAAACCTTACCTGAAAACATACTCTCTGTGTCCCCAAACCTCAGAACTCGACCCCCATGCTCTTCCTTTGGCCAAAATCCTTCCTCTTCTTGCACCACAATTCCTTCAAAGTCAATAATGGCCTTCAAGTTTTGCTCTAAATGCCACAGTCGTCTAGGGTTCTCCACAATCGGCCAAAAGACGTGAAATGACGACATACAACCCTTAAATACGACCCAATACGAAACGGCTAGGGTTTCTGCTGAACAGCGTCGACTCGCCGAGTCCATACCTGGACTCGTCGAGTCCAGTCGCGAACCCACGATCAAATCTGCGACCCTACTCGGCGAGTCTGGCTCCAACTCGCCGAGTCCCTCCTTTAAAACACCCTAAAATGCAATTTAACCATACTTGAGATTTTGGGCTGTTACAATTCTCCCCCACTAGAATTAGACTTCGCCCTCGAAGTCTCACTCTGAAAAATAGTTCTGGATGCTGCTCCCGCATCACACGATTCGGCTTCCCCAGACACTACCGATCTCTCCCGAGGCCGCTACTGAACCAACACCAGAGATACCTCCTTGTTCCTCAGAACCTTGATCTTCCGATCTCCGACGGCCACTGGCCTCTCGACGTACACAGGCTCGCATCCACCTAATCGTTCTCTAGAAGAACCACTGCTGACTCATCCGCTATACACCTATTCAACTGCGACCCCTACCAGTGTCATGGATCCGACCCAGATCCGTTGACAGCTCCAAACGATAGGCCACTCTCCCTACCTTCGCACCTTCACGAAAAGACCCAACATACCGGGGCCCCCCATTTACCCTTCTTCCTAAATCGAAGCACCCGTCAAAAATACGAAGTCGCTGACCTGAATCACATACTCGTAACGGCGCCAGCCTGCATAACTTTCCTGTAAACTCTAGACGATCACTAACTCTCTGTATCCGAAAATTACCCAAGATGCAGCTCTACTCTAAATCTCGACGATCACTCGACCCTTAAGGGTTAGGAAACCCTGAACCACCGGATCCCCGATCCAAACCCACTTTGTCCATCCCAGACCAACTGAAAGATCCATTCTCACTCCCAGAGTAACTCTCACAAATTCTCCTCTTGCCATCATATACACATGCTGAACTAGCCCCAACACCCGCAGGTGGAAAGACCCGATACACCGATAATATCCTCGAACATCTCCCCAGATGAACCACCACATCCACCCTACACTCTGATCAGATCCACACTGAGAACTTAAAACTTTCCCTCTCCATGCATCCCTTCTGAGCCTCAACAGACATCCCAACCGGATGAGCTCCTACTCCACTGCCGCGAACACGATGCTCAACCATACTCGAAATACTTTAACCATAACTCTGCTCTGCAGCTTTCACTTTCGTGAACTTGCACCCCCTTCGAAGTTACATACCCTCCTCTTTTCCTTTTCCACGGAACTCTCTTGAACATAATGCCACTCCAACCGGTGCCACGGTGCTCGCCCCAAGCGACACCACCCTTTTTGCGTAACTGCTTTTCACATACTCTGGTTCTCATTGCAGGGGCTCTCAATCCCATGCACTCTCTCCACTCATCAAAATCACTGCCTCCGCTAAACAAGATCAATAACCCAGGGCCAGACCTTCCAATGCAATCACACTGCAACATACGTGATCCGCAAATCTCAAATTAATCCAGCCATACCAACAGAGTCTCCAGTATGACTGGACCGACTCTCATAACACATACTAGCCACTCCGTGGGATTGATGCAGTACAACCATCACGTACCCCAAACGTACCAATACTCTGATCGCAAACTTCCGGTTACTTACTCAAGCTCGATCCCGACCTCCTCTCAGGCCTCCACAATCAAATGCCCTAGGTCTGTATCTCGCCCTGCATATCCAACACTCGCTCTCGTCGGCCTATACTTGCGCTGACAAACACTGCTGAATCCCGGCAGCTAAGCACCCTTACACACTTATCGATCTCCCGGAGAATTTTCTAATTCTCCCCCACTAAAGCACTGACTAACTGCCACCGATCGTCATTAACGACCTCTCAGATCAATCCTGCACAACGAGGACATTCACCCACTGACTGCTTCCCACAAGCGTAAGCAACCCCCAGCAACACCTCTCCCCCCTGATCAATCCGCTCAAAAGAATCCGATCTTTCAATTATCCACTCCACAACTGCAGATGCTACCCGTCATTCAACCCAGTGCCGCATCTCCACTATCGACCCCCACCAACGATAACCAACGAAATTCTCAACAATAATCCGTAACCAAAACCCGCAATCTGCCAAAGGATGGATACCACATCGAAAACCGCACAAAGCTATCGGCACTAAAACACCAGACTATAACCATACCAAACCATCAGGGAACAACGAATGCCAAAACGAAACCTGAAGCACCAATCCATAACCATGCCAATCCCGCGAAACAACGACTACCGCAACGAAATCCACACTACCCGTACAAACAATACGCCGCAAACAACGCAAGCTAATCAAGACATCAAGACAGCATCATACCCGCAGCTGCCTCCGGCACTGCTCCGTCTCCCTCTGCCGCAATCCGATAAGCACAACCCTGAGCCCTTGGGCTCTACTCCATCCTGAACTCCTCAAGGTGGCCGGTGCTAGAGCCTGCACCGATCCTGCAAAAGCTGTGGACATTTGATCCTCAAATGTCCAACCTGCCGACACTGATAACAAATCCTGGAATCCCGAATTGGCACTGACTGTCGACAACCCCGTGCACCATGCCCCTCCTTTCCGCACTCGCGGCATGCACCATTGGGCCAACAAGCTCCGGTGCCATCTCTCTCACACTTCCCACAAGTGTGACCGCTCCGATCCCCCATTTCAACGTCTACTGTCCTGAACCGTTCCGGCGCCGACTGCGACTGCATCGGGGCCTGTCCCAGCTCACGCAACTGCAACTTAACCTCTAACTCACGCCACATGGCGGCCTTCTGCAACTCCAACAGGGTCTCGCACCTCCGCGCAGACACGAACTGTCTGATACCCCCTTGAGCTTACTCGAATATCGGGCATCTGAGCCTGCTCCGAAGCGAACTCAGGGCAAAACATCGCCCTCTCAATAAACATCCCGGTGATCTCAGTCACCGACTCCAAATCCTGCTTCAGTTCGAGGAATTCCCGAGCCAATCTCTCCTTTTCATCTCGCGGAACATAGCGAGTACTGAACATCCCTCTGAATTGATCCCATGAAACCGCAGCCCTCTGCGCATCGGAAAATGACCTCGTGGTCAATCTCCATCAACCCTTCGCCCCGAATCTCAACAGGTTCAGAGCACACCCCACCCTCTGATCAGCAGGGCATAAACTCGTGGAGAAACACCCCTCCATGTCTGATAACCATCTCATAGCAACAATCGAGTCCTGAACTCCATCGAATGTGGGAGGCTTCGCATAATAGAAGTCCCGATACCGAAAACCCCGACTAGTCCCTTTCTTAGCCGATGCTACAGCCGCTGTAACCGCCGCGGCAGCCGTCTCTGCGAAAGCCGCATATCGCTCATCAAACTACTTCAATCATAGTGGTCCTGATCGACCCAAACAATTCTGGCGACTCAACCCGCAACAATGCAGCAACCTCATCACGCCGGATCTCGCTAATCCTCGCATCCCGCTCGCTCGTGCTCGTCCGATCGATAACCGGATAACAAGATAGCCACAAGCCTCATCCACTACGAACCATGGTACTCATCCCATGACATCCTTCCCCAACATGCTTCGGCGTATGGTACCTGAACTATAGCACCATTCCTCAACCTGCTCCAATGTATAGCACTCGAACCACAACATCTATCTCAATCTGTTCCGATGTATGGTGCCCTGACCATAACATCACTCTGTATCCGTTCCGATGTATGGTATCCGAACCATAACATCACCCCTCAATCTGTTCCTTAGGACCTTCAGAATGCCCCCTGTATCAAGTATGGGTCCTCTGCTTTCAGTAGTACGGGCCCATACTACCTGCCACATCTACCCATACTTTCCACACGGACCATTCCAGAGTCCCTAAGTAGCTGATAAACCTGCTCTTTCACCAATCTCATCGCGCGTGCTCGCTTCCCAGCGAAATCTTCTACTCTACCCGCGCACTCATCTGGCTAGGTTTACTCCCTAGTCCCTTCCGCCGTCCTCCCACTTCTTTGCTATCAGCTGCTGAAGAGTTCCTAATGATGCCAGCCCTCTACCTCCTGAGTATCGTCATACTCACTTAGTAGCTGACTCCCATCATCGACAGCTCCACAAAGCACAAAGCAAGCAGCATTCGAGCATTGAAGCATACATAGGACTTCCCATCTGTGGTAGCTCCACCTTCTCGGCTCATCCTCGGAAGTACCTCTGTACCCCGTAGCTTTACCCCTCGAGCGTCCTAACTAGATGCTCTCACTCATCACATACACACAAGAGCATAACGCACATATAACGGCAAACCCTAGACTAAGGCATCACAAATCAGGCCACTCTAGTCCTAAGATATGAAATACCTAGTCTGTCTCTTGCATGCAATAATGTCTCATAAAGTGCATAATAGATATTTCATAATACAAAGTAAGAGTATTTTGGGAAATCACCGTTTGGCTCTGGCTGATTGTACACACTGCTCTTTCTTGCTTTCTCTTTGAACTCTTATTCACTTTTAGAAAACCATTTATTTGGAAAACTTTTTCTTACTTCCTCAGTTTGAGTCCAGATTTACCCGTAGGCGCGTCCGAATCCCTCAAACCAAGGCTCTGATACCAATTTGTAACACCGTGATTTCCAAAACAAAATTTTCATTTAAATAATCAATTTAATATTAAAAACACTTGCTTAAAATCTTATTTACATTCGACTTTCCAAAACATAGTTCCTTTTTCATTATAATAGTAGACCAGGATCCTCCAAAACATAACTCTTTCTTCGGTGTGTACAATCGAACCGTTGCCATCCCGCGTTACTGTAAGAACCTGAAACAACATAACATAAACAACGTAAGCACGAAGCTTAGTGAGTTCCCCAATATACCTTACGCACATACGCCTTCCGGCCCGGATCTTTCGATCCACATAATATCGCCTTCCGGCCCGACCTTCCGGTCCATGTGTCTCAGGGGACTTCCGTCCCTGCTGGGTAAACCTTCCGGCCTTACCCACGCCGACCTTCCGGTCCATCACACATATATCACACATAATACAAATACTCTAACACATAAAGCACATATATCATATATCATACCTGACCTTTCTGTCACATAATACATTGCCTTCCGGCCCATATATAAGCATGTATATCACGCGTAGCAACTAGCTTTCCATTCATAGCATATAAACATAACACACAACATACTTGACCTTCCGGTCAGACAATCATACCCTTCCGGGTGAGGTATAGTGAGAAGACTCACCTCGCGGTCACTAGAAGATAGCAACTCCTAAAATCCCTTGCACTTGATCCTCCGAGCTGCAAGCTCCCTGAAACATCATATATCCCTTATTTAATACTTCTATCTTCCACGTTAACTGACCCTAAGAATCACACCAGTCAACTCTGGTCAACAGTCCAATGTCAGCTCGACTGGACTCGGCGAGTTCCCTGGCGACTCGGCGAGTCTGGTCGTCCTTCAATCCTCTGAGATTCCCTTTCTACTCGTCGAGTATCCTCTTTGACTCGACGAGTCACTCCTGGAAGAATCGCGGGGCCACCCCGACTCCACTCGCCGAGTCTGAAGAACAACTCGGCGAGTCCCAGTGAATCTTCAAGCTACTCGCCGAGTCTGATCATCCGACTCGGCGAGTCCACGCCATGCAGTCGATCCAACTGCTTCCTGAGATACGTTTCTCCCGAGATACACACTCATGGGACTTCTGGACCTCTAATCATCCTATTACTAGGGTAGAAACCTTTGTATAACAACATAATAATCCATCAAATCTTCAAATGGGTTTCATAAACCCTAAATTCGTGTACACATCAAAATAACAGGAATGATCCGAAACCTTACCTGAAAACATACTCTCTGTGTCCCCAAACCTCAGAACTCGACCCCCATGCTCTTCCTTTGGCCAAAATCCTTCCTCTTCTTGCACCACAATTCCTTCAAAGTCAATAATGGCCTTCAAGTTTTGCTCTAAATGCCACAGTCGTCTAGGGTTCTCCACAATCGGCCAAAAGACGTGAAATGACGACATACAACCCTTAAATACGACCCAATACGAAACGGCTAGGGTTTCTGCTGAACAGCGTCGACTCGCCGAGTCCATACCTGGACTCGTCGAGTCCAGTCGCGAACCCACGATCAAATCTGCGACCCTACTCGGCGAGTCTGGCTCCAACTCGCCGAGTCCCTCCTTTAAAACACCCTAAAATGCAATTTTACCATACTTGAGATTTTGGGCTGTTACAGATCTGCTAAAATTTCCAGTCGTCTACTTTTATCAAGTGAGTGCATAGTTTCTTTCATATTACTCACACACATACACACCCACACACACACACACACACACACACATATATATATATATATATATATATATATATATATATATATATATATATATATATATGAAGTATCTAATTTATGTGCTTATGTGCAAAGAGGAGATGTGTTAAATGAGATGTTACAAAGATAAGTTATATGGTTTACACCATATATGTATTTTATAAATATAATGCATTGGGTAACGAAGGGTAGTAATGCATATAATAGTATAATGAAAGATGTAGGAAGTGATTGAATTTCAAAACTAGAGAAATTGTACTTGTGTGCCAATGATGTTGGAATGGTACTAGCGTACCATTAATGTAGTCACCTAACAAAGTAAGATGACAACCGCCAAACTATTCATGACTGTCCCATGGAACTCTACCAGTGATGGACATCGTGCCTATTAGATAGACTATGACATCGATGGACTCTGTGGCTATTGGATAGACTCTGGCAACGATTGACTTCATGCCTAATAGATAGACTCAGACAGCGATGGATTTGGTGATAATTTGACGAACATATGTAACGATGGACTTCATACCTATTCGACAATCCGGTGGAACATAGGAAGTGATGGACTTCATGCCTATTCCTTAGGAAAACCCTTTAAGAGTGAATACAAAAAGAAAAGCTACTGACATGTATTGAGGAAAAATCCCTATAACAATATTGTTAGCAACGATGACAAATATCACCCGTAGGATAGATCCTTACGGAATAATAAATAAGAAAATGGGGGTGGGTAATAGGGTTAATTGTTTGATAATTAAACATATTACCTATATTACTGTGGGTTGAAAACCCTATGTACACACCAGATTTCCCAACCTGACCCACTCAACTTATTTGCATCATAGGTAGCTGTACAAGGTTATACGCATAATAAGAGATTCAAGGAGATATAGATTGTTAGTGTAAGATAGTGTAAGGTGTGTTTATGCTTATGTTTTGTATCAATTGTGACAACCCAAGCTTTTTATAAATCACTGAAAAACTTTTATTCGAAAAAACTTTTATGGGACAAATTTTGAATTAATAAATAAACTTTGGTTTTGAATAAGCATAAATATATTTTTTTTAAAAGGCCATAAAAAAGGGAATGTCATCGACATGCCCAACTTTGCCGGCAAGAAAAGACCGTTTTATTTATGTTTATTTTAAAACATTGTTTACTGTAATGCATAATGTGTCCCATAAAAATTATTTAGCAAAAAATGTTTTTTTATTGATTATTATAAACCTAGGAATGTCATAACTGACACAAGAAACATAAGCATAAACGTATTTATTACAAGCCTTATAATAACTTATGTAACTATTGGCCTATGCTCCTTTAATCTCTTAGTGTATTGTACATTTGTACCGATACGTGTGATATAAAGAAACTGAGTGGGTTATGCTTGGGAGCCTATTATGCATATAGGGTTTCCAATCCATAATATTATTATTATATCATTTTCAGTATATATAACAAACAAAACATATTAAGCCCGATTACCTATTCCTGTTATTCTCACCTTTTCATCCTAAAATGATGATCTCAAGGGGCCTATCCTAGAGGTTCTTCATATGTGCATATATAGCCTTTCTTTAATATTAATTCTTCTCATTTATTAGATATTTATTTGCATATTATGGACAAAAGATACTTAAAAGTGTGTGAATTGTGTTTTCAGTCCAAACGGAATGCTTGGGAGCAAAAAGAAGCAGGAGTACTCATTGGGAAGCTTTGGAATGATCAAAAGAAGAAAAGTCCACAAAATGGAAGGAACTCAGCGAGTCGTGTCATCGACTCGACGAGTCGGTACGAAGATTCGAGAAGATAAAGACTCCTTAACTTACCGTGCACGGGAATTAAGGCATGAACTCGACGAGTCGGTCATGGACTCGGTGAGTTGGGTCGAATCTATAAAAACAACTTTTCAGATCGACACAAGATTTTCTGGAGAACCCTTAGGGAGAAAAGCTGCGAATAGAAGCCAGAGAAGACCTAGAGAACGAAGATCCAACCCTAAATCTGATTTCGAAGGAGATTAGAGGCAATTTCCATTACTTGCAATTCAATCTATTGTTTCCATCATGCATAGACATATAGATTTCGTTTTTGTGCTTTCAATTACCTCAATCATGAGCTAAAAACCTCTTAAATTCTATTTGGGGAGACAATATTGATATTATGGTTTGATTTATGGTAGGATTAGTTTATATTGGTAATTTTGTTAATCTAAGCTTGTTAAAGAACCTTATGTGTGAATGATAACTATTTTTCTGTTAATAGGAAGAGAATTAAGTTGCATGAACATCTCTTAATTGTTACCTCATATAATTTATGTGACCACTTTATTATATGACTAGGATTAGCGAATGTGAAACTAGAATTAATAGAAAAATAGGTAAATCCCCGTGTGAGCTTGTGCGATGACCATCAACAAGAGGTTAACTAAAGGACCAATTTAGTTGACCATTACAAGTCTTAATTAACCCAAATAAATAATCTAGGAAATTAAAGTAAATTAGACAACTGGCTAGCGTATGAATTAGTTTGTTTTCTAAGGATTAGTGTAGCGAATGTGAACCTAATCACTTGAATCGGTAGCCAATAGAACAACTAATCCATTGCACTATTACCATAAAATCAACCATAGGATCAATTGAGCTGAACCTAAACATAAGTTTCCTTCCTTATTGAATTTAGTTGAATCTTTGCTTCCTTAGTTTCTAGTTAATTAGTTTTATTATTAGTTAGTAAGTTTCTAGTCTTGCAAAACTAGAGAAAACCACCTCTTTTATTATTTGTTAGTTAATATTAGATCATTTTAGTAATTAGTTTAAATTGATGTTTCCTGAGTTTGATACCCTGCTTACTAAAACTATACCCCAATAGACAGGTTCACTGCCTTTTGTGTGATTAATTTACATCTTATAAGTAGGATTAAAACTAGTTGGTTTCACACACATCAAGTTTTTGACGCCGTTGCCGGGGAACGGTTCCAACTTTAAATTGATTACTATTGTTATCGATCCTTTGTGTGAGATTTTTCTTACACAAAGTTACTGCTTTTATTAAATTTAGCATTAGGATTAAAGTTTAGTTAGTAGTTTTTAGAATATTTCGTTTAATTTTTTTTTTCCTATTTTGCCTTAGACTCGCCAAGTCCCTTCGAACAGACTCGACGAGTCCATAGCTGAACAGAAAATTTTCGTTTTTATTTATTATTTTCTTTTGTTCCTTTTTACACGTGTTTATTTTCCTTTTTTACAGAACATTTATGACCAGGGGAGGAGGCACACCACTGATCCCACCTTTGGACGATCCGAAAGCAACACTTAAAAGAAACAAAGGCATAACAATTGGAGATCCCGAAAAACTGAAAAACTCACCACTAAGAAATTTGAAATCCGTTTTCAGCAAGAAGAAAGGAAAGAAAGTCGAAGAATCCAACACCTCTTTAGCAAGCGAAGACCCGATCACAGAAGACACCGAGTACGAAACCGAAGAAGAAGAAGAACCTACATACGGGCACAACTCCGATTCCAGCGACGAGTCAGCTCTTACCATGGCTAACATCGATGAAATCCCCATGCGGGAATGGAAGAAGAGGATATGCGATGACACTGGCACGGGACTTGTGCAACCCGCAAATCCCGCAACTGCTACTTTTGAGCTTAAGGGTCACATCCTTGCTCAATTTAAGGAGATTCCCTTCACCGGTTAAGACCACAAAGATGCTTACAAACACTTGGATGAAGTAAATGATGTAGCTGATTATTTCAATGTTACAAATGTGCCTTGGGAAACTCAGCTACTTCGCATGCTACTGGTTACATTGGAGGGTGCTGCAAGGGATTGGCTCAAGTCACTGCCCCCGGATCCATCACTACATGGGCCCAGAGGAAAGAAGAGTTCATTGATCAATTCTGCCCACCATCCAAGATATCTAAGCTAAAGAAAGCCATAGCCAACTTTGAACAAGAAGCTGGAGAGTCACTTTATGAAACTTGGGAGAGGTACAAGAGCCTACTAAGGAATTGCCCACATCATGACCTTAATAGTCAACAAGAAGTCTCCATGTTTTACGATGGAGTAAATGTTACAACAAGGCAATTACTTGACTCGCAAGGTCCACTCACGAAGAAGGCACGTCCAGTGATAAAGCAACTAATTGAAGAATTCTCTAAGCACTATAGAGAATACCATAATCCAAGAAATGATGTGACAAGGGGGGCTGCCTATGCAGCTTCAGAATATTTGTCAGCGGTCATGGCTATGTTGAAAACCATGGATAAGAGGATGGATAAAATGGATCAAACGATACATGCTATTCGGGTGGGTTGTGAGAACTGCAATGGGCCTCATCTTACTAGAGACAGTGACTTGGATGAGAATGGCAATAAAAAGGTGCAAGTGTGCTACTCAAGCAGAGACCGATATGATGAAGTTTGGCGAAAACCAAAGAAAGAGTGGATCCCCTATGATGAGTAAAAGAAGGCTAAGAAGGAGAAGTACAAACAAAAAGGAAGAGGTTTTTTGTAACAACGTAATTTTTCAAAACAAATTTTCATTTTAAAAACGTAATTTCATTCATGACAAAACCATAAAATTCAATGTATCAATATCGTCATAACAAATATATCAACTCCCAAGAACAAAACATATCAAATCCCTCGGTGTGTGTGTATGAGTCAAACCGGCGCCTTCCCACGATCATCATAGGTACCTGAAACACATACATAACAACTGTAAGCATAAATGCTTAGTGAGTTCCCCAATATACCACTTACACATATACGCCCTTCCAGGCCATGAACTTCCGGTCCATGTGTCTCAGGGAACTTCTGTCCCCACCCGCTAAACCTTCCGGTCCTACTCGTGTCGACCTTCCGGTCCATAACTCCCTGACCTTCCGGTCTACATCATAATTGCTTCCGGCCCATAACATAATGCCTTCCGGCCCATATGAAGCATATCATACATAACACATACAAAACAGGCAACTAATCACATACAATGCATGTATATTATAGCATACCAGACCTTCCGGTGTCACATAGCTACCCTTCCAGGTACAGTATAATTAGAAGACTCACCTTGCATGAAGAATCAACCTCTAGTCACGCTGCTGCTAAACACCGATCTCTAACTATGTGTCAAATCCCACAATTAACCCAATTAGGAACTAAGTCCAACCTTTCACTTACTAGGTCTAAATATAGACCATCTACTGGCCCATTCTTGCCCTAAATCCATTGGGCCCACTAAGGCCCAATAATAAATGGGCTTCCCCAAGGCCCAACCTCACCCTACAAGATAAGCCCAACATGAGGCGCAAGACATAAATAAATTCTCTGCTCATATGCTCAACTACACAGACCCAAGGATTCAAGCCCAATACTTAAAGCCCAAATATCAAATCTAGTCCAAAAGCCCATAGAGGGGTTACGCGGGGCGTACCTCCTTGTTACGCTCAGCGTACACACAAACACCCAAGGACTGATCGGGGACTTCAACCCAGTACGTAGGGCGTAGTGGAATTACACGGCGCGTAACCTTGGTTTTGCTAAATCCATTTTATGGGTCTTAACCCGTTAAGACCTTAGCTCATCTCTTGGATCTAGGCTTCCTAACAATCCTTATTCCATAAAGTCAGAAACTTTTAGCCTTTGCATGGTTGATGTGATCGCAACACACACAATACTCCTTCTCTTTACTTATTAAGCTCTCCATTCATGCATGACTTGATCTTAACCTTCAAGATCTCATTTTTATGAAACTACTCCATCAAAAACACTCAAAAGGACAGCTAAAGGGCTCTAGAGTTTAACAACTCACAAAGCTTCAAACTTTTGGACCAAAAACCCTAAAATGGATCCTAATACGCACAAAATAAAAGAAAAGGAAAGCTTGGAACTTTATACCTTCAAATAGTGCTCTAGCCCTAGGAAAGCTCAGATCCAAAGCCTAGACTTCAACTCCATTCTCTTCCATGCTCCTTCTTAACTCCGAAGAGTCCACATGAACACATATAAGCTCAACAAGGCCATAACAAGCTCAAGAACGGGTATATAAGGGTTTGAGAGGGTTTTTGACTGAAGAATGTGGCTGGAAATGAGACCCTCTCATTCTATATATAGGCACATCTCTTAATTAGGGTTTTTGAGTCTGGGCTCACTACGCCCAGCATAGTTTAAGGTACGCCCAACGTATCGTGTGGCTTCTGCGTCCAACTTAATCACATGAGTACGCGCAGCCTACTCCTTTGTACGCCCAACGTACTCATCTGTGCCAATTCTCATTCATGGGTCAAATTTGACAATTTAGCAGGAGAAGAAGAAGGGTTAAAAATAACTCCAAATTCCCGGGTGTTACATTTTTACCAAAAGGAGGAGCCAGCACAAGAAAGAAAACCAAGTTTGGAAGAGATGCTTACCAAGTTTGTAGCTGCTTCAGAAAAGAGACATAATGATCATGATGCTGCAATCCAAGAAACAAAAACAAAGCTTAGAAACCAACAAGCATCCATCCACAACATTAAGACACAGCTGGAGCAACTTGCTCAACAAATCAATCAAAGAAGACCGGGTGAACTTCCAAGTAAAACCGAGAATAATCCAAGAATGGAGAACGTGAATGCTATAACATCTAGTTTTGGAGAAAATTTCACTCCTCTGACCCCTGCACAAAAGGTCTCAACTAAGGAGCATGCAGAAAAGATAGAAGATTCGAGATCAGCAAAACCCGTCACGACTCGCTGAGTCCCTCTAATGGACTCGAAGAGTCCAAGGTCTGATGAAAAAACAACTACTTCTTTAATGCCTTATAGGCCGCCTCTGCCATATCCAATTCGAGCCATACCTGAAGAAAAGGCTAAAGAATACAAAACTTTCATGGAACATGTTAAAGCCCTTCAAGTCAACATTCCATTTGTTGAAACAATTCTTCAAACGCCTAAATATGTAAACTTGCGTAAGGGTCTCTTTTCCGCTAGAAAAGATATGGTTGAAGTCGCTGAGATAGTGTTAAATGAGCTACCAGGAAAGAAAGGCGACCCGGGAAGCATCTCGATTCCTTGCCAATTTGGAAACGAAATTGCTAATCAGGTATTGACCGATTCGGGTGCGAGTATTAATCTAATACCATATTCTTTCTTTAAGAAGTTGAATTTACCGGAGCCAAAGCCGATTAGTATGAAGATCCATCTAGCAGATAAGACAGTCATTCGTCCAAGAGGTGTTTGTGAAGATCTTCTCATCAAGGTTGACAAATTTGTATTGCCTGTGGATTTTGTAGTGCTTGACATGGAAGAAGACCCAAAAATTCCAATTATTTTGGGGAGACCATTTTTGAATACCACAAGTGCATTGATAGATGTATGCGAGTCCACACTAACACTAAGGGTAGGAGATGAATCCGCGGTGTTCAAGGCTACACAAAAGACGACAAGAAAAGAAGAAACAATGGGGTTTACGGAATACTCACACACTCGCCGAGTCGCATTAACAGACTCGACGAGTCCAGTCGAAAAGCCCAGACATGAGGACAACCTTGACCTGCTATTAACAAGTTCTTTTCCTATGCAGATTTTTCCAGATTCTTTAGAAGGTCTAGCAGAAAAAGGTGAAATTGTTAAAAATTATCGTGACTTCCAAAATATTCAAGTAGCTTACCTTGATACGATGATACAAGGAGATAAAGAATTTCGACTTGATAAGGAGGCAAGCTTGGGGGAGAAGGAGAATCCAAGGGCTTGGAATGATGATGCTAATAACTCATCCATTGATTCACATACGACTAATCGAAAAATCAAGTTAGTCAAACCCCGAGCCCGAGTTTTTTCCAATTATGAATTAATTAATTTAAAGAAGGAGAAGTACAAGAGATGGGGCCAGAGAATGGGGTAAAGAAAATGAAGGCTGGGAAACGTATCAAGCATGCAATTAAAGAAGATGCTACAATGAAAAATAAAGAAGAATTGCGACAGGCATATAAGAGGAAGCTACACGCTTACAAAACAAAGTATAAACCGCAAAGGATTAAGCGTAAATTCACGATGCAGGACAACGAAGACACATAGAGTGGGAGGGAGTCCAGCTAAAGACTCCTCAAAAAGAAGCACTTGGCAGGAGGCAACCCGTTATGAGAGTCTGCTTTCTTTTTCCTTTATCATTTCCGTTTTAGTTTTTGTTTGATTTTCTTAGGATTTTTCTGTTTTCATCTTCTAAATTATCAAAAATTATTGCTAGAGGGTAAGCATGGTATGAGTGTGGGGTGGATTGATTATTTTTGCAAAAAGAGTGACAAAATCATATGATTTTTTTTAGATTGCAAGTGACTCGGCAAGTTAGGATACTAACTCGACGAGTCTATTCAAGTCCGGGTACCTTTCATTTGCGACAACACTCGACGAGTCTGACCCCGACTCGACGAGTCGACCATATTTACTGAAAAATAAAAACATTTTTTTTACATCCAGTTAAACTAGAGTTTTAACCCTAATTTGAAACATAGTATCAGCCACATACTCGCCGTGCGCCTCTTTCCCTCTCAAGCATTCATCAATCTTGTTCAATTTTATTCCAGTTTTTCAAATTTCATCAAGCAAGGTACTTAATTTCTTCTTTATTTCTATTAAAGCCAAGATTTTTAGATGTTTGAAGGTATCAATTTTATAGAACACCCATTTTTGAAATCTTAGAAATTTTAGGGTTTTGATTTTGACTTAATTATGGTGTATTGGAATAATGTTCATGCACTAATATGCCTTATACACATTCCTGGACAAACCCTTGGACTAATTTTGAGTTTTTCTGGTTGAGTTTTACAAGACCCGCCGACTGACTCGCGCAGTTCATCGGACTCGCTGAGTCTGTTCATGGACTCGATGAGTCCAGTCGTGAAACCCATATTTATTTGTTTTAATGTGTTTCTGTGTTTTCTGGATTTTTTTTGTTATTTGTTTTGCAGGAACCATGTTTTCACGGGGTCAGAGCTCACGAGGAAGGCAAGAAGATTTCCCTTAGTTGAACTTTCCATGAATCGAGTCCCAATCCACGATGACTAGGTGGAAGAAGAAACTTGCAGATATCCGGAAAAAGGAGATTTGTGTTCCCAATACGATTAACTGGGAATGGCTACAAAGCGTCCGATACAAAGAGGAGTTGGCACCATACCTTGTTAAGGAATTTAATCATGATGGGGTGTCAATCACGTGCGACAGTTGGAGTCGTTTGTTTCGTATCCTAGAGCCGGTCTATCGAGAATTGTGTTGGGAATTTTTCTCCACAATACATTTTCGGGGTGGGGATGATTATTATAGCCCCGAGAACATCACTTTTTGCCTTGGGGTGAGGTTCGCAAATGTTCTATGGTGGAATTAGCTTGGAGGCTGGGAATTTATGACCAAAACTTGACTCACACGACTGCATTTGGTACTTTTTTGGAGCATTTCCATAAGGTATTCCCGGATGGTGTCACAAGCACAAATTGGTGGAATACTATTGCCAACAAACTTTACATTCCCAAATCCGATCAAGAGGGAAGCATACGATCACCCACTCACCGCCTTATTCACCATCTTATTTCTAGCACTATCAACCAACGAAAGGATGATGACAAGGTTTCTAACCTTGATGTATTTTATCTTTGGAGCATCTTTACGCCCAACACTTTTTACAACATACCGTGGTACTTGGGGGTATGTTCGTGACATGTTTAGCCCACTCTTATGGGTTGATGACACATGGTGCTTCGAATTTCATGACGATGATCCCAACCCCTCCTTTTAATCCTATTCTTTTTCGGAGGGCGAGAATTATTGAGGATTATGGCGGGGGACATTATGCTATCCCCAATGACGATCCAACGATCCGGTGCGAGGCACCGGGATGGAGGGTTCGATCAAGACGTGAGCGGGAAGTGGAAGAGGAACCGTCGGTGATTCCGGTGGACAATGACGAAGTACCAATGGATTGGTACAATCTCGTGATGAGGCGGCTACAAGACCAAATGGCGAGGGTATAAATTTTAGCAATGAATCCCACGTTCGGCTTTTTGATCATTTTCATATTCCACACATTGATGGGGGTAACTTCCCCTATATTCCATCTTGGGATGAGCTCATTAACGCAAGGCGGAGTGGAGCTGGAGGAAGTGGAGCTACGCATGGAGGGGACGATGATGAGGAAAAAGATGATGACTAGTTCTTTTTATTTGTGTTTTGTTGAACAATTTATTTTTATTTTGTTTTATTTCTTTGGTGTGTTTTAAACTTTAAATTAGGATTTGAATTATGTGCTTGATGTTCTAATGCCTTTGGTTCCTTTCAGAATTTGAATTAGGGATACTAGCATAAGGAGTCTAGAGAATGTGAGGAAAAGTGGAAAGAGTCAAGAAAGGGAGACGTATTAAGTCTAGGTGTTGAGTCCGATTATAAAAGGGTTCATGAGTGATTGTTACTGAAGCAATGGGAAGTTTTTGAAGTACACCAAAAGCTGGATACGAATCAGAATTCAGTTTTTTCACCCAGCATGGATTCACCGAGTGCAGTTACCCGACTCAACGAGTCCCAGTATATTTTTCACGATTTCATGCATTTCGCTTTATTACTCGGCGAGTCATTCACCAGACTCGACGAGTCTATCATTATTCAACCTAAAAGGTTGATGATTACATGTTATTCGTTACATCACTTGGCTACCCTATCTTTACAATTATTTCCTGAAGATTTTCCAGTATCTCTCCTGCACATTTGGAGCGACCACATGCGTCATGACACCCGAGACATGGATGAGTTGTTGCCACGTCTAAATTCATTCAAAGTTGGAGATTTACATGAAGAATATCAACTTCGCAACTACTACCCCAAGGGAGTTTGTTCCAATTCTCTCTATATTTCATATTTGTATTCTCCATGCATACCATGCAATGGGAACATTGCATGAATTAAGTGTGGGGTAGGGGGTTGGTTACATCTTAGTAAATTTAGAATCCTAATATCCTAATTTAGGTCTATTTTAAAAAAATTACAACTCTTGCATACCAAAAATGTTACTTAGGACTTAATTTAGAAAATTTTGGTAAAAAGTAATTAGGATTCCATGTTAAAATTATGTTGATGATTGCATGAAAACCCAAATGTTTATTTGATCCTATATACGTTCAAGTGCATTTGTGGCTTCCTTACTCTAGTGAAATCATGGGAAAAAAACACGACCTTGCTTAGTTTGAAGGATGCAATATGTTTAGCATCGTGTACCAGAAACGTATCCAGGAAGATTATTATCGTTAACCAATAAAGGTTGAAATTGAGCGCCCCTGCTTAAGCATGTAGGGTTTTGAGTGAAAGAAGTGAGTTACATGTTAAGAGAGAGAGAGAGAGAGAGAGAGAGAGAGAGAGAGAGAGAGAGAATTACAAGAAAAAGTTTGATGAATTTTTGGAGCATTCAAGTATGAAGTTAAAAGATCAAAAATTCTGAAGAAATTCAAAAGTTGAAGATACCAAAAATCAAACAACAAAGTGGTGAATTCAAAGAAATTAAAGATCAAATGTCAAAGAAGTAAAGAATTCCAAAAGAGCTCCATAGTGGTATCATAAATTGTAATTGTCTAGATTATGTATGCTTGGGTTGCTCAAACAAAAATACCTTGAGGTTAAGAGGTTTTCTGTGGATGGATTCGGAGGGATGCATAAAATGAGCATTGTTCGGAAAAAGTGGGTGAATGTTTATGAGGATTGTGAGTATTTAGATTTTGTGGGGTTTCTTAGGAAAATTTTAGACACAAATGCATGCGTTGCGGTCTTGGCATAATGGCTGGGTTCTATTGGAGTTGTCCAATGTGATTTTAATGTGCTAAAATTCAGTTTTGCTTGCGGGCAAACAAAAGTCAAGTGTGGGGTATTTTGATATGTGCATATATAGCCTTTATTTAATATTAATTCTTATCATTTATTAGCTATTTATTTGCATATTAAGGACAAAAGATACTTAAAAGTGTGTGAATCGTGTTTCCAGTCCAAAAGGAATGCTTGGGAGCAAAAAGAAGCAGGAGTACTCATTGGGAAGCTTTGGAATGATCAAAAGAAGAAAAGTCCACAAAATGGAAGGAACTCCGCGAGTCGTGTCGTCGACTCGACGAGTCGATACGAAGATTCGAGAAGATAAAGACTGCTTAACTTACCGTGCATAGGAATTAAGGGATGGACTCGATGAGTCGGTCATGGACTCAGCGAGTCGGGTCGAATCTATAAAAATGACTTTTCAAATCAATACAAGATTTTCTGGAGAATCCTTGGGGAGAAAAGCTGCGAATAGAAGCCAGAGAAGACCTAGAGAATGAAGATCCAACCCTAAATCCGATTCCAAAGGAGATTAGAGGCAATTTCCATCACTTGCAATTTAATCTATTGTTTCCATCATGCATAGACATATAGATTTCGTTTTTGTGATTTCAATTACCTCAATCATGAGCTAAAAACCTCATAACTTCTGTTTGGGGAGACAATATTGATATTATGCTTTGGTTTTTGGTAGGATTAGTTTTATATTGGTAATTTTGTTAATTTAAGCTTGTTAAAGAACCTTATGTGTGAATGATAACTATTTTTCTGTTAATAGGAAGAGAATTAAGTTGCATGAACATCTCTTAATTGTTACCTCATATAATTTATGTGACAACTTTATTATATGACTAGGATTAGCGAATGTGAAACTAGAATTAATAGAAAAATAGGTAAATCCCCGTGTGAGCTTGTGCGATGACCATCAACAAGAGGTTAACTAAAGGAACAATTTAGTTGACCATTACAAGTCTTAATTAACCCCAATAGACAAGTTCACTGCCCTTTGTGTGATTAATTTACATCTTATAAGTAGGATTAAAACTAGTTGGTTTCACACACATCAGTTCTCTATAACAACGAGTAAATATCATTTCCTCAGGGATTCATTAGCAATACATGTCAATAAGACAACTTTGAGAAGGATAGAGTACTTGAATAAACACACAATATGTACTCCCAGATAGTATGACTTATTAACACCTACATATTGCGAGTCGGCTAGTGTTTCACTAGACTTTCTAGAAGAGTCCATGGTTGTCATAAATACTATGGTAGATGACTTCTTGTAGTTGGGCATGGTCTCTCACCATTATCTCTATTATGGTCTCTCATCAGTCACTTATCTTTGTCATGGTATCCCATCATTATTTTCACTAGTATGGTCTCTCAACACTATTATATCTCTAGCATGGTCTCCCACCATTATACTATCTCTTTTCTCTATACGCTTTTTACCCAATACAATATCAGTGTAGTAAAATACATATATAATTTACTGCGAGTAAAATCATTATCTTATTTTGCACAATTATTAGGAACGCAGATAATAAGCACATTGAGCATCAAAGCAAATTGAATACTTGATGTCTATGTGTAAGTTGAAAGTAACTATCCAGTCACATTTGTTAAAAGTAGATGCCATGGAATTTGGGTAAAACTTCGGCATGGTACTTTATCTTTTTCTCTAACGTGACCTAGGTTCACATCTCTAATTCATATCCTTATATTCATGGCGACCACTGATAGTCTAGATTTATCACTAATCCCAATGTCTACATCAAGATCTATCAAGTAAGAAACGACCAGATAGGATCATATCGGAGGTAGGATTTGTTTGGTATATAGAGTATACTCTTTGGAAATCTCACTTTAAACACCTCATTAAATCTAGCCTAGGTATCATCCCCAAAAATAGATCTATTAGTATAATAACTTGGAATTACTGATAAATCTTATTTATAGTTTCATAATTATGACTTATGGCTTTAAATATAAGTTACACTGAGAGAAAAAGATTGCCGCTTAACTTACAAAGGTTTTAGTGAAAACCAAGAAAACACCGATACAATCCTGATCGATATACGCCTACTTGCTGGACTCCTAGATATACTATAGTCTCGCTAAACTACTCTGAAACTCAAAAATGTTAGATTTTACGGCTGGAGAGGTTTGAGAGAGAACTGATGTGATTTTTTGACGAAAAACCAAGAAAATCGGAGGATATATAGGATCAAGGGAGTGTGTCGCACAGGGACCAACGACGAGTCATGCCCTGCGGCTGACACTACTCCTTTGAGTGTTCGCCACGTGTCACCGTTAAATCTTGCCACCTCACACCTTCTAGATGACCACCATGTTGCCTACAGTTATGGTCCCTTTGTGTCAAATTTTCATAGTTCCACGTCACCATGTCGTTGATGGAGAGTCGGTCGCCTCTAGAATCTGCCACGTCATCAGCATAGTGTAATTTTCACAGATCTTCAGATAGCCACAACTTTAGCATAAGAGCCCCATTTTCGATGTTGTTTATATCCCCAGAATCGTCTCAACGGGATCTACAACTTTCATCAAGGACCCAACCGCTAATTCTCACTCTAACTAAAATTCATTTTTAGAGCAGTTTAGGCGGTTAAAGTCTATGTGAAATTATATATTTTTATACGACATTTGTTCTTGACTGTCTTTATATCGACAGATTCCTATTAACAATATCTTTGACTGTCAATTAGATTGTTTTGGCTAAAAATTAAATTATCTAAAATTCGGTTTTTGTGCTAACACAAGTGCGCTTAAACTTCGTAAAATCGTAACTTCCTTATATGATGTCATATTTTGGCGTTATTTATATGAATTCTCTCCGTTTTACGATTACTATGAATTTCATTTAGTTTTCATAGTTTAATAATAAACCTATCTAAAATTCACTTTTTACAACACGCATAACCATGCTGCTTTAATTACAAAACTTCGAAGAAGTATAACTTCCTCATACGAAGTTAGATTTCAAAGTTCTTTATATGTATGAAATCCTTCTCATATATATACTATAACTTTGGTAAGATTATTTATTATAAATAACCATCTATAAAATTTTTGTTTTTAACACTTATTATATTTTAATTAACTATCCTGAATCAATGGGTGTTATATTTGTTTCCCACTTAGGTTGATTACGTCCCAAAATCATCAACAAAATAGGGCTTGTATAATGACTCCTCATGTTACCTTTCCTTCCTAGGTAATAATCGTAAATCTTGTGTCTTTTCTATTGTGTTTGTAACTCTTAGACTTCTTGACTGATGATAATGCTGAATATTGCACCTGCCCTTCGTTTTGAATTTGATCTCCATTGGTGGCACCAATTCTTTCTAGAAGTGAATTAACCTAAGATAAGCTCTTTACTTCAATTTTCATAAAAGACTGATGGGTCATGTTCTCATGCGATGTAATCCCATCATAATTGGCATCGTATCTAGCTACATACTTCTAAGTTTTAATTAATGGCGTTCATGATACTTCTATTGATCGCTTCGATTATCCTTTCCTTCCATCTAAATACATCAACCTTGATTTGTAGGTACATTAGACTCCATTCGACATGACCACTAGGGTAGGAATAATATTCATATTAGTTGTTATTACCGAAACAAAGGTAATGATGGTAATGAACAAAATAGCTCAACTACTTAGAGACTTAATAACTTTACGCCTTTCCCTGATCCAAGTGTGAGTCATGTGCTTTGGGTAGTACATGTCTCTACTACCTTTCACACTTACTCATACTTGTCCTAAGTATTGTCTTGCAATTCACTAAGTTATCATAAAAGAAAGCAACACAAAACTTAACACATGGAATAACATAATTTAGGAAATTATATTGTTTCTTAGATGATTACATTTTCATTCCACTTATCATATATTATTCCTTTTACATTATGCTACATAAGATATTGCTAGCAAAATTACATGAATCATTCTCTCAAGTACTCTCGACAAGCTTCTCTAAATTCCCGTCCTCTGCTTTCCATGCTAAGTATCATATGGTATGCCCTCACATTTCGATTTGGCGATATATTTGGCTTTGTAGCTCCTTACTTCTTTAGGCAGTCTTTCTTGAAATGTCCTTCTTCACCACACTTAAAGTAGACTTCTTTATTGGTCGTGCATTCGTTAGCATAGTGACCAGTCTTTTGACATTTGACACTAGTAACTTCTTTAGTGCATTTCCAATGTGCTTCATTTTGCACTTGTCACACCAATTTTCCTTGCTGCCCTTAGTCTTCTTATCCTTTGACTTCGAGATTCTACTCTTCTTATTGGACTTTGAGAATCCTTTACTCATCCTGTTCTTGCTAACTTCAACTTTGTCGGCATTGCTTGCCTAGATCATACTTTCCACAGACCATCCAACCCAAATGGTTGCTTCAAATATAGGGGAATGCTAAACTGGAACAATGCACTCCTAAGGTATTCCCTTAGAGTACCTATTGATTTTTGTAAGTCCATCAGGCACAATGCACAAAGAAAACTCCATCTTGTTTGTGAAGGCGTTGGTGTATTCCTTAACTGACATGTTGCCCTCCTTTAATGTTAGAAACTAGTTCCCAGCTCTAGCATGTTTTGGGTAGAGCAACATTTGTGATTGAAGTGAACCAAGGACTTTGCCCATGTTAATTGTAGTGTCTTGTTACAGATTAAAATCATTCCTAACGTATTCCACTAGTGAACAACCTCGCCTCTAAACAAAACTACAGTCTAAGTTGCATGTAACTTGCCCATTCATCCACAAGTTATGAAAGCCAATTACATCTCTTAAATCTAATCCATAACCCCCATCACATTCCTTTCTACTAAAAGTTGACGATTTGCAAATCGTGAAGTCCCAATACTTGCATCTCCTCTTTTTAATCTCGAGTTCAGGGTTATTTCTCCTAACCACTTGGGGTTCCATATGACTCATTGTCCTACTATAATTTCCTTCCTCAGATTTCTCCTCATTAAGCTTAGGTTGCATGACAGGCACAGTGGGTTCTCTTCCGTTTTTTTGGATAAGACGTTGCATCTCCTCCATCTGTTCGACTAAGAGAGCCCTAATTATTGCCATCCGGATAGGTTCGGGTGCAAGCATTGCCTCTAGCGCATGCTCGACTATACGAGGCTCAGGCTGTTGGTTTTTGTTATCATTTCCTAGTCTACTCTGCGTTCTTCTCATGACATTCAGTACACTAAAGCAAGCGTTCAGTGTACCGGGATGAGAATAGAGATAGGGAAGGTTTAGACACATAATTCTTGTTATCACTCTGAAAAGTTTCATGCTAGCTGTAGTACCGTAATTAAACATTTAGAAACCTGAACACATATAATTTCCTAATTCTAGGTTGGCAACGTACCTTAAACCTAATAATATCAATTTAGTTAGGTAACCTAAGGCTTGCTATAATACAAATACTTTAGAACATAAAATCAAATTAGGCATCTTATCCTAAACTAAGCTAGTGCTTGTGTCAATTTAGGGGTATTACCTAAATTATAATAGACGCTCAACTCACGATCATCGCTTAGCATTCTCAGTTTATGTCTAGAAATCCTCAAAATTCCTACCTCGCTTAAATTTATGCTCTGATACTAATTATGACATCCCCAATTGTCTCGGCCAAAAAATATCGTTGAATTTATACTTATTTTAAAGCAGAGTTTAGTGTAAAGGAAAATTTTGTCCCATCAAAAGTATTTATCAAGAAATATTTTTCATTAATTATTATAAACTTTGGGATGTCATAAATGATACAAGAAACGTAAAAATAAATGTAATTACTATAGGCCTTTTAATATTTCGTTGCACTAATGGCCAATACTCCTTTAATCGCTTAGTGGATTGTACATTCGTACTGATACTTATGATGCAATGAAACTAAATGGGTCATGCTTAGGAGCCTAGTGAGGACATAAGGTTTCCAACCCATGATATTATTATTATATTGTTTTAAGTATATATAACACACCAAAAAATTTATCCGATTACCCATTCCTGTTATTCTTATTCTCATATCCTAAAATGATAATCTCGAAGGAACTATCCTAGAGGATCTTTGTAACTGTAACATCCCCCTCTGGCACGTATCACAATATTGTCCGTTTTGGGCCACTCGGCACGAGGACTTCCCAGGGGGTCACCCAT
Organism: Lactuca sativa; assembly: GCF_002870075.4. Taxonomy (NCBI): domain Eukaryota; kingdom Viridiplantae; phylum Streptophyta; class Magnoliopsida; order Asterales; family Asteraceae; genus Lactuca; species Lactuca sativa. The sequence continues at coordinate 159,845,965 of NC_056624.2, read as the reverse complement.
CCTGGTACTACTCCCGCCCAAGCACGCTTAACTGCAGAGTTCTTATGGGATCTGCTGCCCTCACGGCTTTAAAACGCGTTGTGACAAGGAAGGTATCCACACCCCTTATAAGGAGTGTTTAGTTCTCCTTCCAAGCCGATGTGGGATCAGATCTAACCCACTTTCACCCCCCCATTATAGGGTTCGACGTCCCCGTCGAACACATCGACCCGTGCCCTGGCTCTGATACCATTTGTAACATCCCCCTCTGGCACGTATCACAATATTGTCCGTTTTGGGCCACTCGGCACGAGGACTTCCCAGGGGGTCACACATCCTGGTACTACTCCCGCCCGAGCACGCTTAACTGCAGAGTTCTTATGGGATCTGCTGCCCTCACGGCTTTAAAACGCGTTGTGACAAGGAAGGCATCCACACCCCTTATAAGGAGTGTTTAGTTCTCCTTCCAAGCCGATGTGGGATCAGATCTAACCCACTTTTCCTATAATACAAAACTACAGTACTACAATGATTTACCCATTACATTTTTAGTGATAACCTCACTTAAACTTTAATGTACAAACTATATTTTGTTAAAATATAGTTACACTTGGGAAATTACACACTTTTACATCAAACAAGAAACATTATCCTGGCATGGTCGCATGGTTGTCTGACAGACAACTATATCTTTAAGTGGGTTAGATCTGATCCCACATCGGCTTGGAAGGAGAACTAAACACTCCTTATAAGGGGTGTGGATACCTTCCTTGTCACAACGCGTTTTAAAGCCGTGAGGGCAGCAGATCCCATAAGAACTCTGCAGTTAAGCGTGCTCGGGCGGGAGTAGTACCAGGATGGGTGACCCCCTGGGAAGTCCTCGTGCCGAGTGGCCCAAAACGGACAATATTGTGATACGTGCCAGAGGGGGATGTTACAAATGGTATCAGAGCCAGGGCACGGGTCGATGTGTTCGACGGGGACGTCGAACCCTATAATGGGGGGTGAAAGTGGGTTAGATCTGATCCCACATCGGCTTGGAAGGAGAACTAAACACTCCTTATAAGGGGTGTGGATACCTTCCTTGTCACAACGCGTTTTAAAGCCGTGAGGGCAGCAGATCCCATAAGAACTCTGCAGTTAAGCGTGCTTGGGCGGGAGTAGTACCAGGATGGGTGACCCCCTGGGAAGTCCTCGTGCCGAGTGGCCCAAAACGGACAATATTGTGATACGTGCCAGAGGGGGATGTTACAGTAACAACGAGTAGAAAACACTACCTCAAGGATTCCTTAGCAATACATGTCAGTAAGGCAACCATGAGGGGGATTGAGTACTCGAATGAAAACACAACCCATACTCCTGGATAATATGATTCATTAACACCTACAGATTGCAAGTCTGCTATTGTCCAACTGGACTATCTAGAAGAGTTTGTAGTTGTCATCAACACTTTGCTAGATGGCTGCTTTTAGTTAGGCATGGTCTCTCACCGTTATCTCTGGAATGGTCTTTCACCATTATTCTATCTCCAGCATGGTCTCTCACGACTATTTTATATCTGACATGGTCTCTTACACTTATACTATCTTTTTCCCCTCTCCACCTATTTTACCCTATAAATATAAGATTAATAAAATACATATACAATTTATTACAAGTAAAATCATAATCACATTTAGCATAATTATCAGGAACACAGATAATAAGAACATAGAGCATCTAGGCAAATTAAATACTTGATATCTATGTGTAAGCTGAAAGTAACTACGTACGCACTCATAATTTATAAAAGCCGGTGCCTCAAAATTTAGCCAAAACTTCTCCTTGGTACTTTAGCTTTTCCTATGACGTGACATGGGTTCACATTACTATGTCTTATTCTTAGATTCCTGACAACTACTAATAGTCTAGATTCCACACTACTCCCAATGTCAACATCAATATATATCAAGTAAGGAACAACCTGGTAGGATCATATCGGAGGTATGGTAAGTTTGGTATATAGAGTATACTATTCGGAAATCCACTTTATAAAACCTCACTAAATCTAGCCTAGACATCGTCCCTGTAAGTATATTTATCAGTATAATTACTTGGAATTACTGATAAATTTTATTTATAGGTTCATAATAACGACTTATAACTATAAATATAAGTTACATTGAAAGCAAAAGAGTATTGCTTAGCTTACATAGGTTTTATAAAATAAAAAAAAAAAAAAAAAAAAAAAAGGGAAAACAGTGATAGAATCCCGATCCGAATATTCCTGCTTGTCAGACTCCTAGATATACTAGAGTCTCGCTAAATTACTCGAAAACTAAAAAACAGCCGGATTCTAATGTTGGAGAGGTTTGAGAGAGAACTAAAGTGATTTTGTGAGGAAAAACCAAGAAATTCAGAGGATATATATATATATATATATATATATATATATATATATATATATATATATATATATATAGGATCAGGGGCGTGCATCGCACACTGAAGAAAGGTGTGCCATGCCCTGCTGTTAATGCTGCTCCATTGACTGTTTTCCACATGTCACTATCAGATCTTGCCACCTCACCCCTTCTAGAAGACCGCCACATTGCCTACTCTTATAATGCCAACTGTTAAATTTTCAAGGTGCCTTGTCACCATGTCATTGATGGAGAGTCGGTCACCAACGAGGCCACGTGTCACCTCTAGAATGTGCCATGTCATCAATACTCTTAGATAGTTAAAGTCTATGCAAGATTCATATCTTTTTTCATATGACATTCGTTCTTGACTTTCTTTATATCAATAGATTCCTATTAACGAGATCTTTGACTCTCGTTTAGATTCTTTTGGTTAAAAATCAACCAATCTAAATTTCGATTTTTGTGCTAACACAGTTGCGCTGAAACTTCGAAAATCATAACTTCCTCACATGAAGTCGGATTTAGGCGTTCTTTGTATGCATGCTCTCAGTTTTACGGTTACTAAGACTTTTGTTTAGATTGATCTGGATAATAAGCAACCTATCTAAAATTCACCTTTTACGACAAACATAGTCACGTTGTTTTAATCGTCAAAATTCGAAGAAACATAACTTTTTCATACGAAGTTGGGCTTCAAAGTTCTGTATAGGTATGGCTCCTTGTAACATATATACCTTTGGATATGATAATTTATGATAAATAACCTTATATATGTTGTTTTAAGCACTTATTTTATCTTAATTAACTAGACTAATTATATAGGTGTTACGTGTACCAATTTAGAAGGTCATGGAGTACGCTCTGAAATGTGGATTAAGGGTTAACCCCTCACAAAGTACATTTCAAAGTCCAAGATTATGAGGTTTATGTTCTTCATGAAGTGCTTTAAAATCTAGGACTTAAATTAGAGTTGTGTTGTGTCATTGGACATCCTAACAAGCATTTTGGATGATTGTTTTACAAAGCATTTGAGAACAAAATGTTTGTTACTCAAATAGTAGTCTTACGAGAGAGGGAGTTGATATCCAAAAGAGTTTGTAAGAGAGACACTGATATTGATAAGAGTTAAAAGACAACCAACAAAGAACCTAAAGTTGGTCCTAATATTTAATTTGATATTGACAAAGCCATTGAGGAAACTAACATACCTCTAAATATTCATAATAGTCCTGATAGAGGACATCATATACCTTGTCATGTAGATTAAGGTTATATGAGTCATTGGTAGACAATATTCAGAGTATGCTAGCTATCGGAAGCTTTGGAAAGCCCTATAAGGATGCAAGAAGGATGATGAAGATGGAGAGCGAGATTCAGTCTATGGAAGTTTGAAAACTTAGTTTACCATACACTTCGTATTAAAACCATAAATGTTAGTGAATCTTCAAGAAGAATGACAAACATGGATGGTTACTAACACATAGCCTTTGTGAAGAATGTGAGCTTATGAAGTTTAATTATGAAGTGAACGGCTATCTCGCAAAATGGGATATTTTCTTCATTGAAAGTGTTCGGTCACATATTTGTATATATTTGATGATGCAAAACATATACATGATAGTTAGTTACATAATCTGAAGATATGTTGATGGAACTTCATATGTCGAAGACTGAAGAACATCACCTGATGATGGAAAGACCCTGAAGACATTATCAGCACCAAAGGCATGAATACACTATCTACTGAAGATTGATTGGTGTATCCAGATGCTGATGGTTATACATTGATGACACATTGATCAGTTGATACAATGAACACTCATATGATGATGGTAATATATGCTGAAGATGAAGTTGACAGAGAAGTTGAAGTTGAAGTTGAAGTTGAACTCCCTAAAGACGATGTGGAAGCTGAAGCTGATCAGTATGTCGCCCTGATGCTGATGCTAAACTTGAAGCCAATCAGTATGTCACCCTGATGTGCTGGTGCTGATACCCAATCTAGAGAAAATCTTATCTGGTCCATTCCTTATATACCATATTAGTTTATATGTAGATTAGATACAATCCTTTGATTGAAGGGATTTACTGTAATAGATTAGTATATATTCATGTAAATCCTAAGTGTGTCTTTGTGACGGCTTTGTTCCATTCATCTTTGTTATCTGTTTCTCTTAGTGATAACACCCTTTTCTTGGTGAAAGATATTTTTGTGATACTTCTATGTTCTTCATTGTTATTTCTTGTTTATATTTTATCTACAAAAATAAAAAGGGGTTGGTACCAACACATACTTTCAGAGTAGGCTAGAACTTTCGTTTTAGGATCTGTTAATGATTCAGAAACTCGAAAATCAGAAGGAGATAATGAAGAAGAAGAAGATATCATACAACCATCCAGATATGAAGAATGCATAAGGAATTTAGAAGAAAGCTTATGTATGTGTGGTCCTTATTATGTTATCATATGAGAGAACTATTCTTAAATGGAAGGATTAATAAAGATACAAATGTTGTTGATGATGAAGAACAAAATAATTGTTTGTAGAATAAGAGGACAATTGATGCAGGTCCTTTGTAATGTTTTCCTGAACTGATGTATCATCTAAAGGCGCCTTTATCTATTTTCTTCATGCTGAACTTGATTTGAAAGACAAAATCATCAATCATAATCGAGAAGATATAGAATTGTTAAAGAAGAAACCGATAGAAAATGAGAAGGAGATATCAAATCTGAAGAAGAAGATTAAAGAAAAGGATGCTCAGAAGAAACGTTCTTCGTCTATTAGTATTCAAAAGAAAGAAATACCTGATGAAAAAACGTTTTCAAGAAACCCTAACTTGCACCCTGATAAACATCACAACAACTCTAGCACTACCAAGGCTTACACTGATAAGCCTCATGTTACTAAGTTAGGTCATGCTAACATGTTGAGCCTATCTACGAAGAAGTTTAACTGTTAAGTCATCTCAAGCTGTGAAGATTTCATCTAACCTTGTGAAGACTCAAGCTTAAGCTCCATCTTCAAATATCTAGAGATCTAATGCTTGTAAATTCTTTAATGTATGTTCTTGGTTCAATAACTCTTCTATCAGGGCTAAACAAACAAAAAATGAAAGTAGAGACCACAAACATAGAAGACTTAGGTTCCAAAGAAGTCATCTCTAGAACCAAGGAGGCAAGGAACATAAAACAACTTTGGGTTCCCAAGAACACATCTCCAACATTTGAAACAAAACCAACCAATGGAGTTTGGAAGAACCACTAGAATAAAAAGTGTCCAAAAAAGAAGAAAATGGTTCTGAAAGCTCAAGTTGGTTGTTCTACCTCTTATCAGAAATTTTCAGGAGTAAGGTATGTTTCAAAACCCATTATCAAATGGGTTCCTAAGTGTTTTTGATAAATCTAATAAGTTGAGAGACTTTAAAATTCTCAAAGATTATATTTTGATGTCTCTCATTAAGCAAAAGACATGATAATGTATGTTAATTTTTTTGTTTTTGTTTCTAATTTCTAGTTGAATTTAGTTTGATTTAGTTCGTTTAATATGTTTATTTTTGCGGATATACTTTAACAATAAATAAATTCATTTAAAAGAAGGTTAATGTCTATTAAATGAGGTTATTTGGAACAAGCTTTCTATAAAGCCGCCACGAATTTTGTTTCCTTCTGTGGATCAAACATTATCTGGAAGTGCAAAAGAAAATGAAAAATCAAAACTCTCATATGTCAAATGTCTTATTCAAAAGCTGTATAAAACGAAGGTTGTCAAGGGTATTAAAGTCCAAAGAAAAATGCTTGAGGTTTGAAGAAATAGAAAATGCATTGTACTCATGCACTATTAGACTGTTATGACAGTTAAAACTCATAGGTTATGGATTATAAGTTCTCAAGTTTGTCATGTGGGTTCTATTAATGGAAAACACGCACACTGAAGTTTCACGTGAATCAAGTATCGGAAGGGTAATTTCTATTATAATTATGTGGGTAATTTCACGTTGACTCTCACAGTTGCTTCCAAGATGCACGGTTATATTGCTTAAGGTTAAAATAAATCCTATTTTCATGATAATCTTCTTGAAATTAAAATATCAAGTTTTTGGTTTACATGGAAAAATGAAGATAGAAAAAATGAAAAGATGGCCGGTAAGCTTATCTTATTGTTGTTTGAAATAAAGAAGAAAAATGAAAAGTAAAAGTCATACAGATTTTCTTGTATGTTAAAGAAAATGTATAGCGAAAATGTTTCTTTTAATGCATGACATGTGCATGGGATGCTTTTGACAACTGTCTTTCACGCATAGAAAAGGAAATATGGAAAGGAAAAGAACGCAGAAGCAAGTTTGATCAATGTTAGATGCAGGAAAAAGCAAGGGCAGTTTGGTCGAGTTGCAAAAGAAGTATCCAAACAATGTCAAGCAAAAGTGTTGTCTCCATCAAAGAGAATAGTCTCTGTCTAGTAGGATAGTCAAACTCAGAAGCTACTCTTGTCAAAAGGAAAGATTAGCGTAAATCACATATTCTGACTTTCGTTTACTTAAAAAAAGGCTAGATAAAACAAAACCTTGTCAAGCGCATAGATGTAAAAGTGGGTTTATTTTGTTGCTCTCTAGTTCTCATTAGCATATGAAATAAACAAAGTTGGAAGGAGGTTAGTGTTGAATGTGAAAACTCAAAGCAAATAGGTGGACGTTGGAACTCAGTGGTAATTGAGCCTATGAGTTTGTTATAAGACATGAATAATGGAGCTGAGGATGCTTCAACTGATGGAATTTCTACCTCTGATGTTTCTACTGCAGAGCGTGGTGGTAGCGAGTTAGAAAATTCAACCAAAGTTGAAGTTGGAGAGTGTGAGGCAGTTGTACTTATGCGAGATAATGGTTTAGATGTAGTAGAGGAAAATGTCTATAATAGCGAGGAGGATACCAATATAAATGGTTCGTTCATGATTAAGAAAGATAAAGAAAGAAGTGACAATGAAATGAAACAGGTGAAAGAGAGGAAGTGATGGCGGATGTTAAGAGTGATGGTGACGAAATTGTTTTAGGACATGAAGCAATCACAGAGTGTCAGGTTGATGTCCAAGAAGTGGATGCAGAAGCTGTGGCAGATGAAGAGAAATGTCCCGAGGAAGGAAACATGGCAGACGAAGAGGATTTTGTTGGTGCTGCAGAAAATGAGGATCGTTGAGAACAAGAATGTGCATGAGAGCAGAATGAGAGATGGTAGATGTCATTCATAAAACTGAAGAGCAAACGATTGCTCTTGAAGAGTTGTCGCAGGAGCTCCACCGCCATTGAAATCGACTGATATTAGGGCTTCAATACGGAAACATTGTTGGGTGAAGGATCCATGTGCTATGGGATGTCGATTGTGTTCATGGTTTAGCAGCACATGCAAGTTATCAACTGTCCTTTTTGGTCATTTTATTCGGTTGATAAAAGGACCTTCAATAGTACATGGGCCTAAAGGTTTTCCGTGAAAATTTATCAAAAACTTCTTGGTCCAATGTATAAAGATAAAATGTAGAGCTACTTCGAATGATAAAAAGAAGATATTTTTTTATAAACTCATTTTTAGTTAACTGAAAAAAAATAAGTAAATAAATAATTATTTTCTAAAGTTTTAATTAATTTCCTTTTAGTTAAATAAAAAATATCATTCTTTGAAAGTTTTAATCGTTTTTGTCTTGTTTAAACTCTTTTTACTTGAGTTTATTAGTTCGTTTAAATTTGGTCTTTTATGTTTATTTTATTCTATTATCTAATAGTTTTAATTCAGTTTCTTTTAAGACAAATTTTCCTTTGTGTATCTTTTACATTTATTTTGTTTCTCTTCTAATACTTTAAATCTAAAAATCAAAAACAAGTGTAGTGCATGTCTTCTTCGGAAAGTTTTTCAATGGTATACTTTATAGAAATACAAGTGGGAGAATGAACTCTAATAATGAAAAGTGGCGTCTAATCTTCAATCTGGGGGACAAATTTAACGATATATCAGATATCCAAATTATCTATGAATATTAGAACTTATTTAACCCCTAAAGTGTCTAACTGTCATATCTTTATGTGTGTTTAAAGTTCTTTGGTTTTAGACACTTATCTACAGTTGAACAAGTGATAGCATTGATGTTAGATTGCATGAAGGTTCTTTTTCTAAAGAATTGATAGGTTCTAATGGGTCTTGGCGACGATCTATATAATGTTTGATAAATATTTGGTTCAAGATTTGCAATTTCATTACACCATGTTAGAACTCTTTGAAAGTGAACTATGTGTTCTAAGATGTAATGATTTATGAGCCGAAACTGAAGTTGTTGATGAATCACAAGATTAAGGGGAGCAATCAATGTTGACAAAGGCAAATGAGTTGAAATTAAGAAGCAGGTAAAAATGGTTTTTTTAGGTTGAGACCTATGCTTCATCTAGTTTGGTCTCTTGTGCTAAAATCATTATGCCTTTCATGATTTGACTGTGGTATTTCATTAGCCAAGTATGTAACTATTGACAAATCATTGTCCCTGGAACAAATGCTTTCGTATATGCTTTAAGTCTCGTGCCTTCTAGTAGTTAATGACATAATGAGATTTCACTTCAGAACTCTTTAACCCAATAGGTCATAATCTTATATGTTAAGACTAAATGAGCCATCCATCTCTTGTGTTGAATCTAATAGCAAGGTATACTCTTCAGTTAAGAGATATTTCCTAGTCATAAATAAAAATATTTATAAGGCAAGGATGTTATCCCCTCTTTTAGCCGACACTTTTCTCATGTCCATGACCTTCTAGACTGTGGTATGACATGGTACCATTATGAATTGACGGTGGATATACTCCAAGATTTTAACTACTCCTTTTCTACAAGTCTTCTTTATAAGAACTTAATGATTCACCGTGTCATACAAGACACTGATAAAAGTTCGAAACTCTATGTCAATTGTTAGAATATGTACAGTAGTTTATCACACACACCAACCCATTCCTGCCCTTAAATTCTTCTTAATAGCTTTATGATTCAGTGTCAAATGCCAAACACCGATGAGAACTTGAAAAATCTATGTCTATGGGTACATTTCATATCGGAATGTATTACACACATCATTCCAGTCTCACCCTTTCTATCTTCTATCAAATGTAGTTAATGATTCAGCATTTAAAACTATACGCTGATGAAACATTGCAATTCTGTGTAAATGATCTACTATTTCAGCAATACATTAGTGTGATACACCTATCTTCTCCTCTAACTTTATTTGATGTTTTCTTTTCATTTCAGGTTACTTGTTGTCTTATTAAAAAATAAAAATAATAAAAAAAGATTAAAAAAGGCAGTTTTTATTGATGTTGTCAAAAGGAGAGAAATGTCTAGGTTTGCTACATTGTTACTTGATCACTCATAGCAAACACTCTTGAAATTAGAAGGCTATAAATCTAAGGGGGAGCAAAACTCAGATGTTGTTTATCTGAGGGGGAGAAGCTATAAATCTAAGGGGGAGCAGATATCATCATTATAAATTAGTCGTTGTTAGTTCATTTATTATTTCATTCTTTATTAGTTTGGTTTTGAAATCATTAAATAAGGGGGGATTGTTGTGTCACATATTTGTATAGATTTGATGATGCAATACATACACATTATACTTAGTTAGTTAATTTGAAGATATGATGATAGAAGTTCATATGTCGAAGACTGAAGAACATTCCCTGATGACTGAAATACCCTAAATACATTGTCAACACCAAAGGCACGAAGACACCATCTAGTGAAGACTAATCATTGTGTCCAGACACTGCTGGTCATACACTGATGACACACTGATTAGGTAATATGCTAAACACTCATACATTGATTGTAATATTTATTGAAGATGATGTTGAAATTGAAACTGATCTCCCTGACTTTGATGCTAAAGATGAAGTTGATTAGTGTGTCGCCCTAATGTAGATGCTAAAGCTGAACCTGATCAGCATGTCGCACTGATATGCTGGTGTTGATATCCAAATCTATAGAAGATCTGATATGATCCATTCCATATATAACAGATAATTTTATATGTATATTAGATACAACCCATTTATTAAAAGGATTCACTATTATATATTAGTATATATTCATGTATTAGGGAAAAATCCTAAGTGTGTCTTTGTGATGGCTTTGTGCCATTAGTCTTTGTGACCTCCTTCTCTTGGTGAGAACAATCCTTTCTTGGTGATAGATATTTGTGTGATACTTTTGTACTTTCATTATTATTTCTTGTTTATATTTCATCTGTGAAACTACAACGGGTTTGCGACCAACATAAATTATTCAAGGAGTTTGAATTCTAGGAAATGAAGATGGGCCATAAGGCATGTCGAAGACATTAGGAGTAATTGGGGTTTTTATTTCAATGAGAAAGTTCACAGAGTTTGAATTTTGAGGAATGGAAATGAGCCACACACACACACACACACACCCACCCACACACACACACACACACACACACACACATATATATATATATATATATATATATATATATATATATATATATATATATATATATATATATATATATATATGTTTGTGTATGTGTTAATGAAAGTGTGAGTAATTGGGATCTTTGTGTCAATAAGAAAGTTAGGGAGTTTGAATTTCAACAAAACAAAGATGAGCCATGTAGATGTGAATGCTACTAGAAGTACTGTTGTCACCCTTGTAATATATTTTCATAATATATAATTCACAGGAAAAAAATGTCTAACACAGAACATGTAAAATCTTGATTTTATTTGAAAATTTTGTTTCACCTTGAGAAAAATGGTAGAAATAGCACATATATTGAATGTGTTGATCTATGGAGATGGATTTTATAATTAATTTGGATAAGCGAAATGTACATGAAATCTCGAATAAACTAGAAATAGTTCATAATGTGTGGCATAACATTGAGCTAATGCCCTAGTTCTAATATTGAGCTAGAAGAAATGAATATTGCTCCCACACGCTTTTGCTTATAGGATGGATCATGTATGCCATGACGTATACCAGATTCGATGACTCATATGCCTAAAGCATGACAAGTCGAATCATACAAAATTGGTGAAATTCATTGAATCAAAATCAAGTTTGTTCCTTAGTGTCCTAGTAGGACAATGGATAAGATCATAGTGTGGAAGAGATCAATGTGAATGTTACACTGATGCTAAGTTCTATACTAATAAAGACAATTCTGTTTGCAGTCGGAATTTTTTTCTTTTACTAGATGGTGAATTATTTTTCTGGAAGAGTACCAAGTAATACACCATAGTGGATTAAACAATATTCTAAGAGTATATTGAAATTAGTTATATTGAAAAGGAAAGTATATGACTAAAAGTGTTTCATTGATGATCCTTTTAAAGGTTCTTGTGATTAAAAGGATGAACTTACCTCGAGTATGGATCACAAATCCGTGCAAGCATACATTGCATATAATCAATAAGTACCAGCACATCTTATAGTTATTCAAATGTCAAGACATCATTGTCAATAAAGTCATATCGAAAAAGAAAAAAAAAACTTGTCGATCCATTCGCTAAGCCAGCAAGTCTGGTAGTGAAACTTAATCATGAGGCATTTGATTTGCAAATTATTTGTCTAGACGCCACATAAAATAGTTTGTTTTTAATTTAAGAACTTAACCATTATAAATTCATAGTCTAATTTGGCAATTATTAAGCAGAGATCTTAATATATGATGATGATCGGTCATTTCAATTAGTTTATCACTGCTTTCTCAATTTGCATGTTTAGAACCCACTTCCTGAATGTTAATTTATTCAAAACTACACAGTCAAATATGATCATGGGAGCGAGTATAGTAATTAAGACTTTCATGAGGTTGGTGGGTTGTCTATAGAAATTAGGTGTAACGCCCCGGTTATTTAAATGAATTAATAAATATAAGTCTCGGACTAATTTGTAAAGAATTTTAGAAGTCGGGGATTAAAAGTGTCAGTTTCGGATTAGCCTTGTAAGTATTTATGAAGGTAAGGACCACATGGTAAATTATCGGGACTTAAGATGGATATATTATGAGAAGCAAGGGCTAAATGGTAATTCTGGACTCCATTGTAAAGAGTTTTGAAAGCCACGGTTTAAAAGGTAACATATTGGGTTTATTTGAAAAATAAAAGTATGAGGAGGGGCTAAAGTTGAACATTTGGATCAAAGTTTAGAGGAGCACGGGTTATACCCGGCAACCTCTTTATCCCACCGTTTCATTGCAAAGACCCTAGCTTATCCTTAACCCTAAAAACGTAACTCTCCATCCGCCATGAGTTAAGTAGCTGCCACCACCTTGTGACTCCCTAGCTGCCATCTCCCTTCTCCTCGTTCTTTTCCGATCCGACTAGGTTGTCATCCACTGTCGGCGACGCTGTGAGCGGCAAGGACCATCGAGACCGGATTTTTAAGCTGTGAATGACCGGAATAGCGCTGGGCGCGGTGAATCTCTATGTTGTTGTACCCGCTCGTTGTTCTTCTCCATTCTTCTCCGGTTGTAGCTATCAGACGTTCATCTTGCTGCCCCCGCCATCGCGTAGTTCTTCTCCCCCCGTTCCAGTCGTCATCCGCCAACCCGCAGTGGTTGTTTTGGTGTGCTCGTGGATCGAAAGCATGGGGTGTGGGCTGTGGTTGATGTTCGATTGTGAGAGATCTTTTGGCTAGTGAAAACCCCTGAAGAGCCACCATGGTGGCCAACCATAGTGGTTGTCGCCGTCAACGCCGTTGTTGCCGTTTTTCGGTTCCATTACCGCCGTCGTAGGCCACCAAGGGGTGGCTGGAGTAGCTTTGCGACCTCATAGCGTGTGTGTGTGTGTGCATCCATTCTTGTTAATGTGTGTTAGTCTAGCCAGAAAAGCAAGAAAGGCCACCGCCACCACCGTGAGGTGGTGGCTGCCGCCACGAGTCACCGTTGGCCACCACTAGGGTGGTTGTGTATGTGTGTGTTAGAGTAGCTAGTGTGTGTGTTTATTTTGGAGATTTACATTGTAATTGTAATTAGCTTTGGTTAATAATAATAATAAGAATAACCACCATCATAAGGTGGTGGCCGCCGCCGTGAGTCGCTATCGACCACCAATACCCAAGGTGGTAGTGGGTGGTGTCCAGCTAGCAAACCCTAATGGGCTTAGAGATTGGGTTTGGGCCTATTGGGCCATGTTTGGGTGGAAGACCCGAATTATGAGTATTGGGCCTTAGACTTATTGGGCCCACTTGTGGGCCATTGGGATTGGATTGTGAATTAAGCCCAAATTATTTCATGCCATTTATCCAGTGGAGTAACAGAATTAATGGATCAAGTCGTTAATGGGCTAATTGAGAAAATCCTAATATTTAAGAATTTGTCAGGACACACACGAGAATTATTTAATAAGTGAAATAATAAATAATAATCATTGACAGAAATTAATCTAAGCAATAATGAACTTAATGGATTAAGTCCTTAGTAGGTTAAGCCCTTAATGGGTTAAGTGAGAAACACTTAACCCTAGTCGTCATTTTATGAGAAACCGTAATTTCACTTGAGTATATTATTGGGCCTTAATGATTGGGTTATTAATGGGTGTCCATCCAAGAATAATCTAATGGACTAGGGTAATTAATTGGGCTTTAGGGTAAGGCCCAAATGGAAGATTGGGCCTAATTTGGAAAATTGGGCCATAGTTTGGGCCTAGAGAGTTGTATGATATTGGGCCCTTAGAATGGGACCTGTTGGACTAGACTGGACAATTGGGCCTTAAAGGAAGCCAATGTAGAGGTTTGGGCCCAATTTAGAAAATTGGGCCATATGTTGGGCTTTGATCCCTAGTTGACTTTGGGCCTATGGATTGGACCTTAGGCTTAGGGTAATGTAGTAATTATCCAAAGTATGTAATTATAGTTATGTAGTGGAACCCAATTATTAATTGGGTGTTATTTTGATGTTGACAAATCGGGAATCTGTCATCTAGCAGTTGGGGTCGAGTCTGCGGGACTTCAGCAGTGTGGGATTGAGTCTGTGGGACTTCAGCAGTGTGAGGTGAGTTTCCTTCCAGTAGGAACGGGTCTACGACCATAATGCCGACCTGTTTAGTTAGCAGTAGTTCCGGACCTCGATCCGATGCAGTAGTTAGAGTGCTTGATGTCTTTGTGATTCAAGCATGTTTTGTGTTTTGTGTTCCGGACTCCTGTCTTATGCAGTATGCAATATATGTATTCATGCTAGTTGATATGTTTATGCTATGCTATGTTCAGTTAATCTCCAGACTTCGGTCCGATGCAGGGGACCGGGTCCCAGTCAGTTCCGGACTTTGGTCCGATGTAGTTAGTTCCGGACTTCGGTCCGATGCAAGGGACGGGGTCCCAGTCAGTTCCGGACTTCGGTCCGATGCAGTTAGTTCCGGACTTCGGTCTGATGCAGGGGACAAGGTCCCAGTCAGTTCTGGACTTCGGTCCGATGTAGTTTCCGGACTTCGGTCCGATTTAGTGGGCAAGGCCCAATATGTATTTATATGTTATTGTATGGTATGCGGTAGTTTGGGGGAGCTCACTAAGCTTCGTGCTTACAGTTTCAGTTTTCGTTTCAGGTACTCAGTTTTCAAAAGAGGAGCTCGGGAAGATTGCAGTGCACACACCATTTGTTCAGCCTGGGATGTTTATACTCCGATATACTTGACAGTTGTTATAATATTTTGAGATACATTGCTTATGATTTTTATATGAGGTTTATTGACTATAGTTTTTATTATTAAATTAAACAAAATTTTCAGACTGTGTTTTTGGGATGTTACATTAGGCATACATTGGAGATTTTACTAACACTCATTAGTACTTGAAAGAGAGATTTTAAGTATTGAAACAACCTGCACTTAGAGAGATTATTTCATGTTTTCTATCATGGGTAATTATGAGATGATAATATCTTTTATTCTTAAAACATATATACATTAAGTTCTTTGCATACAAGTTTGTTATGCATTGGTCTTACTCTAACTCTATCCATAACTGGTGGTCATAACCAGTAAGTCCATTCGTGATTTGCAAGCACACAAAAAAATTGTGTAGGCAAAGTTTATATGTTCCTTCTACCTTAATAGGAGAAGTAATATCATTGGGCCCCTCAACGATTTAATGTTGATGTCATAGTGTTGGGCCTATCCTAGACTAGATTGACATGTTCAATCTTGTAGTCTGATAAGCTCATAATAGATCGGAAATCGAGAAACATAATGTGGAACTGCTAGGTGGATCCATAATTCATGACTCAATTTATTGTGATATCTTGTAGAAACATAGGAATAATTGATCACTTATCCTAGGAATGGTATTTGAAAAGATCGGAATTCCGCAGTAGCTGTGGAAGGCATGCTTTGTTGGTTACTCGAATATTATTTGATCAATAGTATGAGACTAGAACAAAGTCCCTTTTTAAGGCTCCCTCAAGAGCTAAAATATCTAGAAAAAGATTTAAGAGATTAAGATAAACAGTTTATTAATTTATCATAGCGTGATAAATTAATTAGAAATTTTTTGAAATTAATTTATAATTAATTTGAATTATTTTGGAATTAATTAGAATTAATCAAGGATTGATTAAAGGTACATGGACAAAATGTTAATTGTTCAAAAGTTGAGCAAGAATAATATTTTGGAATCCCTAAAGGGAATGGAAGGTTTTGGGAGGCATAGAAGGCTTGTAGAATTGTTCTTGGTAACAGATGAGGAAAGGATTTGAATCTTGATCTTATTATTTAATTGATTCAAAT